>NC_137131.1:33202194-33704694 GCF_949319135.1 Squalius cephalus
TAGCTAAAATATCAAAATCAGGTTTTGAGAAGCTCTTGATGTAAAATGTATGTTACAGTTTTTGTCTTTATTTGAATGTGTTCACTGTGTCATTGGTAGGTGTTTTAGAATGAAAAGGCATGAATGTGGAATAAATTGAGAAAAGGTATTTTAGATTAAAAAAACACCAATACATGTATAAATTTGCCATGAGTGCTGCCATTATGTGTGTGAATCAAACAGCTCCTGCAATTGATATGGATTGTGTTATTGGTCAAAGGGAGGTCAGTTATTTGCAGTTGTCTATGGAAATGTAAAAGAGCCAATGTAATGTGTTTGCCATAAGAATATGGAATTTCATGTAATGCACCGTCAATCCTGTCAGTAACTAGGTTGTTATAGGATGTTCCTTCTCTGTTCACCATCATTAAGTGCTTTATAATCATAGATGGGGCAAAAGAGATTGAATATAATACATTATCTAAATTAATTGACAGGATGGAGTTTTGTTATAGATTTCTCTATAAGAAGAGGTAATGACAGTACAAGTAAACTTTGAGTTAAGTACGCCATTGGTAGAAAGTCAAAGCAGTTAAAATGGGTTAGCAGTGTTTAATAATTAATAAGGTTTTACTGTTTTTCAAAGTGAGTTCTAGCTGCAACTGCAATGTTCCACTGTTTTAAGGAGAGTGATCATGGATGAAGTGCGGGGAACTGTGAGGTTTACAGTCATTTTGTCTATTTTCAAATAGTCAAAAAGGAGCAATTTGACAGATCATGTGCAGTTGAAAATAAAAGCAAAAATCATAAAGTGAACAACTTTTAGTTGTATCTATTTTCAGGATGTTTTGTGGTTGGTGAATGCGGACCATGTTGAAATACATTGTAGCGGGACGGTATAATCGGAGTGAGAAACCCTCTAAATGCAGCTGACTTCGCCACCCTGTTAAACGGAAATATTAATACTTATAGGCTAATTGCCAACAAAAGGACACACAGGAACGTGGTTTCAAAAGAAGGGCCTGAGACATGGATACAAAAGTACAAAATCTGTATTTCACTATAATCAAGCATGAATCTTAAAAGATTATTAAAAGACTGTAGGACTGGGGCTAGAACATGCAAACATTGAAGACACTAGAAAACATGAAAAAGGAGACCGAGGCTTACCTATGGCAGGTAAACTAGTTTAATGAGCACAAGGCTCTTATAAATCACGAAACTCTTACCACCAGGTGCACAGATCTCACTACACCACACACACACACATACACACACATAAGATGAAGCATGAACACACTGCACTCCGTGACAGTCCCACCACCGCACAAGAAGGCCAACTAGCGGCCTACCCTGAAGTCTCGGCTCTGGATAACTGGTCTGACGGAGAAAACCAGTAAACAGCATGGATACACAATGAAGAGCAGGTTTAGATCACGGGAAACAAATGTAAAAAAAGCAGCAGCATCAGAGAATGTTGCCCCGCCGGCTTCAATGAAGACAACGGGCACTGCGGTCCACAGGCAGTGACGCACAAACGGTGCTCTGACGCACAAACGGTGCTCTGACACACAAACGGTGCTCTGACACACAAGCGGTGCCTTAAAGTTCCCCTTTTTATACCCACTAAAGACATGTGATTGGACAACTTGTGCACCTATGGAATGTTAGAAAGCAAACACCACGCTCAATGCACCGTTTATCCCACTACACATTGATAGAAAAATCCAGTGTCTTGTGATTAAACGGAAAGGTATGCTGTCATTTTGTGGAATTACAATGCAGTTTAGTAGCTTACTAATAACAGGGTTGTGGACTCGAGTCGCATGACTTGGACTCGAGTCCCAAATTTGATGACTTCTTGCGACTCAACTTGACAATCAAAGATTGTGACTTGACTTAGACTTTGACAACAATAACTCACGAGTCCTTGACAACAATAACTCAAGAGACTTGAGCCCTGTGTAACGACTGAGACAAGTCAGACATAAGTATTTGTTATAGGTTAACAAATGATATTTAGAACTCACTCTGGGATCTGTGGCCCCATCCCCCCAAACAGGGCAAAAAGGTCTTAGTTACAATGACCACGATCAGATAAGTTGGTTTTATGACTCTTAGCAATGTGAACCTACAGCAATGTGACTCTGCCACAAGACCTACAGATATTAGAACCGAGTCTCTTGCATTCATTTATCGATGAACTGATTAACATGAAATTAACATGCATCCCAGAACTTTTTGTGAATGATTTACAGTCTTGTGTTGTGTCTTTTAATACTATTATCTTTTGATACTATTATTTCTTTGATACTACGTATTTTATTATAGAACAAACGGTCAATGTAACCTCAACTATACCATGTTTGGTCTCTATAAATGTCGGACAGTCTGTTTGAAGAGCGACCAGACCCTGAGAGGACAAAGGACCTCTCTGGAAATTACCATTTGAACTAGCCCTCGTGCACCATCGAGACGAAAAGTCTCACCTCCAAGTCATCCTAATCTACATCTCTTTCCCCCTTCTCTCACCCCCTCTCTTTCAGGCTCAGATCACCTGAATTCACCCAAGAAAATGTATAGTTTAATGTGAATGATTATCACAGAATATTTTTCATGTTTGGTATCATTTAAAATGTCACAGTGCGACTGGTACAAATATCTAATTTCCAAATAAGTAAAACAAAAGGTAATAAGGCTTTTAAGAGTTTATGGATAACTGGCACACAAGGAGGGGTTGGCCTCTAGACAAATGGTCTCCCTACTATGGAAGTAAAATAATGTCAAATGTTTTTGAAATAAAAAAGCCTGTTGAATTGCACTACTTGAAAAAAAGAGGCATTGCATTAACCATGCTTGCATTTTAATGCATTGTATTTTTAGGGCTTGCATTTTTATGGGCTGAAATTCAACATGGTTGAATATTTAAGCTGTGAATATTTCAATTAAAAACATTTCAAACACATTTTCATTATTAAAAATTAAATAATCCATATTCACCTTTTACACATTTCACATTTTATTTCACTTTGCAAATTCGCTTCCATAAATTCAGTGGTTCAAATTCGACAGTAAATTCAACATTGACATCTAGGAACTGCAGGAAAAGCAGTAGATTGCCGAGCATACTCTCCATCTTCTGTTAGTCAATCTCACCAGCAGGGGGTGCAAAAGCGCATGTTGTTGAAGACCAGCAACAGAGCAAGCCATTCATTTATAAAACTCATTTATAGCAATGTAAGTGTATTTGTGATTATTATGACGGCGTTTTTATGTTAAATTCAGTGTCTTCACGGTTACTTTTCCTGTGTAGCCTACATGCATCTTTCTCTACCGTGAACGAGATTATAATGTTATTCCCCGATGCGGATGTACAGATCCAATGTTACATTTTTGAGGTTGACATATATTTCTCTTGGTTGTTTAGTTGCCTTAACTTTATATTGTGGTGATGTGCTGCATGCAGGCTATTAGGGTTTCCCTCAATACTTCAGGATTCCCGTGCTGAACATATAAAACGCTTAACGTAGCTTAATGGACTAATTACAGTGATATAAAAGACCAAACTCGCAGGCGGGCAGATGGACTCAGAATAACGCGCAAAGCTTAATGCTGAGCGTTTCCGACTGGCATAAAGTTGGCTTGACGTTGGACATTCGCACATTTAGGGACCGTCTCTAAAGTGTATACGACTTTGGTATACACGTTTCTAACTTCGATAGCATTTGAATAGAACGACTTACAGTCATAAAACCAACTGTAAAGTGTTCATGTAGTGTCAGGCATAATGCGCACCTTTTGGATTTTTGAAATTTATTCAAATAAATTTAAGTTTGCTATTGAAGTTAGAAACGTGTATGAAAATGTTTTATGCAGCTTTAGAAACGGTCCCTAAATGTGCGAATGTCCAATGTCAATCCAATTTTACATTTAGTCATTTAGCAGACGCTTTTATCCAAAGCGATTTACAGTTAAACTAACAATAGGAGGACAACAATATGCAAGTGCTATGACTCTTCCCAGTTTAAGCTAATGCAATACACGTAGGCATACTATATATATATATATATATATATATATATATATATATATATATATATATATATACATACATATATATACATACATATATATAAAGAGAGAGAGAGAGAGAGAGAGAAAGAGAGAGAAAATAGAATAGAATAGAATAGAACAGAATAGAATAGAATAGAATAGAATAGAATAGAATAGAATAGAATAGAATAGAATAGAAGAAAAAGTGTTAGTATTAATTGATCAAGTGTTGATTTTATGCCAGTATATCACGAAACGCTCAGCATGAAACTTTGTGCGTTAAGTTCATATTCTGAGTCCATCTGCTTGCCTGTAGCCTATATAGTAGCCTACAGCCTACTTCCCAAATAAGTTGCGAGTTTGGTCTTTTATATCACTGTATTAGTCCATTAAGCTACGTTAAGCATTTTGTCCCAACGGACGGGGAATCCTTGAGAGGTATTGAGGGAAACCGATCATAGAGAAAGCTGATAACATGTAGGCTACACAGGGAAAGTAACAATGAAGTTATTGAATGAAACATAAACACAGCTTTTGTGTGTTTATCATCTTTTCCGCATATATACTGACACAGATAATCATTTTCATTTTATGAATGAATTACTTGCTCTAACTGTTGCTGGTCTTCGTCAACAACACGAGCTTTTGCACCCCCTGCTGGTGAGGTTGACTAACAGCAGATGGAGAGTATGCTCGGCAATCTACTGCTTTTCCTGCAGTTCCTGGATGTCAATGTTGAATTTACTGGTTTACTGTCAAATTTGAACCACTGAATTTGTGGAAGCGAATTTGCAAAGCGAAATAAAATGGACCGAAAATTGCCTGTTGAATATTATAGGTTGTATTTTTAAACAGTTTGAATATTTTGGAAGTGAAATATGAAAGGTGAATATGGATTATTGAATTTTTAATAATGAAAATGTGTTTGATATGTTTTTGATTGAAATATTCACAGCTTAAATATTCAACCATGTTGAATTTCAGCCCATAAAAATGCAAGCCCTAAAAATACAATGCATTAAAATGCAAGCATGGTTAATGCAATGCCTCTTTTTTTAAGTAGCCTCCTTTTTCTTCAAGTAGTGCAATTCAACAGGCTTTTTTATTTCAAAAACATTTGAAATTATTTTACTGCCATACCCTACACCCAAAGGTGTAACCTCTGAATGCAAATTTCCATTGTTAAAAGATGTTTCCAAGTGAAAGAGGTCCTGACTATATAATGAAATGCAGCAGAGGGTTCAAGTCTTTTCTGTAATTCAGATTCGCCTGTGAGGCTGAGAGGGAGACCTCTCAGCCTCATGTATTTCTTAATGTTGGGTTGCATCTTTTCTCTTTATTCCAGAGCATTTGATGTTTTGTATCGATTATCTTTGAATTGATTATGAAATTGGCATGATACATTTACCTGACATAATAAATTGTTACATTTGATTATTCTAACTGACTTTGATATTATTTTCATTAAAGAGTTAAAAGGTATAGTCAAACATTCGCTCACAATTAATGATCCAAAGATATCATTAAAACCTTTTCATTTATGGAGTCAGATGAAATAACGAGAGAATACATATTCAAATGTATTGCATTTAATCAAAAAATACTTTGCCTCGAGAAAAGGACAGTGACACGTTAAGACCTTCCGCGCTGGTCGGATGCCTCCATTGGGCCGATCGAGAGCGAGCTTACAATTGGTACTTTGAAGATCGAAATTATTGTGTACATGATATGCCGATAGTCGCGCAACATATTAGTATTACAAGAATCTTTCTTAGTTTCGTCATCAGAAACCAATCCAGCTGCCATTGCAAATGAGCACGCTTAGAACAAAGATTCATAAATCATCCACAGAGGAATTTTCCCGCTTGGAAATTCCACCCTTCTCATTGGTCAAGCAAACCCGGAGAGGTGGAGCCTTTCTCAGGCTTTATTAGAGACAAATCCACAGTGACCCTCCTCTCTCTTCTTCTGGCCTCTACTGCTGTTTCTTCAGGTTGATTGTCTGGACCACCGCCTGCTATGCCTTCACTCTGGCCTTCTCGGTACGTTCAGGATGCCGTGCTGTCCAGCGTGGCCTCTGCAGGCCCCAGAGCAGCAGGCTTCGACTCACAACCAGCCATGTGCTCACTTAGGAGAGAGAGGACTCTCTCAACCACAACAGCATCAAGGACAACCTCAGGAGTTCAACGTCTTCATTCAATGAAGAAGAAGTCCATCTCAATTCCCATCATTTGCCCTGTGTGTTCTCTCCGGCCCAGGGCCGGCAGGCCACAATCTGCCCTCAATCCATGAGAACAGCGTCGAAATAACCATGCAAGTTCATCATATCTTCTCCATCCAGCGGAGAAGAAAACGATTGCAACTTGTACAGTAACATTTGACACTCACGGACCCATCAACGACTTCCATTTTCAACCGCTTCAAGAATTGTGTCCACTGCACAGACCATGCAAGTATCAATTTTAATGAGGTGCTCTGAAAATGATAAGCTGATGGTTCTTTTCATAGTTAAATGGATATTTTCCATAGTTCCATTTCCTGCTTCCGGTTCCATATCACTCACCATTTTACCTATGCATGTATGTATGTATGTATGTATGTATGTATGTTTGTTTAGTTTAGTTATGTTTGTGATTTAGTTAATAAAGCTTGTGCACAATATGTATTTGGTTCTGATTCTCTGCTTGCAACAAAGTCCATTTTACAATTTTGATCTTGTTACATGCTCTAAGCTCTGTACATGCTAAGATATAATTATTTTTCGGTGGTTATGAAAGATATGCTTTTATTAGAATAAATGAATAATCAAAAGAGTTCGTTGGAACTGATTAATTGATTGTAATATTAATTTAGCTACCTCAAGTTAATCCAATTAACTGACCCAAATATTAATAATTAATCACAATTGATAATTATGAGTTATTATTAATATTTCCCCTTTGAGCTAACTTGTTACACCTGTAACTTGGAAATACTTGACCTACCTTCTAAAACCACAGATCAGAGTTGTAATCACTGTAGTAGCACTGTATCATTGACACATGATCACAGCGCTGATTAGCGCTGCTTTCACACTTTTGGCACTGAGCCAGAGAGCGCTTGATAGAGTGCATTCAGCAGCACTTGTCAGTTGTCATTTATCACACGTTCAGAGTTTTCAACCAAATAATGGGGTTTTTTTCTGGGTTTTTTCAGGCATTTAAATACACAAGTACTAGCGAACCATTTATAATAATAAAGAAAAAAAATTGCCTATAGGTAACTATAACATTTCGGGAGAAATGGATGGATTTACGTGTTGTAAATATGACAGGCACGTAGCCCCAAAAAGTGTCACGTGACGCTTGATACATCGCCATGGGGCTGTTTGCAGCATATGATAAGAGACAGAGGAAAAACATTGGGACCACTCCAGCACATCAGCTAAGTCACTACATTGACATATCTGAAGGATAGAATGCCCTCTTGTTCTGGGCTATAAACCGGAAAAACTTCCTGCACTATTCCGAGTGGCCATCAGGGTCTTGGCAGTGCCTGCCTCTAGTGCTCCAGTGGAGCGTGTTTTCAGCCATGGAGGCATCATACTATGGCCCCATCGTGCACAAATGTCTGACAGACTTTTGGCCAATTTGATAGTGCCCAAAGAAAAGATTAATCACTCTTACTGACTCAAACATTAATTTCACATTGACTCTCTCTTAGTATTAAGTATGGTAGCACAGCATTTTTAAATTTTCTTCATGAGTTTATCTGCATCCATGTTGCATGTTTCCTCTCTCACTTGTAAATTGTGGTATTTCGTATGCATCTGTGTTTCTCACAGATGTTTTTTCTTTTTCGGTTTATTGTAGGTTCCAAATAATGGCTTAGATTCACTCATAGACACATTCTCTCTCACACACACATACAAAATGTGAAGCAGTTATTTCTATGAAATGATTTTGCCTTTGTGCCTTTTTGCCTTTTCCTTATTTTGTCACACGTAAGAACAATCCCTAAATTGAACTGAGATAAATGGGTGCCCTTAGTGAACACTATATCGCAATCATGAAATTGAACTGCTAAGTCATGAACATATTTTAAAAGCCTTCCTGAGATAAATTAGTATACATTTCACTTACTATAGTAATTAACACTGATACACTAATTTGTTCATAAAGCACTAATGACTTGTTTAAGACTTGAAGCTTAAACTCGAGGATTGCAACTTGACTTGGACTTGCCTGTCTTGACTCGGGACTTGACTTGGGACTTGTCTGTCTTGACTCGGGACTTGACTCGAGACTTGAATGCAAAGACTCAAGACTTACTTGTGACTTGCAAAACTTGGTCCCACCTCTGAATAATAATTATCAGTTGGTGGTAATGTAGAAGTTTCTCAGCAGATGGCAGTGTTTTCTCATTAAGGACAGAGTATTACAATTAACAAATAGGTTTCTGATGATTTCTGATTCAATAGCAGGGCTTTGAAAGAAAATTTTCACCTGGTTAGACTGTATTAACATTGAAAGGCATAATGCACAAAACTTTTGATGCTTATCTTATTTACATTTGAGGTGGGATGTACAGAGATTAGTTTCTAATTAACCTAATGCTCTTGGGTAATCGAGTGTCCAATTATAAACCGTGAGGGAGCGTATACAATTTCTATAAAGATTCTCACTGCCCGGGGACCGCCCATTCTCTCTTTTTTTTTTTTTTTTTCTCCATGCCTTCCGCTTTGAGGTATGTGTTGTTTGGCTAACTAGTTAGCACATAGATGTGTGAATTTATGTAACAGTTATTTGGTTTATAGCTTTATTGCGGATAGTTCTTTGCTGTGGGTTGTTGGCGGCTACCATTTTCCCTTCACATGCCATGCTTTGTTGACATGGTGATACCCTTCTGTGTGTGCGTGACTTGGATTTGTGACTGGAAATGAAGGAGGAATAGTCTGTGTTCTCGGATACCGTGCATTCAGTGAAGCCTGTGGGGCAACACTATTTGATGCTGCTGTTTGTTTCTCCTGTGACACACTCGCACATCAGCGTTCATGTGTTCATGTGTTTTGTGTGATACCTGCTCTCCAGCATGCATTCGCTTCTGTGATCGCTGAGTTTTTTCAACTAATCCTTCGATTTGTTTGTGTTTTGCTTTATTTGCTTCCTGCATATTTATTTTACTTGATCTTCTGTGCATTCGTTTATAAATATTGTTTTGTTCAAATGTATTCTTTTGTTTTGTATTTGGTTTGTTTTGCTAAAGTTGTTTCCAATGTTTTGCTTTATTTCTTTGTATTGCTTTGTTTAAATTACTGTTTAGTATGAAGTAGGGTGAATATCCACCCAGTTTTGGTGCCCAATTCTGAGCCTCATCGTAGTTTGTTTCATGCTTCTCTGGTTTATTAATTAAATGTTTATAATTTCTTTTTTGTTTTTTTGTAACTTTATTTAACCCTTCGGGGTCTGAGGTGTTTTCTGGGCCCTGGAGATGTTCTGACATGCGCTGACATTTGTGCTTATTTCTGTTACTTGTGACATTTTCATGGCTAAAGTCTGATTACTCTGTATTCAGCACTGTAACGGTCACCAGCTGGAGTGCCCTTGAGAGCCACCAGAGGGCACTCCTCACCAGACTCTCACGTTCACTCACAGACTACATCTCCCATCATTCTCTGCCTGGACTAATCAGCACTCATTATCACATTCACCTGTATCTCATCTTCTTGTTTAGTTCACCCCATATAAGCCTGGTTCACCCCTTCACTCACTGCGAAGTTTTGTATGTTGTTGCACTGCACTTCTGAGCGTTTTCCCTGGTTTTCTTGTCTCTTGGTTTTTTGGATTTCTTGCCTGTCCCGTGGATTACTCTTGTGCCTCTGACCCCTGCCTGTTTTGTTTTGTTTGTTTGTTTGTTTGGACTGTCTTCCTGTGCTTGATCCTCTGCTTGTTGGATTACGATTCTGGATAACCCCTTTAATAAAAGGCTGCATTTGGATCCTCTACCCTCGTGTCTCAGAGCGGTTCGTAACAAGCACAAACTCCGCTACAATAATATGCCAGCAGCATGTATGTAAAAGTTTGTAGTTTTGAGATAATGACATTTATGCGTGGTTTGTGAAAAAACAAAAATAAATTGTCACTGAAATAAGGTCATGAAACACATACTGATTATTTCTTCACAAGACTTTTTAAAATTGTATCACGTAGCCTAGAATATTTGCTCCAAAACTGTGAAAATCATCCTGCCTACTCATCCAGATAAAACAATATATTGATTTAAAATTTGTAAGACATGTTTTGTGTAAGAAAGCTTTATGCGAGGAGTCGTGAATCATCATGTGAAATATTGATGTATTTCACACCTGAGAAAGACAAAGACCCTCCACAATGGCCCTATTAGGTGCTATCAAGGCCCTATCATTATGAGGAACCTTGCACAAAGAATGAGGAGAGATTTAAAAAAATAATGGCTTTTTGATTATTTGGATTTATTTACAACACAACATAATCCAAAGATACACAACAAAGGACAAAAAAGCACATTATTGATCTATTGATCACACTGATCTAAAGACAGTGACTTGAACAGTCACACACCTTTGTGCCATTCTTGAAACATAGTACATACCTGTCATTTCCAAGGTGTTTGATTTTTCACTTTACCATGTTCATGTACAGAGACTCATGTGAATTTTGAAGTCAGCAGGACTCATCAGTGGCATCTGGTCCCTGTAAAAAAAAACAAAAAAAAACAGCTGTGAACATGCTGATATCAAGAGAAAATATAATGAACACCAGGTTTGTTGTGCCTTGTAGGCATATAGGCTACGTGTAGTGTAGCATAAAATAATAATAACAATAGCCTATAGCAGGCGGCCTATAAATCTAAAATCTAAAAAAAGGGAACACTTCAGTAACACTACACTAGAGAAAAATGTATGGATTATCATATGTTACTTCAAATAACATATGCCATATCAAACTATAGCCATATCACTACTATAGCCATATCACCCTGTAGCCCAAGACTGGTTGCCCACTGAAGCGAAGCAGGGCTGAGCCTGGTTAGTACCTGGATGGGAGACCTCCTGAGAAAAACCAGGTTGCTGCTGGAAGAGGTGTTAGTGAGACCAGAAGGGGGTGCTCACCCTGTGGTCTGTGTGGGTCCTAACGCCCCAGTGTAGTGACGGGGACACTATATTGTCAAAGAGTACCATCCTTCGGATGAGACGTTAAACCGAGGTCCTGACCCTCTGTGATCATTAAAAATCCCAGGATGTCCTTTGAAAAAGAGTAGGGGTGAAACCCCGGCATCCTGGCCAAATGTGCTCATTGGCCCCTGTCCAATATGGTCTCCTAATCATCCCCATATACTGATTGGCTTCATCACTGTCTCCTCTCCACCAATAAGCTAGTGTGTGGTGGGCATTCTGGCGCAATATGGCTGCCGTCGCATCATCCAAGTGGATGCTGCACATTGGTGGTGGTTGAGGAGATTCCCCCCTTCCATATGTGATGCGCTTTGAGGACCCAGAAAAGCGCTATATAAATGTAACAAATTATTATAAATTATTATTATAAATGTTTCCATTCGTTATGACGTTATGAAATGAGATTGGAGTAAAAACATGAAGCCTAATGTTTGCCGCATTTTGCTTTTCAAACGCACAGCGCAAGTGACTCAAACTCACAGCGCATGCAGAGAACATTTACTGAAGCCATCGAGCCGCTCCAAACTATGAAACATTATTGTTACCATATTATACATATCTACGTTTGAGCAGATATCCACAAACACAGTATTTAACAGTAAACACGGGTCTAAAAATTATAATATTCACCATATTAGGGTAAACACTCATACTAGCCTACATTTATATCATGCTGTGTTTTACTATCGAACATAAAAACATCCTTGTGTCATATATGTATATAAATTCAGCATTGAAAGGTTGCCTACCTGTCTAGTTCACATTTCAACATGTTTCTGGCTATATATAGATACATATACATGTACGACATTAGGCTGCATGTTTTTACTCCAATCTCATTTCATAACGTAGATATGTATAATCTGGCACCAGTTTGACTAGTTGCTTCAATGTAAAGTTTATACAACAATAACATGCTTACTATTATGAGTGGAAATGTCTTACCTTAAAAATCTTTCTCATCTTCAAATCGCATTCTTCTAATTCTTCTGAGGTAAATCCAAGGTAAACAGGACAACACAGCACAAACACAACATGTCTTCCACACTCGATGAAAAGCAGAGGAGTACGTTACTGGAGTCTTTGTTTTTGAGGTGATTGGGCGTTTACAGGCCTGTGTTCCTTCACGTGGACGATTTGCATGTCAATTGCTCATGCACGCGTGGGTGTGGACACATGGAGTTAAAGGTGATATCACTGGTTTCTATTTTTATATGTGATATAAGTGCTGTGCATTCATGTTTGACCTTATTGGTGTGCGTGTGTCATGGTAAGATCTGTGCACAGGGTGGTAAGATTGTGGTATAGGAGCCTTGTGCTCATTAAACTAGTTTACCTGCCATTGGTAAGCCTTGGCCTCCTTTTCATGTTTGTTAGTGTCTTCAATGTTTGTATATGTTAACCTGGTCCTACAGTCTTTTAAAGGGACACTCCACCCATTTGCACTAAGCTTTGCATTGTTAGAAACCCAGTCATACTATTGAATGGTCGTGCAACACTCTCTCATTTTCCCCTGAGATGGGAGAAATCCGTTATTTACCTCTTACACTTCCTCCCACAATGACGCAAAAATCGTCATTTTGCGTCGTTGTCGGAGGAAGTGTAAGAGGGGGGGATTTCTGTTGAGACTACAAGCACTAGTTCCTCATCTTTTCCAGGGGGCGGGACCCGCTCACGCTACAGACCTATTACAGATCAGTGGGTGGGACTTTACTCTCTGAAACTGAAAGCAATATCCTCCATCTTGTTTGAAGCTAAGCTAACAGACGCTGTGGAGACAGATGTACAGTTATGACAATAGCGGAGGAGAGTACTCAATATGATATAGAAGAAGATGATTTCGGAAGTCTGATGCTTGAATCAGGTGTTTGTGGCTACCTTTACAAGCCGCATTATAGCGAAGAGCAGCCGAGGCAGAAGACCTGCCTGCCGCGGACGAGGAGCCCGGACTGGCTCGAGTTAGGGCGGACTGGTGGCACCGGTGATCTCACTATGCAACTCATAGACTGTAAGATGCAACTACGAACACAGAGATAGAGTCCGCCTGCGGCAAAGAATTTCAACGATGACAATTTCTCCTGGACGAAATCTCTGAATCAGACGAGGACACGGACGTTTGTGTTGTGAACTATCCTAGTTTCGCACCGCATATGTTCTGACTGAACATCCCGGTACCATGCAATAATTCACCTTTTCAAAAGAAATATAAACGAGGAGTAATGCACTAATGAGTTCGCCAACTAACTAGACATTTTGTGTGAAATGAATTTCAAGCTCTGGTGGTAACTAGCCTTGTAGACGGAAGAGTGATTTCTCTGATAGGCAGATATGCGCTGTTCTGGATAAGTGGGAGTGGCTTGCGGAGCTGTGCAATGTGGTGCATTGTGGGAGTTGTTGTCTTTCATACAAATGCGTCCTGAAGTTATTTTTTGTCTTTCCTCGGTCACGAAGGCACCAAATTCAAAATTTATTTTACATTTCGACTACATATATGACCCACTTTCAATAAAAAACAATGTTCCTATGGGTGGAATGCCCCTTTAATGTTTTTTTTAAGATAATTGCTTGATGATTGAAATAAAGCTTTTGTATCTTTGGTATCTACGCCCCAGGCCCTCCATTCGAAAACCACGCTCCTGTGTGTCCTTTGTAGGTGGTTAAATTCATTAGTATTGATGTTTCCCTGGTTAACAGGGTGGTGTAGTCAGCTACATCTTTAGAGGTTGCTTTGCCTCTCAAGGTCCCGCGACACATTCACTAGTTATTATTATACTTGTTATCACAAGTGTTGGACAGGAACGCAAACAAATACCATTGCACATCTATGCTCTTAAAATATCTTTAGCAACAGACACTGCATTTGATTTAGCGAAGGATACAAATTTTACTTCCATGATGATCAATGAGGCATTAACCCTCTGGGGTCGGCAAACGCGCCCGCGCGTTTTGCTGGATTTTCTTCACATTGTAGCACAATAAACTTAAATTACTCCGTCATTTATGGTCATACAGAAAAAAGAAATATGAAAAAATAATCTGTGATATTTCTACTTTTGTATGTGTCCGCTTACAATCAAATCAAAACATTGTGCTTTTTTAAAATAAAGAAAATAAACAGGGTGTGCGTTCTGCCTCTCCGTCTTGCTGAACTTTTTTTTTCTTGAGCACGTCTATAAACTGAAACAAAACTCAGCGAATACTTGTCACACATTTATGAGCCATATATCTTTATAATAATTTAAGTGTGTACTTTTAAATGATCGGATTCAAACTCAAAACAAATATTCTCTGCTTAAGTAATTTGTATAAAACCAACAAGATGTCCAGCTTCTCAAACGCTTGCTCATTATTTTTAATTTGACCACGCCCACACGCGCAAAAGAGATTGACATGCAAATTGTCCACGCCTCACACGAACGCTCTCGTTACCTCAAAAACAAAGCACCAAACTTCATAAGTCTCTGCTTTTCGTCGAGTTTGGAAGACACGCCGTGAGCTTACATTGGATTTACCTCAGAAGAAGAAGAACGCGATTTGAAGACAAGAAAGATGTAAGGTAAGAAATTCTTAATTATTAGTTAATGTTATTGTTGCATAAACTTCACATTGCAGTTGAACTGTTACTGTGTTTGTGGATATCTGCTCAAACGTAGATATGTATAATATGGTAACCATAATGTATCATATTTTGGAGCGAGCTCTGCTTTTGAATGTATCATATTTTGGAGCGAGCTCTGATTTGAATGTATCATATTTTGGAGCGCGCTGTGCGTTTGAATGTATCATATTTTGGAGCGTGCTGTGCGTTTGAATGTATCATATTTTGGAGCACGCTGTGCGTTTGAATGTATCATATTTTGGAGCGTTTGAAAAGCAAAACGCACCAAACAATAGGCTTCATGTTTTTATATTGTAATCAATATATTTTTCTCTAGCGTAGTTGTTACTGAAATCTTTTGGAAAACTTAATTTATTGTTATTATTATTTTATGCAGCACTGCGCGTAGACTATGCCTACAAGGCACAACAAACCTGGTGTTCATTATTGTTGGAAACAATTGTGTGTGTGTGTGTGTGTGTGTGTATTCTGTGAATTTTAAAAAGAAATTTTAACCAGAAAAATCTAAAATCTATTCTCAAAATCGTGCAGCCCTATAGTTTCTCTTGATATCAGTATGTTCACAGGTTTTTTTTTTTGTTGTTGTTGTTGTTGTTTTTTTTTATACAGGGCCCAGATGCAACTGAGTCCTGCTGACTTCAACATTCACATGAGTCTCTGTACATGAACATGGTAAAGTGAAAATCAAACACCTTGGAAATGAAAGGTATGTACAATGTTTTTAGGAATGGCACAAAGGTCTCTGTCTTAGGATCATTGTTTTCAATAATGTGCTTTTTGTCATTTGTTGTGTATCTTTGGATTATGTTGTGCTGTAAATAAATCCAAACAATCAAAAAGCCATTCTTTTTTTAATCTCCTCATTCTTTGTGCAAGGTTGCTCAGAATGACATGGCCTGATAGCTCCTAATAGAGCCATTAGGGGAGGGTCTTTGTCTTTCTCAGGTGTGAAAACCATACATATTAATGATGTGATCACGCCTCTTCGCATAAAGCTTTCTTACACAAAACACGACTTACAATTTTTAAATCAATATATTGTCTTATCTGAATGAGCAGTCAGGGTGATTTTCACATAGTTTTGGAGCAAATATTCTAGGCTACGTGATCAATTTTCAAAAGTCTTGTGAAGAAATAATCAGTATGGGTTTCATGAGCTTATTTCAGTGACAATTGTTTTTTGTATTTTCACAAACCATGCATAAACGTCAAAACTACAAACTTTTACATACATGCTGCTGACATATTATTGTAGCAGAGTTTGTGCTAAATACAGTGTAATGCACTAATACTTTAGCCATGAAAATGTCACAAGTAACAGAAATAAGCACAAATGTCAGAGCATGTCAGAACACCTCCAGGCCCAGAAAACACCTCAGACCCCAGAGGGTTAAACAGCACATTAGCTGTAACTAACATCTAATTCAGACTGAATTGTTACATTGCCACCAAATATTTATTAACATTACTTAATGCACTGTGAACTAACAGGTTACTAAAAGGGTACACTACTCAGAATAGTAAAGAAGTAAAACAAAGTTGTTAAAGTAAAGTTTAAAAAATTTATGAAGTTTAAGTTTATGAACATTTTAAATATATATAAAAAAACAACAATATGTATTTTATATATTTACAAAACATTTTCAACCCTAAAACTTCAAGAAAATCAATGCTAAATATCTGGACAAGTTTTGGGCCAGATTTTAGGTTGATGTCTCAATAAATGAGCTTTAGGAAAGATTGTATTGTGCGCAGTACCAAACTTTTCCACTAGATGACATCCAAACGTTTATTATTTAATATATTAAAAGTTAGGCTAATTATTTAAAACAAAAAACAAAACAAGACGACAACTGTCGTTAAAAGTGGTCATGCTCTGTAACAAAATTCTACGAGCCATTAGTGCTGGGCGTGGGTGGCATTTCGGTGTTCTGTCGATCTGTCCTACCTTGTCAGATTTTCCTACCGTAGCGCAAAATTATAGCCACATCTGTCGGTTCTATACCACATCGTAAAATCCTGCACGTTTCTTCTTCGCGACTGTGACCGTAAAGGAATTCAGTGTAATTTTGCCAAAGATTAGGCAATGGCAGGGTGATTTTACAGTGTAAAGTAACGTTACCTCAGATTGTCCTATGAAATAAACGGGTAGGATTACTTTACGGTGCAAAATACCTCATCAGATTGTTCTACCAGTAGAAAAATAAACAGATAGGATGAATTTGGTAGTTCAATCTGTAGTTCCTCGACAGATGTTACACCCTAAGAGATGATAATATAAATTAATGATGTAAATTGAAATAAGATTATTTACTGAGATCATTTATAATCAAGCAGAACAATATAGAAAATAGATTATTAATCAAATTCATTTTAAAAATTCAAAACCATGGAACACAGAGGCGCAATACAAAACGATTAAAGGAGAACTCCGGTCAATTTTAACATTGAGCTAATTTTTTTGTAATTTTGGAGTGCTGTCAGTACAGAGAACAACAACAAAAATCGGTGTTGCCTACACCGTGTTATCCTCTTTTTAAAATACTGCGGCTGAAGTCCACAGTAGTCGATTGTCGAGTTCACGCGCATAGGTTTAGTACGTACGATCATGCGCCCGAACTCGACAATCGACTACTGTGGACTTCAGCCGAAAACAGGATGTAAATACAGGTATGTGCGCTGGCTGAAATAACATCACTTTTATTCATATCTTTCACATCTACTGCAGTCAGATTCACCCGCGTTCACTCTGAAGGAATCACTCACATGGCTGGGCACTTGTAATGACACATCAAGGATGTTAAGAGGCTAAAAGCAGGTTTAAAACTTGCCCCATTGAAGTCAACAGGGTGTAAATTTTAAAAAGAGGATAACACGATGTAGGCAACACCGATTTTTGTCGTTGTTCTCTGTACTGACAGCACTCCAAATTTACAAAAAAATTAGCTCAATGTTAAAATTGACCGGAGTTCTCCTTTAAACGACGTGTCAGTGTGCAATCAGACGCCTGACCAGGCGTTTATGAATACTTTGGCTTGCCATACATTCAAACCCTGCACGCGCGCATGACATCTCCTCTGCAAGCAATACAAGCCCTCGCGCGTGCACATGATCATTCCCCACACTCTCGCGCTTGATCTCTCACCTGCTGCTTTTGCTCGCTCCAACCAGAGATGCTCACAAGTCTCTGAGCTAGAGTCCAAGTCAAGTCTCAAGTCTCTGAGCTAGAGTCCAAGTCAAGTCTCAAGTCTCTTGTGGTTATAATAAGTGTTGCATCACGTATAGCGACCCATCCAGGCTGCTTAGAACACTGCATAGCTATATAGGAATTCAAAGCATGTAATATGTTATTATGACTCCTTTATTTATTATCATACAGTATCAACTTTGATTTTGGTATATAATCAGTGTAAACAGGCTATTGCAACATGACAAAAACTGAATTTTATTAGGTTTAGTGGCAACATGTTACAATGTTAACATGGTACAATTTCTGGTAAGCTACGTTTTGTTATTATTGCTTGACACAAATTTCACGATTTCAATTAAATTAAATTCTTGTGATTTGATTTAATATTTGGATAAATATTAGGTACACAATATAGGTGTTCATTTTTCTCAAGAAAAAAAAATCTCACCTAATGATGTAAACATAGCTACAGAGAGCCCTATCAGCTGGTAGTATTACTTAAGGTTAAAAATAACTCAAATTAAATATAATGCGTTTTTTTTTTTTATTATAATAACAACTTTGGTAAAAGTAAAATAAAATACGTCACGTTCTAGCCAACTAACGTGCTATAGCCCATATTATGGTCATTAAATGGCTTTTCTGAGGTAAATGTTATGTGGCATTGTTCTCCTGCTGTTTTATTGACCCCTTTCCGCGGATGAAAAACACTGATCGATCGATATCATGTATGAGGATGGAATATACATTTCGGTAAGTTGCACTGTATCTTTCAACAGTGTTCGTGTTTATTTACTATTAGCAAGTAGAAAGGGTCGGTTCACGTGCCGTTAGGGATCTGTCACGTCACATTTACAAGCGCCAAAACAGTATTTATTGTTTGAATTTCGTAATAGAATTGACAGAATTTTAGAGCTGAGTAATTAAGTAACAACCTGAGTAAGTAACCTACTCTGTCTAGTCTGTCGGTCTCCGTGTCGTCTTTGCTTCACGATTTTTCTGTGCGTGAGAAAATGGATGTGTGGCGTGAGAGTGTGTGAAAAGTGTCAATCGCGTGAGTCTCACGGTGAATGCGTGACAGTTGGCAGCTCTGTTGAAGTTTTTAAACCCAAAGCTTACGATGAATGGCACAGCAGCCAGCGGCCAGTGCAGTCGACATGTTTGTTGTCCTCTCATGTGTGGATGCACGCAGCAGATACATAGTACTTCACGTGTTACGTAGGCAGGTTATAGGTAAGGAGGGAGGGGAATAACAGCAAACTCATCAGACGTTTCCTAAAAATAAACATTGTTCACGAGTCCCGTAGCTCGAGTCCGAGTCGAGTCTGAAGTCTTTCGAGGACGAGTCTCAAGTCAAGTCTGAAGTCACTGTGTGTGCGACTTAAGTCGCACTCGAGTCCGAGTCTCAAACTCGAGTCCCCATCTCTGGCTCCAACACTTTTATTTTTGGCAGTCGAGGGCCGGGACTTACTGTTTTAATAACCTCAAATGTCATTGGTTAGACTTCCGATTTAACGTCTGACATGTGAGGTCGTAGGATCGGAAGCTCTGCACACTAATTGTTATATTTACTTTCTATATAAGTTATAACCCATTTTATACACTCATCACAGCTGTTAAATTGTTTTGTGCGATATTTCTGAACTTTGCGCCATCAATGTCGAAAGCTCCGCGACAGAAAAAGACTGATTCAGCGAGCTCTAACGGATCTGCAGAGTTAGCAAAAGATGAAACTAGCATAACTGATGGTGCTACAATAATGTCAGCGATTAAGTCTTTGGAAGCTGGAATTCACCAAAAGTTTGACGTGCATTACCTCAGCCGCTCAGATAGCTCGTGTCCTCTTGTCTTAAGCACCCTACACACCGGGACGAATATCGGTGCGCGTTATTCGCCAGCGTTTTTCAACGCTTTTTTTGTGTTCACACCCAAGCGATTTTCGCTGACAATGAGCAGAGTGAACATGCAAATTCATTCCCTGACATTAGATGGAGCTTAATGCAAAACAGAAATACCCCGGTACACAAGGTGCAATACCACTCCATAACAGTTCTCTTTTATCAAGATTTTTGTAGTCGCTGTCGCGTTTGTCATATAGTTCTTTATGTTCCGACACCAACGAGACCAGCAGCTCTACATTCATATTGCCTTGCATCTTCCTCGTCTCATTTCTTCCCGGCAGTGTAGACGCTACTTGGCGTATATCTTCTTCACCGTTACGTATATGTGCTCGGCAAGACCGTTTTGTGTTTGAGCGCCCCCAAGTTGTGTTTTACTGTAACTTCAGAAGCTCCAGACACGTGAGCAAAAGCGCCAATCTCATTGGTCGGATAGTTTTTGACCCGGCGCGTCAAACCAAAAAAACGAACCCGAGGCGTTTTTTTTAAAAATGACGCTTTTACGCGTGGCGTTTTTCGCGCCGGTGTGCACACTCACATTGGCGCCCTTTGTTTAGTCACGAGTAGGGTTGGGTACCGAAACCCGGTTCCGACGTAAACGATAGTAACGAGACCGAATAAGAACGAAACTTTCGGTGCCTGATTTCGGTGCCTGACGTTTTTTACCGCCCCCTATAAAACATCTCGCGGTACGAATGATCCAATAATAAAACATCTCCAGTTAACCAGCAGAGCATTCATTTAGTTTGTTTGTTAAATAAGAGATCTAGCGCTGAAATGTGTTTTTTTTAAATCAAGTGATCAAAGTGCTCGTTGCTGCTGCGATCAGTGGCGCGGATACAGTGTTTTCTCTTGTGGCTCGCGCACACCGCACTGCACTCGGACGCGCGCTTCAATCATAGACTGTAAAAAATAGGCTTCAATACGTTGCGGAGATCGATCTATTTACGATCTATTTATGAGTCTATGATTATGTGCGCGGAGAGTTTGTGTGTGCGTGCTCGCGTCTCAGATGAGTATGTGCGCGGAGAGTTCTGCGCGTCTCGTGTGTGTAGAGTTTGCGTGTGTGTGCGTGAGCGACTTTAGATGTGACGTTGTGCATTTCATATGTATTAGTTTGAGCATTCAGCAGTATACATGTATGTGTGACTACTTAGTAGGCTATATATGCAAGGGTTTCATATGTGCGTGAATGAAGTTTGAAAAATATAAATATAAAAATATATATAAGTCTCACAAAATATAATGGAAACAAAGTGTCCCTGCTTGATATTCAACCACTGATGAGCATAATCGTAAAAAAAAAAAAACTATAAGAATGCGGATTAGAACCCAAAACCTCTGACACACTTGAGTAAAGTTCAAGTTCAGCTGCCAGTGTTCCTCTTCGGGTTAGTCTAGTATTTTAATGCCAACTGCAAATCTTGCATATCAAGTATGAAGCATATCAATATCAAGAATATGAGGCTATACTGTGTGTGTGTTAAATATTTCTGCTCAGTGTCAGATATTTCTCTGTTTTGTAAAAGTCATAATATGAGAAGACAAAATTTTTATCTTAACTCAAGTGTTTTCGGCTAAATCAGTAGCCTTTTAAACGGCACAATTTTTCATTTAATCAGAAATCAGAAAATCTTTTTCAGAAAATCACACACACACACACACACACACACACACACACACACACACACACACACAGGTATTATTTTTTTGATAAAGTGTGTGTGGTTTAGTTTTCTTAAGTACCGTTTCAAGAACCGTTTAAGCACCGGAACCGTTTGAAAAATACCGAGTAGGTACTGGTATCGGATAAAACCCAACCAATACCCAACCCTAGTCACGAGGCGTTAAACGTCGGCGTCCCGGTGTGAACAGGCCTTTAAAGGTCCCGTTCTTCGTGATCCCATGTTTCAAACTTTAGTTAATGTGTAATGTTGTTGTTAGAGTATAAATAATATCTGTAAAATTATAAAGCTCAAAGTTCAATGCCAAGCGAGATATTTTATTTAACAGAAGTTGACTACATCGAACGGCCCGTTTGGACTACATCCCTCTACTTCCTTCTTTAATGACGTCAGTAGAACAGTTTTTTGACTAACCTCCGCCCACAGGAATGCTCCCTCAACTCTACCGAAATTCGTTTATGTACTTGCGCACTTCTAATAACTTACTGTGTTTACTCAGCTCTTACGGTGATTTTCTGAAGTAAAACTGACGCTTCATCTTTTGTGTGATGTACAATACACTTTATTAAACTCATCAGTATATGTTTAATCATCATTCAGACAGCAGACTATTAATAAATGTAGGCTATTAATAAATAATGGATACATACAAGCAGATGACAAATACGTTATAATAACCGTAATTAAACTAAACTATACCTGTTTCATCTCTATACAGCACTCTGACTCTGTAGGCATTATTGTCCGACTCGAACTGAACACCGTTACTGAGAGTTTCTGATATTATCATCATTCCGTGAGGTGAAATTGTCCTGAGAGACTGAACGCGAGCTCATGAAGCTCCGCCCCCTGGGTCGTCCAGCAGCAGCTTATTTGCATTTAAAGGGCACACACTAAAACGTCTCGGTTACGTATGGTAACCCTCGTTCCCTGAGTCCAGGGAACGGAGACGCCTCGTCGGGGGAGTTCCCCTGACGAATTGGGATCACGCTAGGGAGACCAATTGCCTTCGAGTGAATTAAAACGAGCCAATGAACATTGGCATGCAAGGTTTGCATTCCGCGGCCCGCCTACCAGTGCGGGTATAAGGCGGAATCAAGCGCATACACAAACGCTTTTCGCTGAGGAGCCGAACGGTGTCCAGTCCTCCGCGAAGGTACAGCAGCATGGCGACGGGACGAGGCGTCGGAGTTCCCTGGACTCAGGGAACGAGGGTTACCATACGTAACCGAGACGTTCCCTTTCGTCAGCAGGGAACTCCGACGCCTCATCGGGGGAGTTCCCCTGACGAATTGGGATCCCTACCAAAACGCCATGGTGCTGGCCCCTTCCAGCGCCCAGCTAAGCTATAGCCCTGCAGCAGTTTCCAGAAATTTTGCGGGAGCTAGCTAGGGAATCACACTGCTGTTCCACAAGACCCAATCAGTGGATATTGGATAACACTGGGAAAGCGTGCCCGGCCCCAAGGATATAATAGGGGGAGGGAACGCTGCGGAAGCTGAGGCAGCCTAGAGGAAGGCCCTCAAATACACACATGTACTAACCACGTAGGGTAGTGAAACATATGGCAGTCCTTGAAGGTAGTCCCAGTCCAGAGGAGTGAGGAGCGTACTCAACAGGGACGACAGAATGAGTCTGTCAAGGGGAAGACACGGCTGAACTGCACGTGGCAATCATGGGTCGCCGCAGGGACCACTGGAAAGGCACCCAGTCTACTAACAACTCCTTACTGAAGGTAGCAGACCTGGTGCCAGGCGGTCCGCAACGCCTGACACCGGAGGGGGTGATGGAGGAACTCACGAGGTTAGCCGTTTGTTGGGTAACCAACGGAGCGAAAGACGCACGTATCCGCTCACGGAATGGCGTCGCAAGCCGACACACCTATTCCCTCTAATTACTGGCCATAGCAAGTACTCGGGAGGAAACAGGTTCCACACGTAGGCTATAAAACCTAGCGAACGTGTTCGGGTTCGCCCAGCCCACAGCTCTACAATGTCTGTTAGCGAGGTGCCTTGTGCCAGAGCCCAGGAAGCGGCAACACTCCTAGTGGAGTGAGCCCGCAACCTGGGTGGGCAGGGCTCACCCTGGGACTCATAAGCCCTGGTGATAGCATCCACTAGCCAGTGGGCTAACCTCTGCTTGGAGACAGCCTTCCCCTTCTGCTGGCCTCCGTAACAAACAAAGAGCTGATCTGAAGTCCTACAGCTTTGCGTTCTGTCTATATAAACCCGGAGGGCCCGGACGGGACAGAGAAAAGCTAGGGCTGGGTCTGCCTCCTCCTGGGGCAGCGCTTGCAGGTTCACTACCTGGTCCGCGAAGGGAGTGGTAGGAACCTTGGGCACATATCCGAGCCGGGGTCTCAATGTAACATGAGAAAGGCCAGGCCCGAACTCTAGGCACGATACGTCGACCGAAAAAGCCTGCAGATCCCCTACCCTCTTGAAGGAAGCCAATGCTAACAGGAGCGCTGTCTTAATGGACAGGATATTAAGCTCAACTGTCGTCAAAGGCTCAAAAGGAGGACTTTGGAGCGCTCTAGCACTAAAGTTAAGTCCCAAGAGGGTACAGGGTGCAAATCGCGAGGTGGATTTAGCCTCCTAGCACCCTTGAGGAATCTGATGACCAGGTCGTGCTTCCCCACGGACTTACCGCCAACTACATCGTGATGTGCGGCTATTGCGGCAACATACACTTTGAGAGTGGAGGGAGACAGCCTTCGCTCCAACCCCTCTTGTAGGAAGGAGAGCACGACTCTGACCGGGCAAGTTCGTGGGTTCTCCCCGTGGGAAGAACACCAGCCGACGAACAGGTTCCACTTCAGAGCATAGAGGCGCCTCGTAGAGGGGGCTCTAGCTGAAGAGATGGTATCTACCACTGCCTGTGGCAGGCCATCTAGAACCTCCGCGTCCCGTCCAGGGACCAGACATGGAGTTTCCAGAGGTCTGGACGCGGGTGCCATAGAGTGCCCCGTCTCTGAGAAAGAAGGTCGTTCCTCAGAGGAATCGGCCAAGGAGGGCTGTCGCGAGGAGCATGAGTTCTGGGAACCAAGTCCGGGTTGGCCAATACGGGGCTACCAAAAGGACCTGCTCCTCGTCCTCCCTGACCTTGCACAGTGTCTGTGCAAGAAGGCTCACTGGGGGGAACGCATATGTGACCCTGCCTGTGAAAACCCAGCTAAAGTCATTTTTTTGTGATTCAGTGTTTTTTACATAAAATCATCCTACACAATGTAAAGAACATTCTGTGAAAATATAACCTTAATATCTTTAAAATTGACTGAGTAAGGCCATGTCAAAGATTTGCTCAAATTCGGCCTCAGAAAATCATATTTTTGAGAAATTCCAATTTAAAGATAAGTTATTTTTTAAAACTGCAACACATTTGATCCATAGTTATCCTGCATATGTGACTTATAACACATTAAAGCTGAGATTCTCCCCTTTTTAGTGATATATGACACATCAGTGGAAAAATTCTTAAAGTTTTGTAAAACAGATCTATTTATTATGATGTGCATGTCCAAAAAGCTAAAAGCATAAAAACATTGAAAACGAATGGGGGTACCACAAGAGCTTTATCGTAGCAACAATTACCATGTCAATTCAGTGGAATGATTTGTATAACTTTATTAGTAAAATGAAATATCAGTGAAATGTCAATAATATATCAATTAAATAACATACCATTTCTCATTCTCTGAAATTATCATTCTCTTACTGGCCCACGGTGTAACATTGAGTAAATCTGGAGTAAAAAATAAATAAACAAATACAATTTCAAGGGATAGTTCACCCAAAAACTACAATTCTGTCATAATTTACTCACCCTGATGTTGTTCCAAACCTGTATGAGTTTCTTTCTTCTGCTGAGCAAAAAATAAGATATTTTAAAGAATGTTTGTAACCAGACAGTTGACGGACCCCATTGACTTCCATAGGTGCCGCCAACTGTCTGGTTACCAACATTCTTTAAAATATCTTATTTTTTGTTAAACAGAAGCAATAAACTTATACAGGATTGGATAGGGTAACATGAGGGTGAGTATGAGTAAATAATTTTTGGGTGAACTATCCCTTTAACAGGTCAGTCTCAAACTTTGTACACATTCTAAAATTGTCTAATGCAAAATAAAATCCTGAGTGACAGCAACTCTCCCTCCTTGAAAAATAAAGAACACTTTTCCCCATTGAAATACTTGCAGTTGCAAGAGAAACTGATTTTCAGTTTCACATATGGACTTCCAGCATTCAAAGCAAATTCTTCTTGCTGGTGTTCCCTCTTCATGTTCGCCAGACAAATAGCTTGGGGTTCAATCACCAAAACTGGCTTGTCCTCCTCATCATGTTGGTCACTGCCTGAAAAAGCAAAGATCTTTTTTTTTTTCAATTCAAAGCAAGATAGCCTACCTAAAAACATGAATGTGTAACATGCAAGAATGGGAAGTGGGTTTAATTTCACATTTAAAATGGATAATGAAGCATTTTATATGAAAATATCAGAAAATATTTTTTTCAGTTTAGTCAGACTGGATCTGATTAATTGAGGGGAGGGCATAAGAACAAGAAACAGCCTATAGGTGGTTAGCAGACTTCAATTCAGAGTGTAATGAAACAAATAAACATCATGCCATAAACGTAATTAATTTAAACTGACTAAATCCCAATCAACAAATGTAATAAACATTTAAATCCACTATTTTTGCATCACAGATATGTGTTAGCATTACATTGGCTGGACACTGACAGTATACATTTACATATTTAGCATAAAACAATAATAACAAAAACTTACCGTCAAATTCCTCGTCAGTTTCGTCAAAGAAGTGTCCTGTTCATCATCACAATCATCCTCCAGAAAATAATCCGTAATAAAACCGGTTAAATCATAATTTGGGTTCAATTCCACCGAGATTAATATCAAGCAAGCTGTTTAAGCAAGCAGCTATTTTCCGTTCCTGCTCATACTTCGGTGTCGCCGGCAGATGTCAAAACAACGCATTACGTTACCATCATCCAGCAAATAACACGTAGCAGGCCAAAAATGTCCTTAAAATAAGTTTAATATTATTGGCAGAATACTAAGCTACAAAACAAATAAGCAGTTCTTAAAATATTGGCTATGACAAGAAAAAATCACCACAGACATCTAAACGCGGCTGACATCTCTCTCTTTTTTTGCATTGTGTTGACCTGATTACCGGCGCTCGCGGATTGATATTAAAGTCTGTTTTTACTCTTTCTAATAGAAAATACACAGAAAAGAAGTTCCTGAACCGATTGATATACGAATCAGCAGTGTTGTTGCGCGAAATAAACCCAGAGACGACTGAAATCAATGTTTAGGAAGCCCACGTCCGTTTTTTTTTTTTGCGCAAAAGTATAACGTAGTGTCAATAAAATCATTAATTTCAGTATTTATCATGTTATAAATGAAAATGTAAGTATTGCATCTCAAAACCAATGGTATAATCTATCATTTACAGCAATAAACACACATGGACTATTTTTGTCATTTTTATGGCTATGACTACTTTGACGCTCGTTAACTCATAATTCGATTCTGCGACTTTAGCCGGGGTTTCACACGCGGGGTCACATATTTGCGTAAGTCCCGGGGCCAGCTGTGTGCCAGGGCATCCGTGCCGAGAGTTCCTTCGGTCAGGGAGTAATACCACTGGCAATGGGTCGTGTCCGGAGAGGCAAACAGGTCTACCTGTGCGGCTCCGAAGATTCGCCAAATCAGCTGGACCACCTGGGGATGGAGTCGCCATTCTCCCGGAAGGGGAGGCTGACGTGAAAGCTCGTCGGCCACACAATTGAATTCCCCTGGGACATGAACGGCACGAAGCGACCTCAGATGCTTCTGACTCCATAGGAGGAGGTGGGAGGCGAGTCGCGACATACGACGGGAGCGCAGACCACCTTGTCGGTTGATGTACGCAACGGTCGCAGTGCTGTCCGTACGGACCAGTACGTGCTTGTGTCTGAGAAACCCCTTGAGGCGACACAAGGCCAAGCGTACTGCTTGCAACTCTAGGCAGTTGATGTGCCAATGCAGCTGGGGCCCCGTCCACAGACCCGAGACTACATGCCCTTTGTACGTGGCCCCCCAACCCTTGGCAGAAGCATCTGTGAATACCACAGCATGCCTGGAAACCTGGACTAGGGGCACACCGGCCCGTAGAAACACAGGATCCGACCAAGGGGTGAAGGTTTGGCGACAGTGCGGGGTGACTTTGACCCGGAACGTGCCACTCTGCCACGCCCACCTCGGGACTCGATCGTGAAGCCAGTGCTGGAGCGGTCTCATATGCAACAGACCGAGCGGCGTTACTGCGGCTGCGGCTGCCATATGCCCCAGGAGCCTCTGAAATTGTTTCAGTGGAACCGCTGACTTGCCCCGAAAAGACTTGAGGCAGTTGAGCACTGACTGGACGCGTTCCTCCGTGAGGCGCGCAGTCTGGGCGACCGAGTCCAGCTCCATACCGAGACAAGAGATCCTCTGCACAGGGGAGAGTTTGCTCTTGTCCCAGTTGACCTGAAGCCCCAACTGAATGAGGTGCCGAAGCACCATGTCCCTGTGATCGCACAACACATCTCGCGAGTGTGCCAGAATGAGCCAGTCGTCGAGGTAGTTGAGAATGCGAACGCCTTGTTCTCTCATGGGAACAATGGCCGCCTCCGCGACTTTCGTGAAGACACGGGGCGACAGGGCCAGCCCGAAGGGTAGGACCTTGTACTGATATGCTCGACCCTCGAAAGCAAACCGAAGAAATGGTCTGTGTCGGGGAAGAATCGAGACATGAAAGTACGCGTCCTTCAGGTCGATCGCTGCAACCCAATCCTGGGGACGGATGCACTCGAAAATGCGTTTCTGCGTGAGCATCTTGAACGGGAGCTTGTGCAGGGCCCGATTCAATACTCGCAGGTCCAGGATTGGCCGTAACCCACCGCCTTTCTTGGGTACAATGAAGTAAGGGCTGTAAAACCCTGACCTCATATCGGCTGGAGGGACCGGCTCGATCGCGTCCTTCGCCAGCAGGGCGTCGATCTCCTTCCGCAAGACCGGAGCATCCACTGGACGCACACGGGTGAAGTGGATGCCCCTGAACTTGGGAGGCCGGCGTGCAAACTGAATTGCATAGCCGAGCCGGATGGTGCGAATGAGCCAGTGCGAGGGTCTCGGGAGCGCTAGCCAGGCTCCGAGAAACTGCCGCAACGAGCCCACCCGCACCGCGCCGGCGTACCCGCGGAGGGGCAGCGAGGCGGAAGGCAGGGACACGGCTCCGGTGGCATTGTAGCGGCCGAGAGCGGGGTCTGGGTGTGTACTTGGACAACACCTACCTGCTTCCACCGGAGGACAGACGGCAGAGAAGACCCGAGAGTGTTCTGCTGCGGGCTGTCGCCTGGCGAGGGAAGGGGAGGAGACGAGGAGCGAGGCCCAAGGGCGGCTGCTGGTCTCCATGCCTTCCCGCCCAGCGGCAGACAGGAGTGACGTGACCGAGGTGGCGCCACTGCTATCTGCCAGCTGGGGAGAGGGGACTGAGAGTGGCGAGACCCGAGGGTGGCGCACACTGCCGTCCCACTCTGTAACGGGAGAGACTGCTTGTTCAGCAGACCCAACCGTGAATGACCCAGAGGAGGAAGAAACTGCTCTTTTTTAGGTTTTGGGTACCACCGACCAGCTGGTCGGCGGCGGAACAGAAACAAAAAATTTAACAAAGGATTCTCCACCCGGCCCTCCTCCGGGGGAAGGAGTGGTGATGACACACACTCCCAAAGAGCAGTTTTCGTCACACTCTCTGGGTCGCTCCTCTCAGGGTCATTTCCCCTCCTTTTGCTGGGGGGGAAACGAACTCCGAGCGGGCTGGTTTTAAGGCGCTTCTGGACCACAGTGTGGACATCGTCTGACCGAAGGCCAGCGCTGTGACTAATCACGGTCAGTCATAAAGCGCAGCTCTACTCCGAGTCAGAACTACCCACATGCACTGAATGTGCAGGGGTAGTGAGAGAGGAAAAACTTCTGCAGATTTAGGCATGTTTGGCTTGCCATATTGGCACCAAAATACTTCCATACTGCCAAAATTTTTCACACACATCTAGGCACTTTAGACCCAGGAAGTGTGGCTGTCAAGTCTGAACCTTCAGCATGAGAACACACCATTACAGTAGGAACTCAGCATCATTTTCAGAGTATAACAGCCCTCTCTCCGATGTAGCAATCGACATCTGTCCTCCCCTAGGGCCCCGAATGAAATGCTTGGTCCCTCATGATAAGGACCAAAAACCCATTCAAAGCCTCGACGGCACACAGCACGCTGAGCGGCTCAAGCCTTTACGAGAAAGGGGAGGCGAACAACGTGCCGACGTGGTCATGCACTCATGAGAGAACATGAACCACCCATGAACGCCGTCTCAACACACTGATTAGGCATGTGAAACAGCGACCATGGCCGTCAACCAGGCATGCAAGACAGTGAACGTGGCCATCGCTGGCACACGGCACGCTGAGCGTTCAAGCCCTCAGGCAAGACGAACAACGTGCCGACGTGGTCATGCTCTCATGTAGAGAGCACAAACCACCCACGAACACAGTCTCAGCATGTTTGTGACGCGCTAGAGGAGTGGGAAGCTCGTGAGGGTCTTTCACCTGGCGAGACATTCCGCACTGTAACCCTCAGATCACCAATGTTATTTGCCAAAGTAGCCCTCTCCTGGTACACCAGAAGAGAACTAGATCGGGAAACAAGCAAAGGGACTCACCTCATAGAGGCACACGAGTCTTGATCTTGACCACGCATCTTGAGCGCCGAATGACGCGCGCTGGGTTGCCGTGACAACCCACGCTGTCAACCGGCGCTCGACGGCACACAGCAAGCTGAGCGGCTCGAGCCTTTAAAAAGGGGAGACGAACAACGTGCCGACGTGGTCATGCACTCATGAGAGAACATGAACCACCCACGAACGCAGTCTCACACACTGATTAGGCATGTGAAACAATGAACGTGGCCGTCAAATAAGGACAGGAACGATCGCATCCAGAAACACACGAGTGAAACGTCATCCTAAAAAGGACGCGATCTTCACTCGTGTTGCTCTTTCAGGAAGAAATTACTCTCTTTATTGTGCTGAAGCACACAGGGACCCAACGCGGCGACACAGCGGGGAAACTGCAAGCCCACTGTGCGCACTCAACCGTTTACCAGCTGTAAAAACAGCTTTTGAATTAACAGCGTGTAGACGCAGCCGGCAGACAGGAAATCGCGCGGTCGCTGAAACGCCGTCTCACCAACACAGAGAGGTCCCTTCCCGAAACAGCAGACTCGTAGAGCGTAAGATAAATACAATCTTAAAACTCATTCACTCAGAGAGGACACAACCGGTCGGCTCCGAAGCAGAAAGCGTTTGTGTATGCGCTTGATTCCGCCTTATACCCGCACTGGTAGGCGGGCCGCGGAATGCAAACCTTGCATGCCAATGTTCATTGGCTCGTTTTAATTCACTCGAAGGCAATTGGTCTCCCTAGCGTGATCCCAATTCGTCAGGGGAACTCCCCCGACGAGGCGTCGGAGTTCCCTGCTGACGAAAGGGAACAGGCGTTTTTCTGAGCCCCAAAAAATGACAATTTAAACATGCTGTAAAAAAATGATCTGTTGGGTATTTTGAGCTGAAACTTCACATACACACTCTGGGGACATCAGAGACTTATTTTACATATTGTGAAAAGGGGCATAATACGGGACCTTTAAGGGGTCATTATGTGCCTTTTCACATAGTCCATCGCTTCAGCTGGTGTATCAAACTTGTTCTCAGTACCATCATATGTGATCCGAAAGCCGGTTAGACCTCTCAGCCCATATTTCACATTGGATCGGGACTTCAGCATCGTTTCACGTCGTAATACACTGCTCTCTTTTTGGCGATCTCAGGGGGGAAATCAGGGAAAATGTGGACAAATCTGTCTTTGAATTTGAGCTGTTTGGATTGAATAGCCATCCGCAGAATGTCTTCCTTGACGTCAAATCGGTGAAAGCATATGACAAATGCCTGCGGTCTTTGACCCTCCGCGGGTCGCGCTGCCAGCGTAGGATGGGCTCGGGCAAGAAGCGGGGGTTCACGGAGGTTGAATATTTCTTGCAGTGCTTCTGAGATAAGTTTTGTCGGCTGTGTGCCTTCCATATATGGAATTATTCTTGTGCCAATAATAATGAACGTAGCTTTTCAAGAAACTAATGAAAATCTACATTGAAACTGAATAAAATATCTTTGAAACTGAAAAAGAATAAATCGCAGGCAAATTTTTTGACTTCGTTTTTAATACACTGCATGTTTTGCTAACTATTTCTCATATTTCAATCGCTGATCTGAACTTACAAATGCACTTCCAGAGTTTACATTTGCGCTTCTGAAGTTTTCGTTTACGCTCCCTGAGATTTCGTTCGCCGTTCTGACACATTTCTCTCGTGGGGGCGGGGCTAGTGGCAGTGTGTTCTAATTGGCTACTGAGTTTTTGAATGACAGCTTCTTCACCTGGAAGTGAAGACGTCAGTGTTGTGTTTACATGTGTGGATGTGAGCATCTGTAAGCGCAGCTTTCTATTTCATTTTAGTGATATTAAGTTATGTTTTTTATATATATATATATATTTTTTTTTTATCTGTAGGCTATTTACCTGCTGCTACTACTTTGTCGACAGAAGCTTTTATGAGCACAAGAGATCTATTCAGTCTATTCAGGTGTAATTGTACATTAAAGTACTGTATAATAGATTGTAGATACTTTTATTCATCCCGAAGGAAATTTAAGGCATCTTAAAATACTTAAAATATTGTATAGTGTTCAATATTTCGGAGAATATTTGTTTTTTCCTGATGATTATTTTGCATGTTAGGCTCTGAGGTTGAGCTGTTACAATTCAAAGAGAACTAGCAAACGTGTGTGATATATTCAGCCGTCAAGAAAGGTTGGCAACCATGGCCATCACACTACTCATTGTTAGCATGATATACATTTACATCATCAAAATTAATGATCACTTAAATAAGAGGAATTTAAACAATATGAAAATTACAATCGTGGCCTGCTGTCAGATACAGACCTCAAAGGGCATTTCACTACATATGTCACACAAAGAATGTTCTTGATGCCTTTTTTTTTAATTGATAATTGTATTTAGTTATTTCATTTAATTAATACTTCTAACATTTAAAATTGTAAATATATTTTAACAATCATCAACCGTTTCAATTGTGACTTATATAACCAGTTAAATGAATGTAATTGAAAATATGAATTCAAATAAATTTACATTCTATATTGTCACTAAAGCATATACACAAGTATCAGAGTGAAAGTCTTGGATGCAATTATGTTGTGACAGGAAAGACCAGAATCCAGAAAACATTAACTGCATAATATACATGTAATGCACAGTATTCTCATGATATACATTACTATACAAAATGCACAATTACAAATACAGAATACATTTTAAAAATTCATATACATTTTAAATGATGCAATGATCCTTTGAACAGTTCCTGTTGCTGTACAAGTAACAAAGCAGTAACTGGACACAAGCAGTACAAGGATAGTCCACCCAAAACATGAGTATTCTCTCATCATTTACTCACCTTCATGCCATCCCAGATGATTATGACTTTCTTCTTCACATAAACATAGACACAGATTTTTAAGGAAATAATCCATCTCTGTGAGTCCATATAATACAAGTGAATTGTAACCCATGTACGTAAGACAGTTGGTCAGAAGTGATTTTTAAAAGTTAAAACAGTTCACATTATTGGTATTTGTTTTATCTAGCCTATTGTTTGACTTCAGAAGGCATTGATTCATCCACTGAGGTCGCATGGATTACCGTCACGCTCACTGTGTGTGGTTTTTAAAGCATCTTTAGGACTCGCAGAGATGGATTACTTTCCTTACAATCTTAATTCGTGTTTATCTGTAGAAAGAAAGTAAAATGCATCTGGGACAGCATGAGGGTGAGTAAAATAAGTGAGAATTTTATTTTTGGGAGAACTATCCCCTTAACATTCATATGCTGTTGGTATGCTAATCCTAGATCAGCATAGACTAATAAGAATAAAGTGAGTAGTTAATATGATATACCATGTGTCAAAATTTGATTGATGGCTTCCGGTTGTCATTGCCCTTCCGGTTTACCTTCCGGCCTGTATTGTTATGGATTGACCTATTGACCCTCCCTATCCGTCGATCATGTGGTTTTGACAGTTAGTTTTGAGCTACTGACCCTTTTTATCCCTAGATCATGAGTTTTTGACAGGTTGGCTTTCCGGTGTCTTTCCGGCATATGTTGTTATGGTTTGGCTTATTGTCCTTGCGGGTCTTTGATCATGTGGTTCTGACAGAAAGTTTGCCCTATTTGAACCTTTTTATCCCTAGATCATGTGGTTTTTGAAGAGGATGTTAAAATAATTTATGGATTTGACATAAAGTTTGAAGGCGCTGTCAGGTTCAGTTATATGTCTGTGTGTCTGGGTATATGGTGTCACAGGCGCTGTTAGGAAATGTGTCAGCATTCCAGAGCGCATTGTATATAAAATGGGGTCGGTGAGTTCTACAAGCACCAGAAACATGAGCTACGTGAGTATGGCCGGTTTATCCTCCCCTCAATCCCCAGAGACGGGGGTGAGCAGTCGAATGATGGAAAGTCTGACTATGGCTCCGAGAAAACCTTTCGGACACATCCGTTTGACAAGTTTTCTCCACGAAATTTCGGAATGGACTAAAGCTGAATTTATGATGTGTAGTAACCGTGTATTTGGGTACAAATTTCACAAACCAACCCGCGTTGTTACGCTCTACACCACTGACGGTGTCGGCGAGTTTCAGGCTGGGGAAGACGCGTGTGTGGTATTTCCTGAAAAAGACTGGTCTCTCTTCTACAAACGTGTCTTGAAGGATCTGAACGACGGTGGCGAGGAGCCTTTGTACGTGGGAGAGTGGGACGGGGTGAGCCCGAACGTCCGGTACCGTGTGGTAGGTGACCATACTCAAAAGAAGCCGAATGATTCTGTTTACATATTCTGCTGTAAAGACAAGACAAAGCTCAACAACACTCGGTCTGGGCACATCCTGCCTAACGAGCATCACGATCTGTATGAAATGCAATTTTTGTTCAAGTGGTGCGATCTGGATCTGCTGTGTGTGTGTGTGTGTGTGTGTGCGCGCGTACGTGTGTCTGTGACAGGTTCCGATAAATTAGCGTGCCGCCATCTTTCTGAATTTATTTCAAAACATAATCGTAAAAGTTTAAATATGATCTTTTAAAATTAAAAGACTGTTTAAATAAAATCTTTAAAGTTTGAATACATTCATATCTTCTATTTATCTTTTAGAATATAACTGTAATGATTTTGTTTAACGGTGACCTAAAGTATAATTGTTATTAAACAATGTCTGTCTGTTCAAAAACTTTAGATTGTAGAAAAACTGTACTTTTTAGTCATCTTAAATCTCATTTATATGAAAAGATTCAATCGGCATTTTTTTGTCCATGCGGGGTTTCAATTTTTATGGTGGGGGCTTTCCATAGCTATAATGAATTTTGTACCGTACACCTAAACACAGAAAACTACATTTGTACATTTTCCAAATGAAATAAATAAATAAATAAATCATTTAATATCATTTTGTGCACACACGGTTCTAAAAATTAACTAATCTCTATTTTAAATGAAATTATTATTAATAACATTTGGTGCTAAAATGTAAACAAAGTTTTAGCTAAATAAATATATAAATAAAAACACCTTACAGCCCCAGATCCTTCAGAGATAAACCACAGTGTGAATTAAGCTTCAGGAAACAGGGAATCAGACCAGATGAGTCTCGGGGGGACAATGTCACAGTAAATCTAGTCTGCTAACGCCTTTTCAGAGTACATCCAGAGTTTATACTAAATTGATTTAAAAGCATTACCTTAAAAGTTTAAATCAAATCTTTAAAGTTTTATTAAAATCATATCTTCTATGTATCTTCTTAGAAGACTTATGTATTATTTTTACTAAACAGCGTCTGTTCAAAAACTTTAGATGGTTGAAAAACTGTGCTTGGGCATCTTAGATCTTATTTAGAAATATTTCAAACAGTATTTTTGTCCATACATCATGTTGTCAAAGTTTTGTTGTTTTGTTGTTTTTAAGAAATCCGAGGACTCCACATTGCTCTTATTTAGACTAAGTTGTATCATTTGGAAAATCCCTGACACGGCATAAGTAAAGTTGGTCTTGAGCGAATATTTAATTTTACTCGTCTTAATTCAAAGTATAAGTATAAGATCGTATAAGATCATTTTTACTTGCATCTCCCGAACTATCCTTAATCAGTGTGGAAACACACAGGGTGAAACCCTTTTCTGAGAATATCGGTTATCTACTCAAAATATATGTAGAAGTGTAAATCGGTGTTTAAAATCTGTCTGGTGGCCGCATGAATAGACTTTGGAGAGAGCTGATGATACTATCTATAGCAGGAAGCATGCCCTTTGACCTCCTCGATTGTGGAGGCTTTTTTTTAAATTTTTTTAAAGACCCTACAAGTTAGTCCTCCCAAAAGAATTTCTCCCATCTAGTGGTTCTCCCATCTACTCGCTTTTTCAAATGCGTGATGCAACTGCGGTAGCCGTAATGTGTCAAGAAGCTATGACAACATGGCTTCCAATAGCGCTTCATTGAGTTTAACGAAACATGTTCTACTGTTATGGCAGCTATATAATGATTTACACAACCAAGCAATGAAAAAAGCTTGTAATTTAGACCATACCTTTGACTTACCTGTCGAGAAGAAATCAGGCAACTTCCCTTTCAAAGTCTTTCTCCTTCATTAGCTCTTTCCACATGGGGAAAAGCTATCCCGATATTTATTTACATAGCGATAAATTCAATTTTAGCTTTTAGGCGATGAGGATTCCTTCTCCCGTGGCTCGGCATAAGTATGATCCTGCATTATAATGTACTGTGCAGTGCAGCCTTTCAAATGTGCCTGGGCAGTATCATTGCCTCCCATATGGTCTAGCGGTTAGGATTCCTGGTTTTCATCCAGGCTGCCCGGGTTCGACTCCCGGTATGGGGAGAAATTTTTTTTTTACATTGTCAACAAAATTCAAGTTATTCAATAATCATTTTTAGTTATCCATAGTCTTAGAGGCCTACACAAACTGCAGAAACAAGCAGAAGATACGTAAAAACTCATAAATGCTGTTTCAGTACTGAATCATTTTCACAAATACAATTATATAGAATTCAGAAAATTTCACTATGGAATATTTACTTTATCTATCATAATTTCAATTTAGTACATCATCATTTAAACTTTTCATCTCATAATTATGACGCATAGTCATGATTGTAATTTCAACTTTTTGTTATAATTATTACTTAATTCAGAATTACAATTTTTGTCAATTACGCCTTTTTAATGTAATACTTAAAACGTTTCTAAGGCATAATTTGGTTGTTGACTATAGTAGTGTTGATGATGAAACGTGTTGAGTTAGGCTAGCGCTTTTTGTCCCTCTCTGGTATTATAGTGTTTCAAGATGGCGGAACGACACGGAAGCATCCTTGGACTTATCCGCCCCATGTAAATAAAGATAAGAAATGTTTCGCTTAAGAGGATAAGTCAGATCATTGGCAGAGGTCATTTTACACCCATGAGGACATATTTTATGAATACAGACAATGATTTTAGCTAATAAAATACCATTTTTTCACCGAGCGAATCTACACATGAGAGGTCTTCAGAAGTCATAACTTCAGGGGTCAACGGCTTAGGCCCATTGGTTTAGGTATCTGTAAAAATCAAATACTGTATTACACTTTTCAAAGTTACAATAAAAAGACCTGTTGTGTTCTGACACAAGGCCATTAACTTGTTTTTATAAATGTATTTTGCTTATTTCTACAAATATCGACCTGAAAAATGAAAATCAGAAAAAAAACAGAAAAAAAAACAGTGTTTTAAAATACAACTAAACCATGATAATGTGTAGTTTAGATGTTGATGACTAAGCTTCTGGCATATAGTGCAAACACGCAACAAGAAATCTAATATTGGTGTAATCTTTGCGAGGTCTCACTCACGACGCACAACTTTGTAAATAAAATAAAATAAAATATTATGGAAGTCATTGTACTGTAATTTAACCATATTTTTTATTGATTAATATTATGGCTTCATCTTTATTTAAAGTTTTTAATTGTTATTAACTAATACCTTTATCTTTTAACATCCGGCACAAAATGAAAGAGATGTATTATTTAAAAAAAAAAAAAAAAAGGAATGTTCACAATCACTATGTGTCAAAAACAGTATGTGTGTAAATAGTTGTGCAAAGTTCCACACCCTATGGACTAACTTTAAAAAACAAAACAAAAATACACATAAATAATTATATATATATATATATATATATATATATATATATATATATATATATATATATATATATATATAACATACACAAATCATTTCTTAACTAAGCAACTGTTTCTTAAATTATCAGACACTCACCGCACTGATGTTAACATCACCATATATTGTGTTTTCTGCCATGATTGTAGTAACTATTGTCCCACCATTCTTCTGGACAATTGTTAAGTTAAGCTGATTAGGGTTCTGAATTAATGGCTGTCCGAACGATGTAGAAATATTATGCCGTCGTCGTTGTGGAAGGTTGTTAGGCTGTTGAACGTCACCATCTGTTAAAAAATTAGCAATTAAAGGGGGGGTGAAATGCTATTTCATGCATACTGAGTTTTTTACACTGGTAAAGAGTTGGATTCCCATGCTAAACATGGACAAAGTTTCAAAAACTAAGTTGTACGTTTGAAGGAGTATTTTTGTTCCAAAAATACTCCTTCCGGTTTGTCACAAGTTTCGGAAAGTTTTTTTCGAGTATGGCTCTGTCTTACGTAAGATAGGGCGGAATTTCCTTATATGGGTCCTAAGGGCACTTCTCCGGTAAGATCGCGGCCGCGCGCGCACTCGTAGACCAGAGCAAGAGAGTGAAAGCAGTTCGCCATCAAAGCGCCCTGCCCGGCTTTTGGGAAGTCAATGTCACCAAAGAAGTGTGTTTTTGGTTGCCAGGGCAAGACAACCCTGCACAGATTCCCAAAGAACCCAGCGTTAAGGAACCCGTGGCAGTTTGTTTTCCTGAGCATAAACGGAGTTGTGTAAGTTAAGACTTTTGTTCCCTGCATTTCGACGATGATTGTTTTATAAACAAAGCCCAGATCTACGGATTTGCAGATCGTCTAATGCTTAAGGATCGAGCAGTCACAATGATAAAGGTTCGCGGTCGTGCGTTGGAACCGGACGGTGAGTAAAACTGTTTGTTGAACAAATGTCTCTGTGTGTTGTCACTAGCTTGGCGCGTTAGCACAGCTAAGCTTCGCCCACAGGGCCCGCCCCCAGCCGCTCGTTTTTTTTCCGGAAAGACTCGGTACAGCCTATCTTTATGTTAAAAATTTAATAAAACAAAATACTTTTTGGAGATATGAAGGATGCAATATTACTCTATAGGTACTCAAGATTAACAGGAGATTGAGTGAAAATGAGCATTTCACCCCCCCTTTAAATACACAACCAAAACCATGTAAACATTATAGTAAAGCTTATTGAAGATTGAGAAACATATTGACTACTAACAAAGTAAATTATACATCTTTCCTACGTTTGATATTCTTTTTTCTGATTTTTTTCACTATGGACTTGATCCTTTTTAATGCTGTTTTCTCTCCATATTTATTCTGTAGTTCCTCTACTGTGTCTTCCAACTTCCCTGTTGTTCTTCTCCAGCTGGGCTAACCAAAGACAAACAGTTAGAAGAATAAAATGTATGTACAATAGCAAAAATAAAGTTGGCCATTAGTTGTTAGGGTTAGATACACCTGTAGACACATTCATACACCCGTTCGCCTGTTTTCATTTAGCATACACCAGAGTTCAAACATTCACTTTTTCAAAGGCCGAAAGATTGCGCGGTCAAAATTTCTCTTTTTAACATAAGAGTTAAAAAATGTACATGAGTCACGACGCATTGCATTATGCACCTGACCTGCCGGCTGATGAAGTATTTATTACATCAAGAAAACATGAATACGACACACTGCACTTGGATGAATACATTTATTAGATTTATTTAATAATATTACCAGTTCCATATTATCTTTATTAAAAAATAAGACAATAAATGATTTTATTTTTTAAATTTGACTGCATTCTTTACTTTTTGATTTATGAATTATAACAGACTGATGGGAAAAAACATTATTTTGCTGTTACTTTATTAAAATTTGTTTTATTATTCAACTATTTCTTTCTTTATGTTAGTTTTTATTAGTTGTAATTTTATATAAACATTTAACTTTTAAAATAAAGGTTTTACAACAACATCACCATCTTCTGTTATATTTGGGCCTCCATGCTCATCTATTTACAGTATATGATATTGGTGAAGGGGGCCTACATGAATATTTTTTAGGGGACCCCCGAATTCTCTAGCTACGGCCCTGTTCACAGGAGCCGCTGAGAGCGAGTTCCAACTGATAACGGTCATAAAGTGCGAGATAAGGTGCAAGTAGCTGAACTAAACATTTCATATTTGGCAGCTGTTTTGAGAAATGTTAAACAACGACAAAAATAATCAGTCAAACTAATCAACTTTTTTCTAATTTCACCATTTTGAACTTAAAATAGGCCTATATAATACATGTGATTTAATGTGAGAGGAGAAGAAATATAAAATATGTCTTCATTAAATGCCTATTTTTTATTCTATTCTTTAATCCACACATAAAATAGTTCACTGCCTCACTCCCACACACTGACACACACACACACACACACATTGCATCGTAAGTGCATAATATCACCTGCTCAAGTACTTGTTGATGAGTTTCTTCTGTATTAAACAGCGAATCTTCTCAGTCAGATCGTCGCAAGATCTCAGGAATCCTCTCACACTGCTCGTGTTCACGCGCTCCATCGCTGCACTTTTGTGCGGCTGTGTGTGACTCTAACGATTCAAACTTCCATAAAGTGCACCAAAACAGCAGCGCGGAGATGTGACGCCACGTGTCGAGCGGGCGCTCGTAAAAAGCACATCTTTGTATTTCTTCTGAAACAACCTGTTTTGAAATTGTTTAACAATTTTTAACATCACTAGCGCAATACTTATCGTATTGCCGGGTGTGATTGTAATGTTTTGTATGGCGTTTTCTTTACACTCTCCCCCGGATATCTGTTTCCTACAGTTAGCTGTAATGTTAGTGAACTCTAGGTCTTCTCTTTGTTCATATACGACAGTATTCGCATGAATTAGCTTGATTTGATAAAATGATGGTTTAAACCATCATCTTCACGTGAGACATTTACATTATATTATTATTATACCGTCCTAGTTTTTAAATAGCGCTAAAATGTATATTTTATATTTTAACCCTTTATGCGGATATAGAATGCCGCACAAGGTTCTCTGACATATCTTATCGTGTAAAACATCTATGTAGATCTATCTATGTTTTTAAAAATGCCTCGAAACAACGCTTTCTATAAGTGACCCTCAAAATCTGTGCATACAACAAAACACATGTATGTGTACGATGATTTATCAGAAAATTACTTTTGTTTGAAGAAAAACTTAAATCAGCTGGTGCTTGATAACTATCGAAGTTATTAAACGCCCATGAATTCGGTAATGATCCGTTTAATGCGATATGGATATCACGTTTTAATCTTAACTCAATACATTTGAATGCGCTAAAGGACTATGAACTTTAATATTTGGTCAAATTAACTAAAGCCTGCTCAAAATGTTTGTTGCGAACAATTCACCTATGCTGAGGCGAGAGGCGGACCCCAGTCGTTGTCATGATAAATATTTCAGGACATCGCATGCTCTAGCTCTACTCTAGCTCTACTAGCCACAGACTGCTGTGCTACTGCGACCATCCGCATCGGATTCAAGGAACAGTCGGGACATTTCGGCGTGAATTAACAGACAAACCATTCATCGCCCCTAATCTAGAAGAAATCAGGGGGAGACTTCTGGACAAACGCTGCACGGAAATCGTCAATGACGTCGTTGATCTCTGGGAAGGTCTTTCAATCGTGAATGGCGAGTGACCAAAACCCCAGCAGCATGGCTGCTGCCAGTAGCCGTAAGAGCTTCATGGAATTCATGTTTAAAGGACATTACAGAAGACAACTGATGTTATTGCTGCGTACAGCCATTGAGTACGTGAGCAAATCGGATGATGAATCTGATGATGAAGATGATGGTGATAATGCTATTGGAGCAAAACGTGTAAGAAATCTCAAGAAACAGATGAGTTTGATAAGAGGTTACCCTATTTCATGGGATGAATTACCAACCATTTGTGTCAACGGTATTGAACCACCATGTGTACTTGTAAAAGATGCTCTGGTAATGATGCGTGAAAGTAGCAATGAGTTTGCAAACCCCGATGTGCTCTCTATGTGTACTTATGTAACTGATGTGTGCAAACTAATGATTCCAAAACATAAAGACAATGATGAGGACGACCCAGACAGAATTATCGAAATGTTTGTCGATTACATCTTAGATCGTGACATGATGGCATGCAGAAATTTTCTTTTCTGGCTAGACCATCTGTGAATGGCGTTATTGTTTTACTTAATGCCGGTCTATCATTTTCTTCAGTACCTCAATTTATGAATGTTGAAATAAAAAATTACAAAACATGTATTTTGTGGTAATGGCTTTTGTTGTAATACCTTCTTTAGGAGGTAAAAAATAAAATAATAATAATAATAATTTAATAAATTAATTTGTGAATTGTTCGCAACAAACATTTTGCGCAGGCTTTAGTTAATTTGACCAAATATTAAAGTTCATAGTCCTTTAGCGCATTCAAATGTATTGAGTTAAGATTAAAACGTGATATCCATATCGCATTAAACGGATCATTACCGAATTCATGGGCATTTAATAACTTCGATAGTTATCAAGCACCAGCTGATTTAAGTTTTTCTTCAAACAAAAGTAATTTTCTGATAAATCATCGTACACATACATGTGTTTTGTTGTATGCACAGATTTTGAGGGTCGCTTATAGAAAGCGTTGTTTCGAGGCATTTTTAAAAACATAGATAGATCTACATAGATGTTTTACACGATAAGATATGTCAGAGAACCTTGTGCGGCATTCTATATCCGCATAAAGGGTTAAAATATAAAATATACATTTTAGCGCTATTTAAAAACTAGGACGGTATAATAATAATATAATGTAAATGTCTCACGTGAAGATGATGGTTTAAACCATCATTTTATCAAATCAAGCTAATTCATGCGAATACTGTCGTATATGAACAAAGAGAAGACCTAGAGTTCACTAACATTACAGCTAACTGTAGGAAACAGATATCCGGGGGAGAGTGTAAAGAAAACGCCATACAAAACATTACAATCACACCCGGCAATACGATAAGTGTTGCGCTAGTGATGTTAAAAATTGTTAAACAATTTCAAAACAGGTTGTTTCAGAAGAAATACAAAGATGTGCTTTTTACGAGCGCCCACTCGACACGTGGCGTCACATCTCCGCGCTGCTGTTTTGGTGCACTTTATGGAAGTTTGAATCGTTAGAGTCACACACAGCCGCACAAAAGTGCAGCGATGGAGCGCGTGAACACGAGCAGTGTGAGAGGATTCCTGAGATCTTGCGACGATCTGACTGAGAAGATTCGCTGTTTAATACAGAAGAAACTCATCAAGAAGTACTTGAGCAGGTGATATTATGCGCTTACGATGCGATGTGTGTGTGTGTGTGTGTGTGTGTGTGTCAGTGTGTGGGAGTGAGGCAGTGAACTATTTTATGTGTGGATTAAAGAATAGAATAAAACAATAGGCATTTAATGAAGACATATTTTATATTTTTTATATCATTGTAGAATGTATTTCTCTCTCACCAGCCTATGGACACACAATCCCATGCATGCCAAACTATCTAAAATGGTTCCTTCGAAGGGCACTGAAGTTTTTAATCATGATCAACATATTTTTTGATAAAAGAGTTCCAAATGACACTATTTTTGAGCCCTACACTTTTAAGCGCTACAAAGTTCTAACTAGAGCAGGGGGCAGAGTTAAAAAGGAACTTTGTCTAGCCTTAATTTACTGAAGGCTATGGATGTTAGGTAAATATGTTTATTAAATAAATTCACAATATGTACACATTCATTATTAATCGTATGCCTAATATGATGAAAATGGCTGTTATGCGTTTCTTCTCCTCTCACATTAAATCACATGTATTATATAGACCTATTTTAAGTTCAAAATGGTGAAATTAGAAAAAAGTTGATTAGTTTGACTGATTATTTTTGTCGTTGTTTAACATTTCTCAAAACAGCTGCCAAATATGAAATGTTTAGTTTAGCTACTTGCACCTTATCTCGCACTTTATGACCGTTATCAGTTGGAACTCGCTCTCAGCGGCTCCTGTGAACAGGGCCGTAGCTAGAGAATTCGGGGGTCCCCTAAAAAATATTCATGTAGGTCCCCTTCACCAATATCATATACTGTAAATAGATGAGCATGGAGGCCCAAATATAACAGAAGATGGTGATGTTGTTGTAAAACCTTTATTTTAAAAGTTAAATGTTTATATAAAATTACAACTAATAAAAACTAACAAAAAGAAAGAAATAGTTGAATAATAAAACAAATTTTAATAAAGTAACAGTAAAATAATGTTTTTTCCCATCAGTCTGTTATAATTCATAAATCAAAAAGTAAAGAATGCAGTCAAATTTAAAAAATAAAATCATTTATTGTCTTATTTTTTAATAAAGATAATATGGAACTGGTAATATTATTAAATAAATCTAATAAATGTATTCATCCAAGTGCAGTGTGTCGTATTCATGTTTTCTTGCTGTAATAAATACTTCATCAGCCGGCAGGTCAGGTGCATAATGCAATGCGTCGTGACTCATGTACATTTTTTAACTCTTATGTTAAAAAGAGAAATTTTGACCGCGCAATCATTCGGCCTTTGAAAAAGTGAATGTTTGAACTCTGGTGTATGCTAAATGAAAACAGGCGAACGGGTGTATGAATGTGTCTACAGGTGTATCTAACCATAACAACTAATGGCCAACTTTATTTTTGCTATTGTACACACATTTTATTCTTCTAACTGTTTGTCTTTGGTTAGCTCAGCTGGAGAAGAACAACAGGGAAGTTGGAAGACACAGTAGAGGAACTACAGAATAAATATGGAGAGAAAACAGCATTAAAAAGGATCAAGTCCATAGTGAAAAAAATCAGAAAAAAGAATATCAAACGTAGGAAAGATGTATAATTTACTTTGTTAGTAGTCAATATGTTTCTCAATCTTCAATAAGCTTTACTATAATGTTTACATGGTTTTGGTTGTGTATTTAATTGCTAATTTTTTAACAGATGGTGACGTTCAACAGCCTAACAACCTTCCACAACGACGACGGCATAATATTTCTACATCGTTCGGACAGCCATTAATTCAGAACCCTAATCAGCTTAACTTAACAATTGCCCAGAAGAATGGTGGGACAATAGTTACTACAATCATGGTAGAAAACACAATATATGGTGATGTTAACATCAGTGCGGTGAGTGTCTGATAATTTAAGAAACAGTTGCTTAGTTAAGAAATGATTTGTGTATGTTATATATATATATATATATATATATATATATATATATATATAATTATTTATGTGTATTTTTGTTTTGTTTTTTAAAGTTAGTCCATAGGGTGTGGAACTTTGCACAACTATTTACACACATACTGTTTTTGACACATAGTGATTGTGAACATTCCTTTTTTTTTTTTTTTTTAAATAATACATATCTTTCATTTTTTGCCGGATGTTAAAAGATAAAGGTATTAGTTAATAACAATTAAAAACTTTAAATCAACATGAAGCCATAATATTAATCAATAAAAAATATGGTTAAATTACAGTACAATGACTTCCATAATATTTTATTTTATTTTATTTACAAAGTTGTGCGTCGTGAGTGAGACCTCGCAAAGATTACACCAATATTAGATTTCTTGTTGCGTGTTTGCACTATATGCCAGAAGCTTAGTCATCAACATCTAAACTACACATTATCATGGTTTAGTTGTATTTTAAAACACTGTTTTTTTTTCTTTTTTTTTCTGATTTTCATTTTTCAGGTCGATATTTGTAGAAATAAGCAAAATACATTTATAAAAACAAGTTAATGGCCTTGTGTCAGAACACAACAGGTCTTTTTATTGTAACTTTGAAAAGTGTAATACAGTATTTGATTTTTACAGATACCTAAACCAATGGGCCTAAGCCGTTGACCCCTGAAGTTATGACTTCTGAAGACCTCTCATGTGTAGATTCGCTCGGTGAAAAAATGGTATTTTATTAGCTAAAATCATTGTCTGTATTCATAAAATATGTCCTCATGGGTGTAAAATGACCTCTGCCAATGATCTGACTTATCCTCTTAAGCGAAACATTTCTTATCTTTATTTACATGGGGCGGGTAAGTCCAAGGATGCTTCCGTGTCGTTCCGCCATCTTGAAACACTATAATATCAGAGAGGGACAAAAAGCGCTAGCCTAACTCAACACGTTTCATCATCAACACTACTATAGTCAACAACCAAATTATGCCTTAGAAACGTTTTAAGTATTACATTAAAAAGGCGTAATTGACAAAAATTGTAATTCTGAATTAAGTAATAATTATAACAAAAAGTTGAAATTACAATCATGACTATGCGTCATAATTATGAGATGAAAAGTTTAAATGATGATGTACTAAATTGAAATTATGATAGATAAAGTAAATATTCCATAGTGAAATTTTCTGAATTCTATATAATTGTATTTGTGAAAATGATTCAGTACTGAAACAGCATTTATGAGTTTTTACGTATCTTCTGCTTGTTTCTGCAGTTCGTGTAGGCCTCTAAGACTATGGATAACTAAAAATGATTATTGAATAACTTGAATTTTGTTGACAATGTAAAAAAAATTGTCTCCCCATACCGGGAGTCGAACCCGGGCAGCCTGGATGAAAACCAGGAATCCTAACCGCTAGACCATATGAGAGGCAATGATACTGCCCAGGCACATTTGAAAGGCTGCACTGCACAGTACATTATAATGCAGGATCATACTTATGCCGAGCCACGGGAGAAGGAATCCTCATCGCCTAAAAGCTAAAATTGAATTTATCGCTATGTAAATAAATATCGGGATAGCTTTTCCCCATGTGGAAAGAGCTAATGAAGGAGAAAGACTTTGAAAGGGAAGTTGCCTGATTTCTTCTCGACAGGTAAGTCAAAGGTATGGTTTAAATTACAAGCTTTTTTCATTGCTTGGTTGTGTAAATCATTATATAGCTGCCATAACAGTAGAACATGTATCGTTAAACTCAATGAAGCGCTATTGGAAGCCATGTTGTCATAGCTTCTTGACACATTACGGCTACCGCAGTTGCAACACGCATTTGAAAAAGCGAGTAGATGGGAGAACCACTAGATGGGAGAAATTCTTTTGGGAGGACTAACTTGTAGGGTCTTTAAAAAAAAAAAAAAAAAGGTATGCTTCCTGCTATAGATAGTATCATCAGCTCTCTCCAAAGTCTATTCATGCGGCCACCAGACAGATTTTAAACACCGATTTACACTTCTACATATATTTTGAGTAGATAACCGATATTCTCAGAAAAGGGTTTCACCCTGTGTGTTTCCACACTGATTAAGGATAGTTCGGGAGATGCAAGTAAAAATGATCTTATACGATCTTATACTTATACTTTGAATTAAGACGAGTAAAATTAAATATTCGCTCAAGACCAACTTTACTTATGCCGTGTCAGTGATTTTCCAAATGATACAACTTAGTCTAAATAAGAGCAATGTGGAGTCCTCGGATTTCTTAAAAACAACAAAACAACAAAACTTTGACAACATGATGTATGGACAAAAATACTGTTTGAAATATTTCTAAATAAGATCTAAGATGCCCAAGCACAGTTTTTCAACCATCTAAAGTTTTTGAACAGACGCTGTTTAGTAAAAATAATACATAAGTCTTCTAAGAAGATACATAGAAGATATGATTTTAATAAAACTTTAAAGATTTGATTTAAACTTTTAAGGTAATGCTTTTAAATCAATTTAGTATAAACTCTGGACGTACTCTGAAAAGGCGTTAGCAGACTAGATTTACTGTGACATTGTCCCCCCGAGACTCATCTGGTCTGATACCCTGTTTCCTGAAGCTTCAGTTCACACTGTGGTTTATCTCTGAAGGATCTGGGGCTGTAAGGTGTTTTTATTTATATATTTATTTAGCTAAAACTTTGTTTACATTTTAGCACCATATGTTATTAATAATAATTTCATTTAAAATAGAGATTAGTTAATTTTTAGAACCGTGTGTGCACAAAATGATATTACATGATTTATTTATTTATTTATTTCATTTGGAAAATGTACAAATGTAGTTTTCTGTGTTTAGGTGTACGGTACAAAATTCATTATAGCTATGGAAAGCCCCCACCATAAAAATTGAAACCACGCATGGACAAAAAAATGCAGATTGAATCTTTTCATATAAATGAGATTTAAGATGACTAAAAAGTACAGTTTTTCTACAATCTAAAGTTTTTGAACAGACAGACATTGTTTAATAACAATTATACTTTAGGTCACCGTTAAACAAAATCATTACAGTTATATTCTAAAAGATAAATAGAAGATATGAATGTATTCAAACTTTAAAGATTTTATTTAAACAGTCTTTTAATTTTAAAAGATCATATTTAAACTTTTACGATTATGTTTTGAAATAAATTCAGAAAGATGGCGGCACGCTAATTTATCGGAACCTGTCACAGACACACGTACGCGCGCACACACACACACACACACACAGCAGATCCAGATCGCACCACTTGAACAAAAATTGCATTTCATACAGATCGTGATGCTCGTTAGGCAGGATGTGCCCAGACCGAGTGTTGTTGAGCTTTGTCTTGTCTTTACAGCAGAATATGTAAACAGAATCATTCGGCTTCTTTTGAGTATGGTCACCTACCACACGGTACCGGACGTTCGGGCTCACCCCGTCCCACTCTCCCACGTACAAAGGCTCCTCGCCACCGTCGTTCAGATCCTTCAAGACACGTTTGTAGAAGAGAGACCAGTCTTTTTCAGGAAATACCACACACGCGTCTTCCCCAGCCTGAAACTCGCCGACACCGTCAGTGGTGTAGAGCGTAACAACGCGGGTTGGTTTGTGAAATTTGTACCCAAATACACGGTTACTACACATCATAAATTCAGCTTTAGTCCATTCCGAAATTTCGTGGAGAAAACTTGTCAAACGGATGTGTCCGAAAGGTTTTCTCGGAGCCATAGTCAGACTTTCCATCATTCGACTGCTCACCCCCGTCTCTGGGGATTGAGGGGAGGATAAACCGGCCATACTCACGTAGCTCATGTTTCTGGTGCTTGTAGAACTCACCGACCCCATTTTATATACAATGCGCTCTGGAATGCTGACACATTTCCTAACAGCGCCTGTGACACCATATACCCAGACACACAGACATATAACTGAACCTGACAGCGCCTTCAAACTTTATGTCAAATCCATAAATTATTTTAACATCCTCTTCAAAAACCACATGATCTAGGGATAAAAAGGTTCAAATAGGGCAAACTTTCTGTCAGAACCACATGATCAAAGACCCGCAAGGACAATAAGCCAAACCATAACAACATATGCCTTAATGAGTCTTAATGGGTCTACTCCTCCTGGATACTGTTACAAGCATGAGCCCCGTCTGATTGGTCGTGGCGGTGGTGTTGCTATAATCTATAAAGATATTCTTACTGTTACTCAGAAAACAGGTCACAGGTTTAATTCGTTTGAAGTACTTGTGCTAAATGTTACACTCTTAGATGTAAGAAAGAAATCCATATTATCTCTAGCCTTGGCTACTGTATATAGACCGCCAGGGCCTTACGCTGATTTCCTAAAAGAGTTTGCAGACTTTCTCTCAGATCTTTTGGTCAATGTCGATAAAGCATTAATTGTTGGAGATTTTAACATACACGTAGATAATTCAAATGATGCTTTAGGGGCTGCGTTTACAGATTTATTAAACTCCTTTGGGGTCAAGCAAAACGTAACTGGTCCCACTCATCGTCTTAATCATACGCTAGATTTAATTATATCACATGGAGCCGATCCAACCGATATAGATATTATACCGCAAAGTGATGAAGTCACTGACCATTACATGGTCACTTGCATACTACGTACCGCTGAAATTTGTCATGTTGCGCCGCGTTATCGACCAGGCAGAACAATCCTTCCAACAACTATAGATCATTTCTCAAATAGCTTACCTGATCTATCTCAGCTGCTCAGTGAACCCAAACAAACAGATGAACTAGAGGAAATGACTAGCACTATGAGCACCATTTTCTCTAGTACATTAGACATCGTTGCACCAATTAGATTAAAAAAGGTTAGAGAGAAAACTAAAGCACCATGGTACAACAGTGCTACGCATGTTCTAAAGAGAGAAACTCGTAATTTAGAGCGTAAATGGAAACAAACTAATCTAGAGGTCTTTAGAATCGCATGGAAAGACAGTATGTCACGTTATAAAAAGGCCCTAAAAGCAGCCAGGGCTGAGCATCTCCGCAAACTAATAGAAAACAACCAAAATAATCCTAGGTTTTTATTTAACACCGTCGCTAGACTAACAAATAAACAGACGTTACCGGAGCAAAATATTCCGTCACAGTGTAGTAGTAATGATTTTATGAATTTCTTCACTGAGAAAATAGAAAGCATCAGAAACACAATTGTAAATGTACAATCTTTAATGGTGTCTTATGATTCAGCCTCAATTATCACCCCGCAAGAACAATTACAGCGCTTTGCAACTATAGGACAGGAAGAGTTAAATAAACTTATCATTGCATCTAAACCAACAACGTGTTTATTAGATCCAATACCAACTAAACTACTGAAACAAGTGTTACCTGTAGTGGAAGAGCCTCTTCTCAATATTATTAACTCGTCTTTATCCTTAGGTCATGTTCCAAGAATATTCAAGTTGGCAGTTATAAAACCTCTTATTAAGAAACCACAATTAGATCATAATAACCTAGCAAATTACAGACCCATTTCAAATCTTCCATTTATGTCTAAAATACTAGAAAAAGTTGTGTCCGCTCAACTGTGCTCTTTCTTGCAAGAAAATGATATCTATGAAAAGTTTCAGTCTGGATTCAGACCGCATCATAGCACTGAAACTGCGCTCGTTAAAATCACAAATGATTTACTTTTAGCTTCTGACCAAGGCTGTATCTCAATACTAGTTTTACTTGATCTTAGTGCTGCGTTCGATACTATAGATCACACAATACTCTTAGACCGACTACAAAACTACACTGGTGTTCAGGGACAGGCATTAAGCTGGTTCAGATCATACTTATCAGACCGTTACCATTTTGTCTGCGTAAATGGGGAAAAATCGAAGATAACGTCAGTAAACTACGGTGTACCGCAAGGATCTGTGTTAGGCCCTCTGCTATTCTCAATATATATGCTGCCACTTGGTAATATTATAAGAAAACATGGAATTAATTTCCACTGTTATGCTGATGACACTCAATTATATATTTCATCACGACCAGATGAAAACGCTAAATTATCTAAATTAACAGAGTGTGTTAAAGATATAAAATACTGGATGACATGTAATTTTCTGCTATTAAATTCAGATAAAACGGAGGTATTACTTATTAGTCCAAAAAACTGCCCACAAAACCTCTTACAATACAACTTTAATTTAGAAGGATGTCCTGTTACTTTATCCTCTACAGTAAAAGACCTGGGTGTTATATTAGACCGCAACTTGTCTTTTGAAAATCATATTTCATATGTTACAAGAACAGCCTTTTTCCACCTTAGAAACATTGCTAAGCTACGTAACATGCTATCTGTTTCTGATGCAGAAAAGTTAGTTCATGCATTCATGACCTCAAGACTAGATTACTGTAATGCCTTATTAGCTGGTTGTCCTGCATCCTCAATAAACAAGCTACAGTTAGTCCAAAATGCCGCCGCTAGAGTTCTTACTAGATCAAGAAAATACGATCATATAACACCAATTCTGTCGTCTCTACATTGGTTACCTATAAAGTTCCGTATCAATTACAAAGTATTGCTACTGACCTATAAAGCCCTAAATGGTTTAGCTCCCGTGTATTTAACGGAACTTCTATCGCCCTACAATCCATCGCGCTCTTTAAAGGAGAACTCCGGTCAATTTTAACATTGAGCTCATTTTTTTGTACATTTGGAGTGCTGTCAATACAGAGAACAACGACAAAAATCGGTGTTGCCTACACCGAGTTATTCTATTTTTAAAATTTGCACCCTGTTGACTTCAATGGGGCAAGTACCAAACCTGCTTTTAGCCTCTTAACATCCTTGATGTGTCATTACAAGTGCACAGAAAATGTGAGTGATTCCTTCTGAGTGAACACGAGTGAGTCTGACTGCAGTAGATGTGAAAGAAATGTATAAAAATGATGTTATTTAAGCCAGCGCAAATACCTTTGTTTACATCCTGTTTTTCGGTTGAAGTCCAAAGTAGTCGATTGCAGAGTTCACACGCATAGGTTTAATACCTATGATCACGCGCGTGAACTCTGCAATCGACTACTTTGGACTTCAACCGAAAAACAGGATGTAAACAAAGGTATTTGCGCTGGCTTAAATAACATCATTTTTATACATTTCTTTCACATCTACTGCAGTCAGACTCACTCGTGTTCACTCAGAAGGAATCACTCACATTTTCTGTGCACTTGTAATGACACATCAAGGATGTTAAGAGGCTAAAAGCAGGTTTAGTACTTGCCCCATTGAAGTCAACAGGGTGCAAATTTTAAAAAGAGGATAACACGGTGTAGGCAACACCGATTTTTGTCGTTGTTCTCTGTATTGACAGCACTCCAAATGTACAAAAAAATTAGCTCAATGTTAAAATTGACCGGAGTTCTCCTTTAAGATCACTAAATTCGAGGCTTCTGGTCATTCCTAGGATATCTAAGTCCACTAAAGGAGGGAGAGCTTTTTCACATTTAGCTCCTAAACTGTGGAATGGCCTTCCTGATATTGTTCGAGGCTCAGACTCGCTGTCCCAGTTTAAAACTAGATTAAAGACGCATCTCTTCAGCCAGGCATTCACATAATACTTACATTTTATACTACAGTTGAATCAGATTGAATGCATTAATATTGCGAACAGCAGCTACGCTAATTATTTCCCATATGCTTTTCTGTTGTTATCTCGGGACGCTAGTCCCGAGGTAAATACAGATCGTCAGCTCCAGTTTGTATCCAGCCTCTCATGGAAACTACAGATTCTCCAACACCCGTGCAGAGACGACTCGGCGCCTGTGAAGAGACGACTCGACGCTGGCGATGTTTATGCCCTAAATCAATACATGATTAACTAACTGTATTTCTCTATGTACATTTCTGAAATGCACTTTCTGTAAAGCTGCTTTGAAACAATATGTATTGTGAAAAGCGCTACCCTTGTGAAAAAAAAGTGCACTTAAGTGTACTTTTATAAAGTGTACTTATTACATAAATAATATACTTTAAATATATACACTTAAGTGTGAATTAAATGCCATCTTTTCGGCGCACTTAATGCACATTAAGTGTAATTAATTTCAAATATATCATATATTAAGTTGAAATAAAATGTAATAAGTTGCCATTAAGAGTGATTTTTTGGAACAACTTAATTGGTACTTTATTACAACTTTATATATACTTTCATAATTGCTTCTAGTGTTTTTAAAATATACTTAAAGTGCACTACAAAATGTAATGACACGCAATTAATGTGATTTAAAATATACTTTAATGTCAGTTAACAATACACTTAAGTGTGAATTAAATGCAATGTTTTCGACACACTGAATGCACATTAATTGCAATTAATTTCAAATATATCACATATTAAGTTGAAATAAAATGTAATAAGTTGCCATTAAGAGTGATTTTTTGGAACAACTTAATTTGTACTTTATTACAACTTTATATCTACTTTCATAATTGCTTCTAGTGTTTTTAAAATATACTTAAAGTGCACTACACAATATAATGACACGCAATTAATGTGATTTAAAATATACTTTAATGTCAGTTAACAATACACTTAAGTGTGAATTAAATGCAATGTTACAATCAACAAAACTAAATGTAAAACCCTCTAAATTTACTGACAAAATAATCTCTAAAAGAAGTACATAAAAACCTTTCTGTTGATGCACAAGAAAACCCCAAGAAACACTATGCATAAACACAAACAGTTTTGGAAAGAGACCTTTGGGTAATGCTTTACAAAAATATACTAGTTACCTACTTCAGTTAACATGAACTAAGATTGAATAATACTTTAAGCATTTATTAGTCTAAGTAAGATAATATTAGTCTTGGTTATATCATGTTGGCTATAAAAAAAACTAATATTAACAAATGAGACCTAATTAAAAGTTACAGAACCTTGTTATTTAGCTCTTAAAGGGATGTTCAGCAGAAGAAAGAAATTCATACAGGTTTGAAACAACATGAGGGTGAGTATATGATGACAGAATTTTCATTTTAAAGTGGAGTATCCCTTTAAACCTTTACCAGCACCAACATTAAACAGGACCAAATGCTTGCATTACAGTGAATCTAAGTTTGTCTAAAAAAAAAAACACTAAAAAAAAAAAAAACACTGAAGAACTCCAAAAGCACAAAAATCAAAATGATTTGTCACCCAATTTTTTAAGTTGTTGGAAAGTGCTGTTTATGTCAATGTCCCAGATGCTCTCCAGAGTATATGTGAATGGAAATGTTTCAAAGATGCAGGAAAGTCAGAAAAAAATGCCTTGAGGAAAAAAAACAAAAAACCAGAAAATTTGTTTATAATACAGATCCAGTCCATTATTATATTTGGCTCAATTGAATGAAAGAGATAGATATACAGTTGCACTTCAAAGTTGAAATACACCTTGCAGTATCTGCAAAATGTTAACAATTTTATCAATAATAGGATCACAAAAATGTACGTTTTATCTTTATTTAGTACTACCCTGATGAAGCAGTTTATTCTGCAAGGTGTATGTAAACTTTTGACTGTTAACTGTTGATAAATTGTGTGATGTGATTGATTACCTCAGTCACCAGGGCCACATAGTAGTAGAAAGCTGGGCAAGGTTCCTTCTATTTCCCACAAACACCAGGATTCCACTGACTACGCCATCTTTACTGACACTGGGCTTAAAGTGATTAAAAATAGAGAACCTTTTTATTGCTACTTTACAGCGAATTAAGCATAACTTTATCAATTACACAAAGATACAGTATATGACCCATGCAAACCCAGGACCAATGCAAATTAAGAAAGGTATTCTTACATTTTAAGCTTGCCCCACATAGCTATCTTCATGAAGGATGTTCCTGTTCCTGTATTTACCACAGTTGACACAGCAATGCTGCAAGCCTTCTACCTTTGGTTTGTTACCTATAAAATATATGATGATTATAGGGCAGGTGTAAATGCACAGGTGGGAAGTTAGTGACTTGAAAGCAGTGTTTTAGCTTGATCAGGATGTGCTGTCATGATAAATCTTGTAACATCACCTCATCAATACAGGTCTGTGATTCCACACAGCTTGCACTGTATCTCCAATAACAAATATGAACTGATCCTGCAAAATGAATGTTTAAATCCAGGTAAACACAAAAATATTACATATTCCAAAACAAATAGTAATTGAACAACTCTTTAAATACAAAATGAAATTGAACACATTACAAGCATTTTTTCTAGAGGTGGGTAACGTTAATATATTAAATATTTATGGTGGTTATAAGATTGATTATTTGTATTAAATGTATATAAACGTCTTCGAGTGTTACAATATTGGATCAGCATTCAGCAAATGTTTAGTAGCTTGTTTAAAATAATTAAAAAAGTCGGTTTGGTTTAAAAAAAAAATCAGCAACCAAATTCCTCGAACACGACCACACACGCCTTCCTCACATTACAATGTAAGACATTATTAGAATGCAATCATATATAAATTATTGAAAACATGATTAATTCACCTCCCGAGTGTATTGAGTTTATAATATCTGCGATTAAAATGCACTCAGCAACTGACATGTTACGGTGAAAAAATAATTAACTAAAGAAAGCATCAATATATACTTACTTGATTGATTATTTGCAGCATAACGTCTCATCTGCAAACAAACATCCAAACGTGGTGCTCCTTTTGTTCTCTTGTTTGGCTAGCTTCAGTATCATCACGCATCGCAAAACATAGCGCATTTTTCAAACTCTAGTGAAGTAGAGCGTCATAATGACGTAGTATTTCTCGCGCATGCGCATTAAACAACATATTCATATATCATGCATGGTTAAATGTTATTTCAGCTTTTCTGTTTAAGTTAAAGTTGTTCTAACTCATTGTGTTGTTAAACTCTGTAAGTTCACAAAACTTTACTCATTAACCTAACTAAAAGTCAATCTTTTTTTTCAATGTAGTCTAGTGTGATTAAAATTAAATGTATTTTAACTGAATTTAAATGCAAATTCATTTTGTTTACATTTGTTTAACTTTTGCTCGCAATTAATACAATTTTAAATGTGTGTTTAATTGACTTAGAACAACATAATGATATTGAAAACTTGTATTATGTTCACAGATGTAAAGTAGCTACAACACATTACTATTAGACTCCTCTCATATATTACATTTTATTTTCAAATATTATGTAGAAAGCTGACACTAGTTGAGTTCATAGAGCAAGGGCTGGTGATAAAAATGTCAACAATAAGTTGTACTGGATTATATTGTATAAGCAGATGTATTGGAAAAATACATTTCAACTGCATAATGCACACAGTATATATTATAGACAAAACACATTTAAAATACATTAACCAATTAATTTTGGACAACACACTTGAGTTGGAATTAAAATCAATTATTTTCCATGTTTTCCATTAAAACTGTTATTTTATATATTAGTCAATACATCAAAATAAATTCCCTTTAATAACTTATAACTTTAACTTTAATAAATTTAAAACACTATAAATCATAATTATTTAAAATGTATGTTTAAGCAAAACTTAGTAGACATTGCAAAGTGCATTTTTTAAAACATGCACTTAAGTGTGTTTATAAATATTGTCATGAAAGTGTTCTTTCTTTAAGTTAAGCTTAATTAGACATTATTACAAAGTGCATTTTTAAAAAGTGTACTTAAGTGTGTTAATAAATATTGTGATGAAAGTGTACTTACTTTACATTAAACTTAATTAGATATTATTACAAAGTGCATTTGTAAAAAGTGCACTTAAGTGTGTTTATAAATATTGTGATGAAAGTGTACTTTCTTTAAGTTAAGCTTAATTAGACATTATTACAAAGTGCATTTTTAAAAATGCACTTAAGTGTGTTTATAAATATTGTGATGAAAGAGTACTTACTTTAAGTTAAACTTAATTAGATATTATTACAAAGTGCATTCGTAAAAAGTGCACTTAAGTGTGTTTATAAATATTATGATAAAAGTGTACTTTCTTTAAGTAAAACTTAATTAGACATTATTACAAAGTGCATTTGTAAAAATTGTACTTAAGTGTGTTTATAAATATTGTGATGAAAGTGTACTTTCTTTAAGTTAAGCTTAATTAGACATTATTACAAAGTGCATTTTTTTAAATGCACTTAAGTGTGTTTATAAATATTGTGATGTTAGTGTACTTACTTTAAGTTAAACTTAATTAGATATTATTACAAAGTGCATTTGTAAAAAGTGCACTTAAGTGTGTTAATAAATATTGTCATTAAAGTGTATTCCCTTTAAGTACACTTAAGTGGTCTTTAATTTTAATTTTATTATATTATCTGCAAGTGCACTTTTCAAAAAGTATACTTTGATTATTTTAAGCACACAAAAAGTACGCTTTCAATACAATTAAGCACACTTCTTTTTCACAAGGGTATACAAATAAATTTGAATTGAAAAATTTGAATTGAATATGCCGGAAAGACACCGGAAAGCCAACCTGTCAAAAACTCATGATCTAGGGATAAAAAGGGTCAGTAGCTCAAAACTAACTGTCAAAACCACATGATCGACGGATAGGGAGGGTCAATAGGTCAATCCATAACAATACAGGCCGGAAGGTCAACCGGAAGGGCAATGACAACCGGAAGCCATCAATCAAATTTTGACACATGGTATATCATATTAACTACTAAAGTGCAACCTCTTGTGTACTTGTGAACTGTGTTTGTTTTAATCTAGAGGAAATTGAAATATTTGCTAGTTTATAATATTAAAATAAAATAAATCAGGTGTCTGAAGATCAAGATCCCAGTCATTCAAAGGTGATGTGTCTGAACAAAGTAATATTATTGTCTGATAGGGACAGTGGATCTCTGGTACTATCACTCCATCCTCTGTGTCAGCATCAGAATTTTGTTTATGGAAAAGTTGCTCCACTCCCTGGAAAATGAGAGAGGAAATGTATTATAATCTAACAATACAAACTGCTTTGAACTCCCACATACAGTAACAAGTTGCAGACAAGTTTACAGTACTAAATATTTACCTCGGAGTCATGCAGCATTTATCATCTGTAATACAGTTGTGTAACCAGTAGATGGCTGTATAGCCCTATACTGCATATAAACATATGGCTGTGTATTCCCTAGTTGCTGGATGTTTTCAGTCATAATTACTTGCATGTATTAACCCTCTGAGGTCAGCAAACGCGCCGGCGCGTTTTGCTGGATTTTCTCCACATTGTAGCACTATAAACTTAAATTACTCCGTCATTTATGGTCATACAGAAAAAAGAAATATAAAAAAAGAATCTGTGATATTTCTACTTTTGTATGTGTCCACTTACAATCAAATTAAAACATTGTGCTTTTGTAAAATAAAGAAAATAAACAGGGTGTGCGTTCTGCCTCTCCATCGCGGTGAACTTTTTTTTCTTGAGCACGTCTATAAACTGAAACAAAACTCAGCGAATACTTGTCACACATTTATGAGCCATACACCTTTATAAACATTTAAGTGTGTACTTTTAAATGATCGGGTTCAAAACGAAAACAAATATTTTCTGTTTAAGTAATTTGTATAAAACCAACAAGATGTCCAGCTTCTCAAACGCTTGCTCATTACAGTTAATTTGGCCACGCCCACTCGCGCAAAAGATATTCACATGCAAATCTCCACATGGAACGCGAACGCGCTCGTTACCTCAACAACAAAACACCAAAACACTTCACTTCACTTTTCGTCGAGTTTGAAAGACGCGCCTGAGCTTACAATGGATTTAGGCTACCTCAGAAGAAGAAGAACGCGATTTGAAGACAAGAAAGATTTAAGGTAAGAAATTCTTACATGTTTGTTATTGTTGCATAAATGTCACATTGCAGTTGAACTGTTGCTAGATATATGGGGAATATTATAATATTTAGACCCGTGTTTACTGTTAGGCCTACTGTGTTTGTGGATATCTGGTCAAACGTAGATATGTATATGGTAACCATAATGTTTTATATTTGAGCGCGATCGCGTTTGAATGTATCAGATTTTGCAGCGCGATCGCGTGTATCATTTGAAAATTTTAAAAGCAAAACACACCAAACGGCTTCATGTTTTTACTATTATCTCATTTCATATCATCATAACGAATGGAAACATTTGAAGTAACATGATAATCAATATATTTTTCTCTAGCTTGGTTGTTACTGAAATATTTTGGAAGATTTATACTGCTATCTATAGTTATTATTATTTTACCCAGCACTGCGCATAGCCTATGCCTACAAGGCACAACAAACCTGGTGTTCATTATATTATATATTGTTGGAAACATTTGTGTGTGTGTGTGTGTGTGTGTAGTTTGTGAATTTTAAAAAGCAATTTTAACCAGAAAAATCGAATATTTATTTCCAAAATCATGCAGGCCTTTCTCTTGATATCAGTATGTTCACTTTTTTTTCAGGGCCCAGATGCCACTGAGTCCTGCCGACTTCAACATTCACATGAGTCTCTGGAACATGAACATGGTAAAGTGAAAATCAAACACCTTGGAAATGAAAGGTATGTACAATGTTTTTAGGAATGGCACAAAGGTCTCTGTCTTTCAATAAGTGCTTTTTTGCCATTTGTTGTGTCTATTTGGATTATGTTGTGTAAATAAATCCAAACAATCTAAAAGCCATTCTTTTTTAAATCTCCTCATTTACAGTATTGTGCAAGGTTGCTCAGAATGATAGGGGCCTGATAGCTCCTAATAGGGCCGTTAGGGGAGTGTCTTTGTCTTTCTCAGGTGAGAAAAGCCATACAATATTAATGAGCTCTCGCATAAGGCTTATTCACACAAAATTTCACACTTCACACTTATTCGTAAAAATTTTAAATCAATATATTGTCTTCTCTGAATGAGCAGTCAGGGTGATTTTCACATAGTTTTGCCTCAAATATTCTAGGCTACGTCATACAATTTTCAAAAGTCTTGTGAAGAAATAATCAGTAGGGGTTTCATGGCCTTATTTCAGTGAGAAATTTTTTTTGTATTTTCACAAACCACGCATAAATGTCATTATCTCAAAACTACAAACTTTTACATACATGCTGTTGATATATTATTGTAGCGGAGTTTGTGCTGAATACAGTGTAATTAGACTTTAGCCATGAAAATGTCACAAGTAACAGAAATAACCAGAAATGTCAGAGCATGTCAGAACACCTCCAGGGCCCAGAAAACAGCTCAGACCTCAGAGGGTTAAGTTTTTAATTTGGACATATATTTATTATTAAAGTCTGTTAAAGATTAAAATTTTTCTCAGAAATGTTCATTTGAAGTGCAATTTTTTGCATTGTTATTATTAGTCAAATATGGACACAGAAAAAGCATTTTGTTACTCATACTAGCTATAATAGCTTTATCAGTCATCTTTATCACACTAAAGTAATCAGAATAAATATTGCGACAAGGGGCCCGTTCTTCGTACGTTGCTTATTACATCCGAGATCAAATGACAAATCCAAGATGATATCATCGTGCGAATCATGATCTGGCTAACTCGGTTCTTCGAACACACTTGCCGGATATGATTAGTATCGCTGGATTGGGTTATCTGAGATAATTGCGCGTTCATGTGCTGGTTAAAAGGGGATATGTATGGATAGTAGAAACATTGATCAGCAACGCTGCTATTGGCTGCTCAGCGTGGCCAAAGAGCGCGCACAGTTTTTCTCCTCTGCAGAGCAAGAACTATTAGTCGAAGTTTATTCGGAATTTTAATGTTTAATCAAAACGCCAGGGAACACCTCGAAGTCTGCAAAAGCTAGGAGAGAGGGCTGGCAAAAAGTAGCATACAATTTAAATCCGTTAGAAGTGGCCATGTTAGATATTTTTATCACTTAATAGCCTATATTTTTGTATTTTAATAATTGCACAATTACTTTGTGCATTGTAATGTCAGTCACCATACTAGAACATGGGAACAAATAAAAGTGAAGTACAAAAATATTCTACATAATGGTAATTTTTAGTTATAGTCTCTTTTATAAAAGGCACTGTTAAATAAATGGTTGTCTGATTATAAAAGCAACCAAGAAAAAGGCTGAGAAATAAATAGAAAAGATCTTAGTAGCCTACACTGTAAAATCATTTTTGCTAAATTAAGGCCGTATAGTCATTTCAACTGTTAAATCTTGAGTAATGATGAATTGCTTTGACTTGTGAAAGTGAAAACTGATAAACTTATGTTAATGTAAAAATATTTTGCCATGAGTTATTGATCACATTTTTCCCCAGTGTAGTTCATTGTAATGACATTGTGTTTTCCTCTTTTGTGCACTTTTACATAATACACCAACACTTGTATCTGTTCCCAAGAAAGTGGTGGCTGAAATATGTGCAGTAAGTGGACATTTTCTAACTTTCCAAAGGAAAGAAAGTATAATACTTTGTAATGTCCATTTGTTTCCATTGCACTGGACAGTGAACAAACCCTCTCAGATAACTGTCATATGGAGGAACTAGCCTACCTGCAAGTGCATAAATAACTTTACTTCATTTATACTTGTATGCTTTATGGCTGCAATATAAGTTGCAGGATTCCACATCTACAGAAGAGTCTGCACAGACAGAGGAGACATAGGCCTACAGGTGGGCAGTGTATAGACAACTTTTCCTTTTTATTTGTTGCATGAGGCATGTGTCTAATATCTCTTGTTGCAGGCACCTGACCATTGGCTTTTCTTTACAAAGAACAATTGAAATAAAACTCAAGGAACTAAGCATATTTGTCTTTTATTAAACATTTAATGAAAAGTGTTTTTTTTTTTTTTTTTGGCAATGTTGTGTAATATGGCACATGCAACAATGTCACAGGCCCTGTCAGGTGTGCAACCCTCAGACTTTTCAGACACTGAAATCTTCCCTTTAGTTAGCCAAAGTTCATTTCATTGTGCCCTTGTCCTGGCTAGAGCTGCATTGTAACTGGTTTGGGTCAGGGAATGGGGTCATAATCACCTATGAAAAAAATGCAGTTCTGTTAGGATCAGCATAAGTGTATGTAATACAGTGAGCTTGATATATAATTGTGGAACTTTTCTTACCACTTTCAAATAATGTGCATAAATGTGAATCTCTGAAAATACTTAAGTCATGCACAGATCCTGGCCATTTTGCTTTCACATTTGTGATATGGAAGATTTTAGTCAACTGCCTTTTTTTAATTTGATATAATATTACTAATCTGGAATATTAAGAATCACAATAGTAACTGGGCTGCACATTTACATTGTGAATCCCCTTTCTGTTCACATAATCCCCTTCATTGAGGCCTTGATGGCAGTCTATGGTACCAATCACGTTAGTGAAGCCTGAGTGACATATCTGTAATCGGCATGGTCATGATTGTATGATCTTCATAAAAAATTATGATAGCCTAAAAAAAAAAAAACTGCTTTACAACATTGGGTCTTAAGTGGCTTGGAAATGCCACAAAAAAACAAACAAACAAAAAAACCTAAAACTTTTTAAACATAAAAGCGACAAAAAACGACAATTTCACGAATCACGAGAAAAAATATATATCTCAGAAAGAAAGTGCACTATCGCGCTGCGCAGGACTTCCCGTATCAGCTCCGCTTATGAAGCCGGGATCTAATCCTGTTAACATGAAATAAGCCTGCTCCCGAGCAGGTTTAAGTTTGCGCACATGTTGCTATGACAGCAAGTCCAGGATGAGCGTTGAAGAACCAAACAATCCAAGATCATGCCAAATCGCCAACAATCAAATCCAGCTAAGTGAGTTAGCGACGTACGAAGAACGGACCCCAGGGCGATACTTCAAAATAATTGAGTGTTTACATATTATGAACAGAGACGTGGTCTGTGGTCGAGTCGTGTCTCTCCTCTTTCAAAAACTCTGCATCGCAAATTAATCAGCAATTGAGAAATTCAGGTTTAAGCAGCTTTATCGGCATGGTAAAAAAAGGCTTTACATTGCCAAAGTTGAATCAGGCAGTGATTGACAGCGCTCTGGCATCGGTCATTGACTGATACAGTACAGATACTGTACAGTACTCTAGCCCAATGTTGTTTGGGGTGGCTGGGGGGAAATATGATCTAATCGAAGACTGTAACCGAATGTAGATAAACAAGTCATGTAATGATTGGGACAACAGTCAAATCAAGACAACAAAGCTGTATAATGTTATGGGCTCTCACTGATCTCTAAAATGCCTCTCCACCTGAAAAAAGCCATGTACTGTATTATAAATAGTATTAGTATAGTATTAAAAAAAAAAAATCAGACTTACTGTACCACGAGTAGGCTATCCAGTATCCTGATAGCGACGATGACTAATGATAATGATATCATTCGTCTGTACTATTCCTTCTATAAGAAATCATCTCAACAATATAGTGTAGCAGCAAATAAATACAGAAATAAACGTAATATCACTAAAATGAAATAGAAAGCTGTGATTACAGACGCTTAAATCCACACATGTAAACACAACACTGACGTCTTCACTTCCAGGTGAAGAAGCTGTCAATCAAAATCTCAGTAGCCAATGAGAACACACTGCCACTAGCCCCGCCCCCACGAGAGAAATGTGTCAGAACGGCCAACGAAAACTCAGGCAGCGTAAACGAAAACTTCAGAAGCGTAAATGAAAACTCTGGAAGCACATTTGTAAGTTCAGATCAGCGATTGAAATATGAGAAATAGTTAGCAAAACATGCAGTGTATTAAAAACGAAGTCAAAAAAATTGCCTGCGATTTATTCTTTTTCAGTTTCAAAGATATTTTATTCAGTTTCAATTTATATTTTCATTAGTTTCTTGAAAAGCTACGTTCATTATTATTGACACAAGAATAATTCCATAAACTCTTTGAGATATGTTAGCTGGAATTGTAAGGCTGTCAATAATCCTGTTAAACACAACCGGGTCTTGAACCATCTGAAGAGCTTAAAGGCAGACTTTGTTTTTTTGCAAGAAACGCATCTCCGTTCTGCTGACCACTTTAGGTTAAAAAGGGATTGGGTAGGTCAGGTTTTCCATTCAATATTTCATTCTAAATCTAGAGGCTGTGCAATTTTAGTACATAAATCTGTCCCATTTGTAGTCTCTGATACTATTGTAGATCAGAAAGGAAGATATATTATTGTCTCAGGAACACTTTTCTCAACCCCCCTGACTCTTGCAAATGTTTATGCACCCAATTATGATGATCCTACTTTTATTTCTTCTTTTCTGTCTTGCATTCCTAATATTCACTCACACCCACTTATTTTGGCTGGGGACTTTAATTGTGTTATGTCTCCTGCTCTTGACAGATCTTCCAAAAAAATCATAGCTCTATCAAGATGTGCATCAGTTATCCTCACTTTTATGCAAAAGTACGGTATATGTGATGCATTCCGTCACTTGCATCCCTCTGATAGGAAGTATTCATTTTTTTCTCATGTTCACCAGACGTATTCTCGTATTGATTATTTCTTTCTGGACCATACATTTCTTCCATACTTACAGGACTGTTCTTACCAAAGTATTGTAATTTCTGATCATGCACCAATTATATTAGATCATAAGATTCCACACCAGCCACCTAAATATTGTCAGTGGCGTCTTAATCCAGGTCTCCTATCTGATAAGGATTTTATTGAATTTGTTTCTTCTAATATATCGAGTTTCATGGAAGTCAATACCACACCAGGCATGCCATACTCGACCATTTGGGAAAGCCTGAAATGTTATTTGCGTGGTCTAATAATTTCTTATTCATCCCATAAAAATCAAGAAAAGGAAAAAAAAAACTAATAGAAATATCCAACTCCATAGCGTGTATTGATAGCCAGTATTCTTCGGATCCCTCCCCTGAGCTTTTTGAAGAGCATCAGTTATTACAGGCAGAATATGATATTTTATCAACCGATAAGGCTTAAAAACTGATTCTGCATGCTCAACATAGGATTTATGAGCAAAGTGATAGAACAGGGAAGTTGCTTGCTCGGCAGATTCGTGAGGCTGAAGCATCTCGTATGATTCCCCAACTTGAATTACAATCAGGAGCCATCACAGCAAACTATAAAGAAATAAATTCTGAATTCAAGCAGTTTTATGTTGACCTATACTCCTCAGAATCCCCACCAGATACTTTCACAATGAACACTTTGCTTAATGGAATTGAATTCTCTGCTATTAATAAAGTGTCCCATGACTCTTTAGAGAAGGACATTCAAGTGGAAGAAATTGAGGAATCTATAGCGTCCATGAAATCTGGTAAGGCCCCAGGGCCTGATGGATTTCCGTCCGAATTTTATAAAGTATTTTCTAAATTGTTAAGCCCTATTTTACTTTCGTTTTTTTTAGAAAGCCTTCAGAATGGTTATTTGCCTGCAGGTCTCTACCAAGCGACTATTTCTCTGCTTCTAAAGAAAGACAAGAATCCACTTGAATGTGGTTCGTATCGTCCCATTTCTTTGTTAAATTGTGACTATAAGATCTTAGCAAAACTCTTATCTATCCGTCTGGAAAGCTCTATGGGTCAAATTATTTTGCATGATCAAACTGGATTTATTCGGGATAGACATTCTTTTTCTAATATTAGGCGCCTTTTTAATATATTGGGCCCTATCTTGCACCCAGCGCAATTGACTTTGTACAATGACGCACGTATCATTCCTATTTTGCACCCGCGCAAAGCGCGATTTTCCCTCCACAGAAGCACGTCGCTAAACTAGGGAATGAACTTGCGCTCCCTGGGCGGTTCAGCGCAAAAAAGGAGGCGTGTCCCGGCGCAAACGTTCCTTCATGCTATTTTGCAGGTTTAGAAAACAATTGCGCCACTAACCAGGAAAAAATAGTTTAAAGTCAGTGGCGCGTTGCGCATGTTATTCAAATGCTATTTTAAGGGCGCATGCTTGGCCATAATCAATGTAGCGTGTGCACAACGCGCATACACTTTGATTCTCTCATCTACACAGAAGCAACAGTTTTCATTTTTGCAAATCATACATTATTACGATAGATAGATAGATAGATAGATAGATAGATAGATAGATTTTATTTATTATAAAAGCATACATCTAGCTTACACATTTACCCAAATGATCATACGCCTTTTTAACCGAAGTTAATTTGGGTGGGTTTCTCCATCCCCAACCTCCCTGACGAGAGCGTTGCTCTCCTTGGCTGTGAACCGCTCCTGGCGTTCGCCTGGCAAATCCGCCGTTATAATAGGAATCCGCTTTAGAACAAGCGCGCCTGCTCTTAAAGGGAAATTTGAGATGACGCTCTGATTGGTTTATTTCACGTTACGCCCAAACCACACCTATGAATAATGAAGCTACTTCAGACCAACCCATTTTAGATTTGCGCCTGGCGCAAGAGTCGTTTATCCCGCCGGGAAAATAGCAACAGCGCCAAGACCCGCCCACAAAGTTACTTGCGCTTTGCGCTTTGACACTTGCGTTTCAGATCGTTAAAATAGGGCCCATTGTATTTTTCCCATTCAAACAATCCAGAGGTGGTTCTGTCACTCGATGCTGAAAAGGCGTTTGATCGTGTTTAATGGAATTATCTTTTTCAGGTTTTAGGAAAATTCGGATTTGGCCCTACATTTGTCTCTTGGATTAAAATTTTATATGCAGCCCCTAAAGCTTCTGTACGTACTAATAATGTTCTTTCAGAGTATTTCGAACTACAACGGGGCACGAGACAGGGTTGTCCACTTTCCCCATTGCTATTTGCCATAGCATTGAACCCCTTGCAACTGCCCTGCGGTCCAGTGCACAGGTCTGTGGTATCACCCGTGCAGGTATAGTACACAAGGTCTCTTTATATGCAGATGACCTTCTTCTTTTTTTGTCTAACCCTCTTATTTCAATTCCTCGAGATTTTTCCATTCTGAATGTCTTTAGTATTTTCTCTGGATACAAACTAAATTTCTCTAAAAGTGAATTGTTCCCATTGAATTTATCTTCCCTTCAGATTTCATATTCAGCTTTTCAAAATCGTTTTAAATACCTGGGGATTCAGGTAAATACTCTGACCTGTTCAAAGCCAACATTAGTCCTCTTTATAATCATGTCAAGTCTCTCTTCATGTCCTGGAAATGTCTCCCTCTTTCTTTGATAGGAAGGGTGAATATCATCAAAATGAATGTACTTCCTAAATTTTTATATCTTTTTCAATGCCTTCCTATATTTATTCCAAAATCCTTTTTCACAGTTTTGCAACAGAATATTTTTTCTTTCATATGGGGTAAGTCAAAAATAATTAATCAAAGTCATCTTATGAAACCAAAGTGTTTGGGCGGCCTGGCTTTGCCAAATTTTCAAACCTATTATTGGGCAGCAAACATTAGGAATATGTTATATTGGGAGCAGCAGGATTTGCAATTAAAGAAGTCTCAGTGGGTACTATTGGAATCTGCCTCTTGTACTCCAGCAACTTTAACATCCTTATTATGTGTACCAATTCCCTATAAACATACTACTTTACTAAAAAAAAAAAAACCCTGTTGTCAAACATTCATTAAGGATTTGGTCTCAATTACGTTTGGCGTTAGACCTTAAGGACCCTTGTATTACAGCGCCTGTTTTTTGCAATATATTATTTCCACCCTCTCTGATGGATGGGGCTTTTAATATCTGGAGGGAAAAAGGCCTATCTACAATTGATCAACTATACATAGATAACAATTTTGCATCCTTTACGCAACTCCAAGAAGGATTTGACCTACCCAATTCACATCTATTTAGATACTTTCAGATACGGAACTTTCTGCCAACTAAAAATATACTTGATAACATATTAGACCTTCATAAATCTTTGAAAGGGGTTATTTCTAAAATATTTACCATAATCAATGCAAAACAGTCCCCTTCAGTGCATCCACTGAAGGCGCTCTGGGAGGAGGAACTGAATTTGACGCTGGAGGAAAATATTTGGGATCTAATTCTTGCCTGTATACATTCATCTTCTATAAATGCTAGGCACACCCTCATCCAATTCAAGGTAGTGCACAGAGTTCATTGGTCTAGAGCTAAACTAAGCAGAATATTCCCTGATCTCGACCCAACCTGCCTTCGCTGCTTAACTGAACCAGCTACCTTATCACATTCTTTTTGGTCCTGTCCAAAATTGTCTGATTTTTGGGGGGAAATCTTTGGGTGCTTCTCTGTTATTTTTTCTTTAACAATAGACCCTAACCCATTAACAGTACTGTTTGGTATCTTGCCAGAATCTGTTAGTCTAAACACATTGCAGGCTGATAGTGTAGCCTTTGGAACTTTACTGGCTAGGCGACTCATTCTTATGAATTGGAAGGCAGCAGCTCCCCCTTCTTACCGCCAATGGGTTTTTGACCTTTTGTATGCTCTCAGGATGGAAAAGATTCGGTTCGCAATGAAACAAAAGCCAAAACTTTTTCTGAAAGTCTGGAGCCCTTTTCTAGAGTATTTTAAGGAGTCAACAACTACTTAATTTGTTTTATTTGATTTTATTTGTTTATTATTTATTTATTTTATTTATTTAATTTTATTTTATTTTTGTGTGTGTGTGTGTGTGTGTATTTGTATGCATACAATAATTTATCTTTTTATTTTCATAATCTTAATTAATGTATGTTACAATACAAGTGTACATGTATCTATATTATTTATATTATATTACATGTTATTGTTACTCTCTGTCAGACCCAAGATGAACCTAATAAAAAAAATAAAAAAAAGTCATTGGTTACTTCCCCTTTTCCAGAAGTCAGTTGTGATTGGACGCCTGCCCAATGACCCATAATTCACTTGACTTCAGACATGAGATTTGTTTTATTTATTTATATTAATGTTTAATGTGATTTAATGCGTTGGTAATATAGAATAGATTATTACCAGATACTTTATTAACAGAAAGTCGTACTAGTGATTGCATAAGAGATATTTACAGACTGTAATGACACCTTTCCATGGTTATTAGCAGGGTTCGAAATGAGGGGGGTCTGGGGGGGTCCTAGACCCTCCATAAGTCATTAGGGACCCCCCATAAGAATTTATGCTTGGATTTTGGGGGGTCCCCGACAAATATATTTTAACATTAAAAATGATTGTGAAAATTATAGGGCTTTAGTGACGTTTTATATTTATAACAGTAATTAATTTATTTCCTAGCGCGAGGCAGCAATCAGGGAAGCTATTGGCCGAGTGAGTTCACAGACGCGAAGAGGCCTCGTCCATCTTTTTTTACAGTCTATGGTCACAGATTGTTGTTGTGGTGCTCCCGCAGACACGTACTGTAGCTGAACGCGGCAAAACGAAACCTCACAAAGAGTGAAATCCTGAATGAAAATCCTAAGTGCTTCGATTATGTTTATATCTCCATAATTGCTTATAGTAAAATATTAGGAGTTCGAGTTCCTATATCAAAAGTTGCATTAACTAGATACCCAGTGTAATGATTAGAAGAGTACGTTTGTCAACGTTTCTTGCTAGCTGTATGTGTATGAAGTAGAACGGTACATGTATTCGTATTGAACCGAAACGGTACGGGCATCACGGTTCGGTGCATAAATTTACACGGAGAATATATATAAAAATAAATAAAACTCGTGTGCAAATTAATTAATGTAATGCGGAACTACTGTTAGACGCGGGTTCTTTAGGGACACTGGCTAATCAGTAGCTTCGCCTTAGCTGTGAAGCAGGCTACGATTTAAAGATTGCAATGCTGGAATATGTTGTGTGTGTGTGCGTGTGTGTGTGTGTGTGTGTGTTAGTGTGTGTGTGTGTGTGTTAGTGTGAGTGAGTGAGTGTGAGAGAGAGACAGAGAGAGAGGGGGGCGCGGGCGCGATCGAAAAGTCGCAAAGTGTTTACTTATATTTGTGTGCGTGTGAGCATTTTGAATTTTGTTTATACAGGACATCATTCAAACTGCAAAGTGTTTAAGTTACTGATAATTAAAATTTTAAGGAAAACAAATATATTAATCTGAAATGTAGCAAATTAATTTTCAATTCATTCAGGTACAGTTACCGAACATATCTCAAGGTCTTTGTCTTTTTATTAATTTAATTAATAAACTAATTATATAAAACTATTGTCAGTACACTACAAATAAACTGGTTCTATGCCTTTACTTTATTAATAAAACTTATTTAAAAAATACAAGGCTTAGTAATTTATTTTCCTTTGGTGGTACAGCCTGAGACGACATGCACAAGCCTTCTGCATTCACCAAACCGTGATGTCTGAACCGAGGTATGAACCGAACCGTGACTTCTGTGTACCATTCCACCCCTAGTATGAAGCCAAATGATCTGCCAGCTAACAGCAGACCTAGCAGCTAGACTAGTTATTCAAAGCTAGCTTAACAACCTACTTGTCCAGTCAGTGATTGCGAAAGATAACCAGGACTTAATTCAAGTCTGTGAGTTGATTAAAGGGAATGTGATTTGAGTATGAATAAGTGTGTACATGAGAGCTTGGTAAGCTATCTAGGAAGCTAATATTATTTTTCTTAATTTAGAATCCTGCATCATGGAGAGAAAAAGAGGAAAAAGAAAGATCACCGACTTTTTTCAAGGGTAAATTGTGCTTATGTCATAACATGGCTGTTGTTGGGGGAAATTGTAGATATATTGGTCAACACTTATTATTCACAGATGTCTTCATTAAAATTAATTTAAAGGAGAATTTGGTAACTTTTTTAACTAAATAAAACTGTCTAGAATTCATTTGGATGGTTAAACAACCTTTTCTGGTGATATTGGTGACTTTCCCCGCTCCCCCCAGCGTTCCCAGGCGGAAAACCAACCTTGCAACTTGGTTACTACCGTCCCGGCAAGATAGAAATTGGAAGTCTCGTGAGAAGCGAGAACGAGAACGAGAACGAGCGCGAAACACGAATTGCTTTACGGCAATTCGACATAAACACACACGCATGTATGATGTATTACCCACCTCGGTAGACATAGCTCCACACGATACAGTTGGCTTGCTCCGATCAAAACAAACGCACATGAGCAGCGGTAGAGAGGGGGAGGAGGCCGCCGCAAGTGAGTTTTTTACGACCGTGTTGTGAAATATACGTCCCCCCACAGCTGTAGGGGGAGCTCGTGGGGAAAACTTGCGACAACAAAAGGAAAAATCAGCGAAGAAGTGACTAGAGTTCGCTAGAGTTGCCGAGTTCTCCTTTAATATAGCCAAATGTTTTACCATAATAATAGTAATTAAAACAATATTTTGCACTATAGAATACAGTTAAAAAGGCCAGCTCACAGCAGCTCAGCCCAGCCCAGCCAAATACAGCTCACCTTAGGGCAGTCAAGTAATCCCCAGCCCAGCCAAGTACAGCCGAGCTCAGCTCAGTGCAGCCAAGCACAGCACAGCCCAGCTCAGCGCAGTGCAGCCAAGCGCAGCCAAGCACAGCCAAGCCCAGCTCAGCGCAGTGCAGCCAAGCACAGCCCAGCCAAGCACAGACCAGCTCAGCGCAATGCAGCCAGCACAGCTCAGCGCAGTGCAGCCAAGCACAGCCAAGCCCAGCTCAGTGCAGTGCAGCCAAGCACAGACCAGCGCAGTGCAGCCAAGCACAGACCAGCTCAGCACAGTGCAGCTAGCACAGCCCAGCTCAGCGCAGTGCAGCCAAGCACAGCCAAGCCCAGCTCAGCACAGTGCAGCACAGCCCAGCCAAGCACAGACCAGCTCAGCGCAGTGCAGTACAGCCAAGCACAGCCAACCCCAGCTCAGCGCAGTGCAGCCAGCACAGCCCAGCATCGCCCAGCCAAGTCAAGCACAGCCCAGTTTAAACAATGGACGGATCAGTATCCTTGGTTATTCGTGAAAGATAACACATTAGGATGCACAGCCTGCAAGGAGGCAAAGCGGCTATTTACAACACAGAAGGGTGTTCAGATGGCAGAGGAATGGATTAGTGGTGGTGTGGGAGGATCTAATATGTGGGCTATGCGCAAGAAGATCTATAAACATAGAGGCAGTTTAGCCCATCAAAAGGCTTTAGGTATAGAGAAACAGAGAGAGAAAGAAGTCCTTCCAAACATGGCTGCAACAGTTACTGCTTCTCTATTTGAAGAAACTGCCAATGCTTTAAGAACTGCATATTTTGTGGCGAATGAGAGGCTGACAATTACAAAAATGAGCTGCTTGGTTTCTTTGCAGGAAACAAATGGTGCAACAATTGCACAGGTCATGTGGCTGTTAAGATGAAAAAAACTGTGATATCTAAAATAAAGAACAACGGGTCTCTCCTTAGTATTACAGTAGATGAAAGCAGCGCATATGGCATTAGTTATCTGGTCATTTATATAAGAGCAGATGTCACAGGTAGAGGGGATGTGGAGAACATATTCCTTGACCTTGTTGCACTTGATGAGGGAACAACAGCAGAAAATGTATATAAGGCACTTAAGAACAGTCTGATGATGGCAAAACTGGATGATGAGTATTTAAAGAATCATCTCATCAGCATTGCCACAGATGGGGCAGCAGTAATGACAGGAAAAGACAGTGGCCTCATTGTAAGGTTAAATAAAGATTTCCCTTCACTTAAGAGTGTGCATTGTCTTGCACATAAACTAGAGCTGGCAGTTCACGATTCCCTAAAATGTGTGACAGGATGTAACCACTTTGAACATTTTATATCAAAGTTGTACACAATGTATCACCAATCTACCAAGAACGCACGGCTCCTGTCTGAAGCTGCCTCTGCAGTCCATATCAGCCTGCTAAAAATTGGGAAAATATTTACCATCCGCTGGGTTGCCAGCAGTTACAGCACAGTGCAGGCAGTCTGGAACAGATTTCCAAGCTCTTGCACAGCAGATGAGAGCAGCATCCGAAGATCGAACATACACTGACACTGAGCGAGAGAAGTACACTGGGATGCTGAACAGACTGACCAGCACAGGCTTTGTTACGGACCTAGCCACCATGAGAGATGTGCTTCAGGAACTTAAAAGCCTTTCACTGAAACCGCAAGTGAGTACCTAGTAATCTTTTGTACAGTATAACATGGGTTCTATGGTAGTTTAACAAAGCTATAGATTGTAGCGTGCATTTATGGTTAGATTGATACTTCATGTCACACAAATCTAACAATCTCCTTTATATATACATTTCAGAAGTGGAGTACCTCCCTAACAGATGCCAGCCGGGATATTAGACTGACAATGGAGGTTTTGGATGCCATGAAGACACATGGGGGAATGTCAATGAGAGAAGCAAAATAATCTTTGATGGAGGGAACATTTAAGGGAGTAGCCCTGAAGGAAAGCACAGAGAAGGTCAATCAGCTTCAGTTCTTTCAGGCAGTGATCGACAACCTGTCAAGTCGCCTTCCAGATTCTGACCTCACAAAGTCATTAAAGCAGGGCTCAGTAGTTTCGGGATTTCTTCGCTGTATTCTCGCTTTTTGCTCGCAGGTTTCTCTCTAGAGCTCCCCCCACAGCTTCGGAATAGATATTTGACAACACTGTTGTAAAAACTCGTTGGCGATTCTCAGACACCATGGCTAGTAGATCAACGACATCAAAGCAGATGGGACATTCTTTAAAACGTCTTCTTCATTCGGGTTTGAACAGCGTGAGGGAGCGCAATAATGACAGCATTTTAGTAGATTTCTTTTGGCCGTAAAGCAATTGTTTACATCGCGAGACCTGATATCACGCGATACTTCCTGACGCGGCGGCTGGCCGGCTCAAAGTTGCAAGTGCGGATTTTCCGCTCACGGGCACCAGGGGGGTGTGAAACGACCACCATTCAACCCGAAATAAGTAATATAACCATTCCAATGACTCCGAAGCTGTTCAGTTAAGGTAAAAAAGTTACTTAGATCACCTTTAAAACCTTTAGGCCCTCACAACTGGCCCAAAACAAGGGATAAACTGATCTTGTATGGGGAGAAGGAGATACATGAACTTGCAAAGGATCTGGGTGAACCAACCAGAGAGGCTGTTGAAGATTTCCGTTCCTGGAAACTGCAAGCCGATCAAAGTGGGAAGACCTTAAGAAGATTGATAGTTGCAAGCCAAACATATCTAGCAACTTCAGCAGAGTGTGAACGAGGGTTTTCCTGCAGTCCTGCTCCTGGAGAGCTACTGTCCTGTAGATCTTCTCTCCAACCCCAGTTGACACTAACCTGATCAAGTTGTTCATCCAACTAATTAATAGAATCAGGTGTGCAAAATTAGGGTTGGAATGAAAACCTATAGGATGGTCGCTCTCCAGGAGCAGGAGTGAGCACACTTGGTCTACAGTACCTGGACTTCAGTACATATTTTAGCCTATTGTGTTGATAAAACTGTATAGATACTGTTCTGAACTGAAAAGACTGCAGGAAAAGATTTAAACATGTTTGGTGTTGAAGATGATAACTTGAAGGGGTGTTTTTAACCCTCATACTATAATAATAAATGGTATTCCTAAGTAATATTTTTTTTCATTTTAATTTTGAGAACTAGTTAAGGCAAATAAATAAAATATGTGCCTGGTCACCTAACTTGTTGATTTTGAATAATGTGATTACTATTGGATTATTGTCATTTTAATGGCTTTTAGTCACGTTAGAATATCTTAAGTTGGTAACACTTTAGAATACTGTTCCTTCATTAATGAATAGCTACACAGGAACAAATGAGTAATGCATTAGTAACACTCTAGTAACTACTATTAACTAACAAGAAACTCTGATTAACGAATTAGTAAGTAATAGCGCTCAGTCTATGTGGTAGTTCACTATTAGCTAAATCAATAACTACTATTTTTCATACCTCACTGAAGACTATAAGAACTACTATATACAGGTTAATAAATATTTATAATGCACAATGTTTAATATAAGGTAATGGTAGCCCATTAGTAATGAATCAAGTGTTACTACATCATTCTAAAGGAACTACTAATAATTTGGATCAGTATTCTAAATTGAAAAACATGATAACAACCTAATATTGACTGAAGTCATTGTAAGCTTTAAAGGCTTTTGTAAGGTTTTGGATAGTAATGAATCAAGTTTTACTACATCTTTCTAAAGGAACTACTAATTATTTGGATCAGTATTCTAAAGTGAAGATCATGGGAACACACTAGTAATGACTAAAGTGTTACCAAATCCATTGGAAGGAATTGCTATTCAAAATCTTACAAAAATCTCAAAAGCTTACAATGACTTCAGCCAATATTAGGTAGTTATCATGTTTTTCACTTTAGAATACTGATCCAAATAATTAGTAGTTCCTTTAGAATGATGTAGTAATACTTGAGTCATTACTAGTGGGTTACCATTACCTTTTATTATAAATTATGCATTATTCATGTTAATTATGAACCTGTAGATAGTATTTCTCTGGGAGGTATGAAAAAAATTGTAGTTATTGATTAGCTAATAGTGAACTACTACATTCATCTGAGCGCTATTACTTACTAATTTGTTAATCAGAGTTTCTTGTTAGTTAATAGTAGTTACTAGAATGTTAATAATTCATTACTAGTTTGTTCCTGTGTAATTATTCATTAATGAAGGAACAGTATTCTACAGTGTTACCCTTAAGTTTTTTTTTTTAAACGTGTACCTAAAGATTTTAGTTCAGGTTATGGATTGACTACTTTGAAACAAAGTAAACCATCTAATGTAGGTACAGTCTTTTCAGACATCATTATTATTCAATCCAGCAGCCAGTTGTTTTACAAATTCCATTTAATGTAACATAAGGGATGAGAAATGCCATTTGTATTTGATCAAACCCCTTGAAGGTGCATAGTGCTGCCATAATGAGTACACCTGGTGAATTTAGAGTTAACTTCCTTGCTCAAGGACAGAATGACCTGTTATTCACTTTGTCATGTCAGGGATTAGATTTATATAAGGTGCTGTAACTTTGTTGCTCCTCAGTTAGAGGTTTACCTCTTAGATTATAGCCACTTCTCCAGACACCACTACAATACTGGGCCTAGCCCAAACCATGAAAAACATCCCAAGACCATTATCCCACCTTCAACATTGGTCCATATAATTTTGCCTACAGTATAGTGTAGCAAGTTAGTCTTCAGAATTTTAAATAATTTAATAATTAAATTTTAGAGGACCCCCCAAGAGTCCTAAGTCATTTCGAACCCTGGTTATTAGCATTGTAAATACCAAAATTAGTATACATTTTTACATTTTATATTTTTAACAATGATTTGTGTTATTGGCATAATCATTTATGCTGTGTACTGTACTTGCCTCATACTTTCTCTTATTAGGTTATTTGCTTACAAAAAGTTAGATGATTAAGATCACTATATAATGTGTAATATCTACTTTGCTGGGTTTAAGCTGGGTTTAATAATTTGCTGGGTTTAATTTTGTTCCTCTGTATTCTGTAGCAAATTCTGAAAAGGCATTTCTAAGCTATAATTAATGCTGTTTATACCATGGTCTGGGTGAATACTCGATTCTGATTGGCTGCAGGGTGTCCATTAAAAAGTGATAATGTGCACCTAGGAAAGGCGTCCCGTCAATTTGCCTGATGACAGTTCTAAATGATTGCGCTGGCTCAAACTCACTGATCAACTGCTGCGGTCGGGTCGCTGTGGCCACGTTTCTTTGGCAACGCCTGTATACGTGAGATATTAAATAGTGCGCTATTCTTGTTTGTTCTTGATTGTTATCAAGAAATAACAGACCGCATTCTACAACCAAGCCATGTAATAAGTAAGGGATAATGCCCGACGAGGTGTCCATTAACAGAAATTAATGGACTTCACGGACGGTTCACGCCTCCGCGTCGTCCATTAATTTCTGTTAATGGACACCTCGTCGGGCATTATCCCTTACTTATTACATGGCTTGGTTGTAGAATGCGGTCTGTTATTTCTTGATAACAATCCGCTGCTAAGTATAACACACCGTTGCCATGAAAAACAGAGCGTTGCTATGGACGGAGGATTCTAACCGTAGAGACGGAACGGACTATTTTCTTTAGCAGAAGCAATACAATCGTTTTTAAATCAATAAACTCTTTTTTAAATAAATATTTTGTGTCAAAATATTGATTTATTTAGTAGGTAGCCATGTAATAAGCGGGATAATGTAGAGTGAAGCGGTTGTTATAGCGAATACAACCCCTTCAGGCTGATTCAAGACCCCTCCGCTTCGCTGATCAGCCTGATCATTCACTGTAACAACCGCCTTGCTCTACATTATCCCTTACGTACTGTATCTTAACTTGAGAAGCCAGAACCCCTTTTACATTTAATAGAAAATATAATGAACTATTTATATTGCGTAAAGATTTATAAGAATTTTGGTAGATTTACAATGCTAATAACCATGGAAATGCGTCATTACAGTCTGTAAATATCTCTTATGCAATCACTAGTACGACTTTCTGTTAATAAAGTATCTGGTAAGAATCTATTCTATATTACCAATGCATTAAATCACATTAAACATTAATATATATAAATAAAACAAATCTCATGTCTGAAGTCAAGTGAATTACGGGTCATTGGACAGGCGTCCAATCACAACTGACTTCTGGAAATGGGGAAGTAACCAATGACTTTTGAGGTTGTTAAAACGTACTCGGTTACTAACGTAACCTCGGTTCTCTCTAGAAGAGGGAACGAGTACTGCGTTTTTATCAAAACGCTACGGGAAAAGTCTCTTTTCACGAAATACTGAAGCAAAAAATTATCCTTAATTTTCATACATGTAAAGCGCGTTGCAGCAGTAGTCAGCTGTGGCGAGACGGCTTGCTCGCTCATTGGCTGCTCTGCGGCAACTGCATAAGCCTATCGAGCGAGGCCTGAGGTGACGTCACTTCGCGCCCTCCTTGCCATTTCCCGCCGAGACGGGTGTGGCTAACCTCTATAAAAGGAGCTCGAAAAGGCTGATTCACTTGATTTTCATCGCCGAAGCGAACCAGAGTGAACCGTACGCACGGCAGAGAACGCAGTACTCGTTCCCTCTTCTAGAGAGAACCGAGGTTACGTTAGTAACCGAGTACGTTCTCTTACGAGAGTCCTCTCGTACTGCGTTTTTATCAAAACGCTACGGGAACCCCTTGTAAAACGCCGTGCGTGCTGGGATAAAAACACCGATCACTGGAAGCTAAGCCAGATGTACAGTGCATAATCACCAGATAGACTCACAAAGAATCCGGGAATAAGGGATGGGGAACCTTAATTCCCTAAACTGTAACGTCCGCAGACGTAAACATGACCTCACAGAGAGAGTCTAGAGACAAGAGGGGATTCCCTCCATCCTTATATGGTCGCGCCAGCAGACGCGAATATGACATCACATAGACAGGGTGGGGAACCTGAACTGAATGTGGGAAATGTGGGTCTTACACAATTCTGCCCATAAGACAGTCGGTAGCGCGTTGCGCATGCGATTTCAGTGTTCTAGTTAGACAGCTGAATCGACTACACCGATAGTAGCTTAGCCTGCAAGGCGGGAACTTCTAGGTTGTAAAACCTGATAAATGTAGACGGCGAGGCCCAGCCTGCCGCCGTACATATATCCTGTAAGGAAATCCCGCTGGACCAAGCCCACGAGGAGGCAACGCCCCTCGTGGAGTGCGCTCTGACTCCCAACGGGCACTGAATGCCCTTGACAGTATAAGCCAGCGCTAAGGCGTCAACTATCCATCTGGATAAGCTCTGTTTCGAAACAGCCATTCCCTTGGAACGTCCACTGAACGAGACAAAGAGCTGCTCAGTCTGTCTGAAGACAGCGGAGCGGGACACGTAAGCTCTTAAATCCCTAACAGGGCAAAGAAAACTTGAGTCCCCTTCCTCACTTGACCCCGGCAGGGCAGACAGGGAGATAACCTGAGCCCGAAACGGCGTGTTGAGGGACTTTGGCACATAGCCATGCTTAGGTTTGAGTATGACTTTAGAGTCATTAGGTCCAAACTCTAAGCACGCTGGGCTCACGGAGAGCGCGTGCAGGTCGCCTATGCGCTTCACCGAAGCGAGAGCCATCAAAAACACTGTTTTGAAAGACAAATGTTTGAGGCTAATAGATTGGATAGGCTCGAAAGGGGCATCTTTCATGGCCGCCAAGACTGTAGAAAGGTCCCACATAGGAACTGAAGGAGGTCTGGGTGGATTCAGCCTCCTAGCTCCCCTGAGGAAGCGGATGACTAAATCGTTCCTTCCTAGTGACTGACCCAGCGTTGATCCGGATAACGCTGTAATAGCCGCCACGTAAACTTTGAGCGTGGAAGGGGATCTACCCTTATCCAACAGCTCCTGTAGGAAGGAGAGAACCTCCGTCACCTCACAATCGAGAGGTGATAGGCTCCGAGCTGTACACCAGCCGGAGAAAACCGACCACTTTGAGGCATAAAGCCGCCGAGTCGACGGCGCTCTGGCCTGAGTGATGGTATTTATCACTCCCTCTGCGAGGTCAACGGATATCCGTTGAGCGCCCACGCATGAAGGGACCACAGCTCCGGGTGTGGGTGCCAAATCGAGCCCCCGGCCTGCGAGAGGAGATCTCTCCTCAATGGCACTGGCCATGGAGCGAAGTCTGCTAGCTGCATCAGGACTGGAAACCATGCTTGGTTCCTCCAGAACGGTGCTACAAGCAGCACTGGGCATTCTGTTTCCCTGACCCGCTCTAACACCTGTGGCAGGAGGGAGACGGGGGGGAAAGCGTATAGCGGGCAGCGCGGCCACATCTGGGACAGCGCGCTGTTGTTCTTGGAAAAGAACACGGGGCAATGAGCGTTTTCGCGGGACGCGAATAGGTCCACCTCCGCTCTGCCGAATCTCTCCCACATTAGCCGGACTGTTTGTGGGTGTAGAGACCATTCGCCCAGGGGAATGTTGTTCCTGGACAGTCTGTCTGGGCCCACATTCTGGAGCCCAGGCACATGCACTGCCATCAGCGAGCGCAAATTGTGCTGAGCCCATATTAGGAGGCGTTTCGCCAGCCTGTACAGGGATGTGGATTTCAGACCGCCCTGGCGATTTATATAGGACACCACGGCCGTGTTGTCCGAACGGACTACGATGTGTTGGTCGTCCTTGATATGGGGACAAAAACGCGTCAGCGCGTTGTGCACTGCCAGCATTTCCAGGCAGTTGATGTGATGGAGCTTTTCTCGTTCCGACCACAGGCCGAAGAACGGTCTGCCCTCGAGCAGCGCTCCCCATCCCGAGGTGGATGCGTCTGTCGACACCATCCTCACTCTCGAGGAAGTCCCCAGGCTTACACCTGATTGGTACCAGCCTTCCGCCAACCAAGGTATCAGTGCTGTCACACAGCTTTGATTGACCTTGAGGCGTAACCGGCCGGACACCCACGCTCCGCGCGGTACTCGCGCTTTCAACCAGAACTGCAGCGGGCGCATGCGGAGCAAGCCCAGCTGGAGAACTGATGATGCTGAGGCCATGAGACCCAGCATCCTTTGAAACTTCCTGAGCGGGGTGAAAGCGCCGCGGCGGAAAGACTTCGCCGTGCGCTGAATGTGCAGCACGCGCTGTGGCGACAGCCGCGCCGTCATAGACTGCGAGTCCAGAACAATACCCAGAAACGAAATCGTTTGACTGGGGTTCAGTGAACTCTTCGCCCAATTGACCGTGATACCAAGATTCTCGAGGTGATCGAGTAAAATGGTTCTGTGCTCCACGAGCTGAGATCGTGATTGAGCTAGGATCAACCAGTCGTCCAAATAGTTCAGCACTCGCATGCCTCTGAGTCTGAGAGGAGCGAGCGCTGCGTCCATGCATTTCGTAAATGTACGAGGTGCCAGGGACAAGCCGAAGGGCAGGACTGTATACTGGTATGTCTGACCCTCAAAGGCGAATCTCAAGTATCGCCTGTGATGTGACGCTATCTGTATTTGAAAATACGCGTCCTTCAGATCTATCGACATGAACCAGTCTTCTCGGCGAACATGCGCGAGAATTTTGCTGGTCGTGAGCATTTTGAAACTGCGTTTCACTAATACTCTGTTTAGCCGTCTTAGATCCAGAATGGGTCTGATACCGCCGTCCTTTTTGGGGACTAGAAAGTATCTGCTGTATAGTCCCCCTTCGCTTTGAGCTCGGGGAACACGCTCTATCGCCCCTTTGCTTATCAGTTTTGATATTTCGGCGCGAAGTAGGTGTGCTACTTCTGAAACCACCGTAGTTTGGACGCGCGCTGTGAAGCGGGGAGGGCGTCGACAAAACTGTAGCGAAAAGCCTCTCTTTATAATGCCTAGCACCCAGTCCGAAACCCCTGGAAGCGCTGCCCATGCTTCTGCATGGCTGGCTAAGGGCTGGATGCGAAGCGCGCTCTGTTCGCCGTGCGACAGAGGCGCTTCGGGGCGCAATAACGTAGGCATTATGCCTGTGGCATTCGAGGCGGGGGGCGCGCTTATTACAGCGGGCAGAGCGCTCGTCCTCGACCTTACTACAGCGCTTGACTGAGTGAGGGAGGGCTGAGCGGGTCCCGTGGGACTCATGTCTGCGAGTAAATGTGGGCGGGAAGCGGGCACATTCACTGCTTTGGGCGCGCTGTCTGACTGAGCAGAGTGAGCGCGCACAGGTCTCGTTTTTACAGAGAGCCTGTGGTCTGTGAGACATAGTGTTTGTGCGGGCACTTTCACTATGTTGGAAGCGCAATCGACCTGAGTCGATTTTATGTGCGCGAGCCCTAAGTGTGGGCTGTGCTTGTGTGTAGAGATGGGCACTGAGGAGTGGGCATCGACACTACACTTATAGCACCATCGGCCGTGGCCGGGACACCAGAAAATACACTCTTTTCGGGATATATCTGGGTAGCCGTAAAAACGGCTTTTGTGTGCAGGCAAGCGGGCGGCTGAGCGGGCTTGCGTCTTGCAGAAAACGCTGGAACAGTCGCAAGTCTTGGGACTGAAACAGCGGCGCGCTTGGGTGAGAGACCGGCCGCAGCGGGACTCACACACCTGCGCTTTCCTAGGCGTGCTAGGACTTCTTCGGGGCTTCCGGCTTCACCACAATCCTCGATCGCGGCCCGCGCGGAGCGGGGCGTTGGCTGGTAGAGCGAGAGCGGGGCCTGGAGCTGCGCTGCTGTCGCTGCTGTGAGGATGCGGCCGAAGGCGGGGGCTGAGGCTGAGAGCTCCGCGGAGTCTGTTTTCCACGACTCGCTGCAGAACCGGAGCGCTTCGAGAGGAAGTGCTTGAAGGCTTGAGACGCTTTCTGGGCTTCAGTAAATCTCTCCACGAACTCGGAGAGAGAAGAACCGAAAAGGCCAGCGGAAGACAGTGGGGCGTCGAGAAACGCGTTGCGCTCTGAATCAGCCATCTCCGTGAGCGTCAGCCATAGATGCCTCTCAGCAACAGTGGCGGAAGCCATACACTTTCCCATGGCTTGTGCAGCAGACTTGGTAGCGCGGAGTGTTAGATCTGAAGCGCTCCTCAAATCCGCGATGCAGATAGCCTCAGGTCCCATCTCGTCCAACTTACGGAGGAGATCACCCTGAAATATCTGCAGTGTAGCCATGGTGTGTAGCGCTGACGCGGCCTGCCCAGCGGCGGAGAAAATTCGCGCGAGCAGCGTCGACGTCATGCGGCAGGCTTTTGAAGGCAACACCGGTTTAGTCCGCCGTCCAGCAGAGGGCGGGCAAAGGTGGGTTGCTATCGCCTGTTCCACCGGCGGAAGTGAAAGGTAGCCTCGGTCTTTCGCATTATCCAGGGAGGAAAATGCTGGTGACAAAGACGAGCGCGTTCGCGCAGAGAAGGGCGCATTCCAGGCCTTCGCAACTTCTTCATGCAGCTCAGGAAGAAAAGGAGCGGGCTTTGAATCCGGAGAAGTGCGCTCACCAGGGAGGAAGCTACCATCCAGCCGGGTGCGAGAGGGGAGCTCCGGTGCAGACCACTCGAGGCCGAGGCTCGCCGCGGCCAGCGCGAGTACTCGCATGAGCTCTCTCTCGATGTTGGCTCTCGTAGTGGGCTTGCGGGCAGCAGGCGCGAGATCCTCGGAGCTCGCCCAGTCCTCGCTGCCTGAAGCTAGCAGAGAGCAGGAATCCTTTTCCCCCGACGCGGCCTCGGAACCGACTTCCTCTGATGAAGCGGCGGCAGACTGCGGGCGCTGAGCATCAGGAAGTGATTCGGGAGAAGCCGGTGAAGCAGGCGGGCGAACCGGCGAGCTTAGTCGGGCTGGAGCGGGTTCCGGGACCCGCTGCGAGCGGTGCTTCTTACGGCGCTTCTTACGGCGCGGCAGCGCGGCGGGGAATGCAGGCTCTGAGAAGAATGCCAGGCGAGTCCGCAGAGTCACCATCGGCAAAAGCTCGCAGTGAGGGCAGCCGCCGTCAGCGAGCGCGAGCGCTGCATGGTCCTCACCCAGACAGGAGACGCAGACGACATGGCGGTCTCCCTCGGTGAGTGGGGCTCGGCACGAGCCGCATGAAGGCATCTTTAAAAAGACGCAGCTCTTTTAGGGGGTGAGTGTCGCAAGGCGAACACACACACACACACACAAGAACAGTAAAAGGGTAATGAAAGGATATGCGTCGGAAAGCGCAGCAGGTACGGCTGTAGAAGGCGCCGTTGGCCAGCGGCTTCAAGTGGCTCGTCCCGCTGAAGTGCTTGCCTCAGACGACGCTTGCTTCCTCGTGATCCAGCGATGCGTGCGCTTCGCTGAAGAGATGAAAATCAAGTGAATCAGCCTTTTCGAGCTCCTTTTATAGAGGTTAGCCACACCCGTCTCGGCGGGAAATGGCAAGGAGGGCGCGAAGCGCCCTCATTGGCCTGACGTCACCTCAGGCCTCGCTCGATAGGCTTATGCAGTTGCCGCAGAGCAGCCAATGAGCGAGCAAGCCGTCTCGCCACAGCTGACTACTGCTGCAACGCGCTTTACATGTATGAAAATTAAGGATAATTTTTTGCTTCAGTATTTCGTGAAAAGAGACTTTTCCCGTAGCGTTTTGATAAAAACGCAGTACGAGAGGACTCTCGTAAGAGAACAGTAAGTCCCGCCCCTCGACTGCCAAAAATAAAAGTGTTGGAGTGAGCAAAAGCAGCAGGCGAGAGGAGATCAAGCGCGAGAGCGTGGGGAATGATCATGCGCGCGCGAGGGCTTGTATTGCGTGCAGATGAGATGTCATGTGCGTGCAGGATTTGAATGAGCTTGCGAATTCCCGTTTCCTCGTGTGTAGATTTATAATCCTCTTGCGAAAATCATTTACTGCGCGCGCCAGCATCAGTTGTGCGCTCGATTCTTTTTGTCATTGATTTATCGCCATACCTCTGAGCCTTAACACAGTCTTTAGAGGCTGACCTGTAATCAAACGCCTCCCAGTCTGTGCCATAAACAAGAACGTTGCCAAATTGCTGCAGGATGGCATGGTATTCCTGTGGTAGCAGAATTGTGTCCATTTTCCTGATCTTCTGCTCAATTCTGCCAAAGACTCGGTCTGCAGGGAGATAGCTGTGGCCATGTACTGGAAAGGTGTGCTCTATGCCAAGGTTGGGGAAAAGCTGCCGGAGTTCCATCAGCATGGACACCATGCTCATGTTCTTGTTCTGCCCAAAACAAGAGTCGCTGAACAGCCGAAGCCCCCTGGATCTGCTGACTTTGTCCTGAAGTTGAACCTTGAGGCAGTCATTCAGCGCAGAAGCAATCATATTGCTGTCTTTGCTACCCTCATTCTCCTACCACACATATCATCTTTTGCCTGGTAACTGTTCTCCCCATGGTGCACAACCACACCAAACAGGTACAGATACATCTGGCGTGAGTAATAGGCCTGTCCTATTGCAGTTTTTGGAAGGACCAGGTTTTGCATCATATCAAAACAGGGTCACATGACCTTCAGCAACCCTGCCTAACATGTCATAAAAAACGCGCGCTCTGCGACGATTCAAGATGAATGATGCCGATTCCATCCTTTTCTCTGTGTCAGTAAGGTTTGGGTCTGTAATCCTGATCTTGTACTTGGCACAATCAGCGCATGCATCTGTAGCTGGGTGACCAAAGCCAAGATTGAATTCCTTGAAAAACAGTGAGTAATAGAGGGAATAGCTGGTTTGAGCATGGCTCTGAGCCTCAAAGAGCTCAAGCATCTTGTGCACATTCAGGTCACTGGGGAGATACTTGCGGCCTGGTGCTCCTCTCCGGCCATAATGACTGGCCATGCAGGTGAAAGACTGTATGTCCTCAACATTGAGTTGCCTTCTACTTGCATGCTCCTCACTGTGTCGTGCACCACCTCTTCTCTCTGGGCGAGCCTCAGCAGTCTCAGCGTAATATTGAGCCACCCAGGACACACAGTCTTTGCTGATGCCTGTGAAAGTAAATTATTTAGATTGTCATATACATTGGAGCCAATATGAAATAAACAGAATTACACACAACTAACTCTCTCTCTCTCTCTCTCTCTCTCTCTCTCTCTCTCTCCATGTAACAACAACATAATGTTCAATCATATGTAACAACAAGCACATCTTTGCACATATTCCTGCACTGTTTACTGGCCGCATTTTGTACTTTTGCACTACCATCACTACACACAATCTACCATAGCACCTTATCATGGTCAGTGTATCAAAGGCCAGTCTATCTATCTGTAGGCTAGTAGAACTATTCAGTACTTTTAATGTCACATTAGCAGGCTTCTTTACACGAAAATATCTTTATCGCGAGGGAGAAACCTACAAAACGGTATTATACTAGCCAATTCTGAAACGAAAGTTGTACTCAAACACTTTTATGAAGGTCGCCTTGCAAACGGGCACTTTCTCCAGATGACTGTTGCACAAAAAGACTGTACTTAACAGATACGTTCTGGTCTTTTTGTTTGTTAACGTCCTGGACTTTCGGACGCTTCCTTGTCACTTGCGTGATGTCCAGGAAATGAAGTATGGCCTGGTCCTGGTCAACCTTGTTTGGTTTTCATAAAAATAGTTGAAATTTACCATCAGATCGTCCGGCGACAGCCTCTCGGCCTGACAGAAACCTTTGGCAGCAGCTTTTTTGTGTTGACATCCCACTGTTGGTATTTGTTGTTTTTTGTGATTTTCTTTGTCCAGTCGGCATTTTCTACCCCCAGGTGTAGGTCTCACTGGCTCATCAAGGCCATCAAAAGTGTTATTACAGTTTAAAGCACTCATTTTGAGGAATGAATGAACATAAACAAACCTCTGTTCAGAGCGCTGGATTGCGTAGAACGCTCAACAAATTCTGATCAGGGTTCCCACTCTAAACCAAATGTCAAATTCCCTGACTTTTCCCTGACTTTCACTGACTAAAAAGATGAATTTCCATGACCTATAATGAATGGCAAAACAGGCCGCTGTTTTGCGGAGCACCGAGCAGACAAAAAACAGCCACAGACAGTGTTTTAAATCCAACCAATTTCAAACTTTATTTACTTGTTCACAGATGTTTTTAGTATAATTCTAAGTTAAACACACAAACATAACTTTTCTTTTTTCTTCTTTTTTTTTTTTACACGTTAAATGCATTGATTTTTTCTGTACAATTTCTACAGAAATAAATGTATGGTTTCTACTCTTTCAGGGGTTAAATGCTCTGAAGGATTTTCTGTTTGTCATCAAGTTCATCATTCAGTCTTTTTATTTCTTCACATTAAGTTTTTGCAGTCTGTCTTAGACTGTTTGACTGAGCAATGAATGTAAGATTGCCTACACTTTCTGCCTTTAATGCAAGGTCATCAGCAGATTGCTCCATGGCTGAGGCATCCTTCTGGAGGCGTGCTCTCTTTTTCCTCAGCTCATCAATCTCATCAGAGAGAGTTTTCCTTTTCATGTTTAGTTTTTCTGCTCCTTTAAGTTTTTTTAGTTCCTCAAGATGAAAGATGTATCGCTGTCTTGCCAAATCTGCCATTCTCTTGGGCACAGTCTCATTGATGAACTTCCTGTACTGTTTGAGAATATCATCGCAATCATTTTCATCTACTCGTTTGGTCTCAGTGAGCAGTTTGAGGATGCTTTTCAACTTGTTGCTGCATGATGAATCTTTATTGCTTGCCATCCTCCTTGGATCTAGGCAATCCATGTTGCGCACAAGAGTGTACTTTAGTGGAGATTTTTCTTGTAATTTCCCTGCAAGCGTCATTAAGCACTTTCTGCAATCCATCCTGAACTCCAACTCTCTCTTCTCACTAATCTTCTGTGAAGACACCAGTTCCTTCAGCATTTTGTCTGCAGAGAACCCCACATCAACTTTATTTGCATGAATGCGATTGGTTTTGTCTGTGACAACTATTGACATCAGTTTTGATACTGTTTGCATTAGCCATCACATCATGCTTGATAAAACGATCCATAACTGACCTGATAACATTAGAAAGATCAGCAGCCAGAAAAGGAATCATAGGTCTGTCTGCTTGATATAGAATCAAGAAAGGTGCAACCTCTTTTGAAAATGACAAGTGAAAGGCCAACTTTGCAGGCAACAGTGGGTCTCTGCAACCTTCTTTGACAGTAGTATAGGATTTAGTTCCAGGGTGGTGGAATTTGCCTGCCTCTACCTCATTCACATATTTCTTCAAGTCTGTCAATATATTGATCATTCTCTCTGTAACTGGTACATTCTCTACCCATCTTGTTTTACAGAATTTGAGTGGCATAAGAGGAGATATTTGTCCAACAGCTTTAGCATAATCCTCTCTTCGGGCAGGGGAATCTTTCAGTAGCCAATAAGCATTACTTAAGAACTGGTCTACATTCCAGTTTGAGGCATCTGCACCTTTTTTAAATGCCCCGTGCAAAATATGTAGGCCACAGCTACCCACATTTAGTAACACGGTATTGACATCTCATTCAAGTTCAGTTTGTATAAGGTTTTGGAATTTAAAATTGACATTAGGTCCATCCATTGAAAGCTGTACAAGACCTTTGTAATTCAAACCCTCTGTCGACTTGTGGAAGACCTCCACCATATCCTCTGCTGTGGCATGGCCCATGAATTCAGAAGTGAAGTAGCGTGTAACTACAGCATTATTGTCCCAAAATCTTAAATGAATGTCCATCTGCTTTGTTTGGGTCTTCCGATTCAAGCTTTCATCAAAAAGCAAAACATATCCATCCTTAAGAGACCTTATTCTGTCCATCAGAAGTGACTTGCAATATGGTGCTATGCCAAAAACAGTCAAATAAGATGATTTAGTCTCTCCACATTGAAAGCTGCTGCCAATGTCACTATCCGGGAACATTCTTTTGAACAAAGACCCTATAAAGTGCAACACTGTAATTTACCATATATGCCCCAAATATAGCCTACTCATAATATGAATTTAAAACTACAACCCTATGAATAAATTAAAATGTAATATTGAACCATTATAATCCTAATTGTATACTAGGTCTAAAGTTAGCGCGGCTTAATATACAGTATTATACTACACCACGACTAGAATACCGCAAACTTAGCTGCCTTTTCACATGACAAACGATGTCCGATAAATCAGAAGTCATTAATTTCCTATGGAGAGTCACAAGGGGGCTGCGTGAGGTGCCAACCATCTGCAGATGTGGAATTTTCAGATCTGATTTGAGCCATGGATATATTAATATTTGAACTTGAATGACTACACCGTATGCAACCAACCGACTGGATGTGATGTATTAAGATCAAAGCTATGAGTGTTAAGTTTGAAAAACTGATGTTTTCATTAAAATGTTGTTCTTTAAACACTAGGCTATTTCTGTAAAATGGTTATGATGATTGCACTACCAGTCAAAAGTTTTGGACAGTAAGATTTTTTTGAATGTTTTTTAAAGAAGACACTCCCCAAGCCTGCATTTATTTGATCCAAAGTACAGCAAAAACAGTACAATTTTGAAATATTTTTACTATTTAAAATAACTGTTTTCTGTTTGAATATACAGTAGTCAACATTTGAAGTGGATCAAAAAAGTGCATCAAAGTTGTCCTAAGACAAGAACTCTTAAAAATCTTACTGTCCGAAAACTTTTGACTGGTAGTGTAGGTCTGAAATAATTATTTGATAAATATTAATTATTTAAGTCCTGGAAAACCCATAATATTTGTCCTTCAGAAGTAATGTTGGTAGTTCTTGGTATGTTGGTATCTAATGTGCATATTGATTTATTAATTCTACCATGGTAAATTAATGAAGGTAAGGGCTGCGCATGATCAATTTTAAAATTATGTGCTACTGCCACTAGGGGGCGAAATGCGACAGTCGTATCCTAATGTCGTGTGCAGTGAAAAGGCTGCTTACCGTGACCCTTTTATAATAATTATTATTATTAATTTTTAGCTTACCTTGTCCTAACCTGACGTGACAAAGCTACAAGACGACAAAATCAATCATAAATCACAGCCAATCATAACCGCGCGTGGGCTCTGTTCGCAGCTAAACACGAAAACCAAACGGAATTAAACAAAATTAAACCATTAAACATTATTCAAAATACATAATCAGTGACTGATACAATCTTTGTAATGAAATGCACTTGTTTGAGCTTAAAATGGTCTGAGCTTGAATATCATTTTAGGAGACTTTGATTGCCACTATGAGAGCAACAATGGATAATTTACCTCAGATTTTGAAAAGAAATTAAAGGAAACAAGAACGTTCAAACTGAAATGCACAATGACAAGTATTTGTTGTTTAAATATCCTTGTTCCCTCTGTATGGGCTGAACTATCAGCTGCAAAATCCCAGAAATATAGAAACCATTTCAAAAATAGAATCTTTTGTCATGTCGCGGCAGGTTAGGACAAATGATTAACATGGAAAATTTATTTTATCGCGTGTTGTCACATCACATCTGTTTAGGACACGGTGCTAAATTCCCAAACAAAGCTGGACTGGAAGCTAGATTGAATTGCCTCATTTAATTTCAAGGGCCTGTATCATTGATTAAAACATTAAATAACAATTAATTTACACAAATATATGAGTTTAAATACATGGCTAAATACCGGTTGCATAGGCTAAGAATTTGTCAAGAGTTAACAGTAATTAGCTTCCAACCTAATTAGCAACATTTCCAATTCTGTCAGCGATCACTTATGCTGCCTAACCTAGGCTAAACGTTACACTTTAAAAATAATCTTTAATTATAACTAACAGTTAGCTAACATTATAGCTACATACCACTTTGTTCTGATGACTTGTATGACCAGTGGGACTCAGTAAGCTTAAGGCACCACAAGATTCCAGCCTCCAGGGTCTTTGCTGGTGTTAAGCCGAGACGTGCTCCACTGTGTCTCACACTGCCTTCACTGCTGGGGGTGGGAGCGGCTTCTTTAGCTGATTGCGGTTCTCTTGGAGCTATGTGGGGAGGCTGCAGTAGAGCAGTGATGGGCACTTGGGCCGAAGATGATGCTCCTTTCGGCTTCATACGAGTAACATGCTTCTTGCTGTTTGCGTGGCTGCGAAGTGCACCCTCACCCATATTTGATAGCTCAATAGTAGTTTTACAAACTTTACATTTAGCTTCTCTGTCGTCTACTTTTAACACCCAGTCTTTAAATTGTTCATTTTGTAGCCAAAGCTCTTGAAATTTACATTTTGATAAATGGAAACTAAAATTTAAAGCAAAAAAATAAATTCCCTGATATTCCATGACTTGGACAAAAAATATATAAAATTCCCTGACTTTCAATGTCTGGAATAGACCTTTTAAAATTCCATGACATTCCAGAAATTCCATGACCCGTGGGAACCCTGTCTGATTGGTTGAGAGGATGTATCGCGTTTAGGCTAAAAATAGATTGGGCGCTTATCGCGGTTTGGAAAGAAACTGCATCTTGCAGTACATTTTGAATAAGGAAATATAGCGATTTGGCATTAAATGTTGATGGAGCAGTGAATAGGTTCAATAACAGCAAAATTACATGACAAACTAATTTTTTATATGGCGTTTATCGCGTTTTGGAAAAGAGCTCTTCATTATATATATATATATATATATATATATATATATATATATATATATATATATATATATATATATATATGGACCTACCTTTATAGGTATAAAGGTAGGTATATAACCCACCTTTGCTCATGACCTCTCAAGCCCTAGTTGGCCCCGCTTTGTACTAAGGTATTCAGCGGACCGTTGGCCCAGAGGAAGCCCCAATGAGGCACGATCAAGCCCCGGAAGTGACAGTGGAAACATGGCTGTTGGGTGACCAATATAGTACTTGTACATAATCTATTAAATTTCATATCTGAACAACTTTGTAGCTGTAACAATTATAAAATTATTAGTTCTTAATGAATGTATGTGCACAATAAATTACCTGCTTTGTCTGAATCTCTCCGAAGACATTGCCTATTGTATGGTTGAGCGCTAAAAGAACAAATGACAAGAGGTAGGTAAGTACATTGGTAGATATAGTACATAGATATAGAAATGTTTAATGTAGGAACATGCAAACAGCTACATACATTTGCAGAGTGAAGTTGTCTAGTATGAGAGCACACCACCACCTCCTGATCAGGGGCATGTCATCCTGATTCTTTTTAAATAATAATAATTAATATTATTAATAATAATAATAATATACACAATTATTATGGATGTCTTTTTAATTAACTTGAAAGATGTAATGAGGTAATGACATACCTCTGTAAAATCAAATCGGAGCCCCAAAGCCATGTACAGAGTGTACTGTTACAATTCACAAAGTGCAAGAAAATGAGCAGGGTATAACTTACAATAATTAGCAACAATAACAATTCAAATTTAACCTACCATCAGTATGTAGATCCCACAGTTGTTCCCATCCACCTGCTTTGGTATTCCCTGTGGTTTGGATTAAAACAAGAACATACATTTACCTTCACAGATTTCAATCACATCAGTACACATTATACTTTGTGTAATTAAATAGACTTTTGTTGGCATTTAAATGAAATGTTTCACTTCAAATGTAATGGCAGTTCTCTTACGAGAGGTCTCTCGTATTGCGTAAGGTTAGCTTACGCATCGGGAAAGTCTTCTTTCTTCGAGATCTGAAGCCAAAAAATTATCCTTAATTTTGTATACATTGTCAACGCAGTGCAGCAGCCGACAGACCTAGGCAGGCTGTATAAGCGTGCTCATTGGCTGCTCGGCGGCAACTGCTTAAGCCTATCGGTGAGCGCTCTGAACGCGGTAACCAATGAGGGCGCTTGGCGCCCTCCACACCCTTCTAACCGTCAGAATGGGTGTGGCCAGCGTGTATAAATTCAGCGCTCACAGGCTAAAATTCTGATTTTCTTGTCTTCAGCGAAGCACTTCGCATCGCTGGATCTGGAGAAGCCGCCGCCGTTGAAACCAGCGACCAGCAAGCCTAGGACAGCGCCTGAAGAAGCCGGCCGCCTTCGCCGCCTTCAGCCTTCCGTGCCTGCTACGCTATCCGGCGTCATATCCTTTTTCTCTGCTGTGTGTTTGCCTACTGCAACACACCCTCTCCTTCTAAAAGAGCGCGGGGCGTTTTTCTAAAAATGCCCCGTTTTCCATGCGGCTCGTGCCACGCCCCGCTCAGCGACGGAGACCGCCATCTCATCTGCGCTCTCTGCCTGGGCCGCGATCACGCCGCCACCGCACTCTCCACGGGCGGCTGCCCCGAGTGTGAGGAACTTCCAATGTCGACCCTGCGGGCTCGGCTTGGAGTTTTCGACCTACATGTCTCCCCGCCCGTCCCTGCTGGGCCGCGCAAGAAAAAGCGCCGCTCACAGCGACCACCGGAGACCAACCAGGCGTACAGAAGCTCGCCGGAGCCTTTCCCTCGAGCTTCTCCTTCGCCTTCCCCGCCCCCCCTCACGGCCGCGCAGCCGCCGGCCGCCGCCGCTTCAGGGGATGAGGCGGATGAGCTTGGTGAACGCGCCGTGGATACCTGTTCTCTCCTGGCCTCTGACAGCGAGGAATGGTCTACCGCCTCCTCTTCAGTCCAGGATTCAGGCCGATCTCGAGCGGGCGAGGACGCGGAACTTTTACGCCTCCTCACGCGTGCTGTCGAACAGCTGGGCCTTGACTGGTCTTCCCCGGAAGAGCCAGCCCCGAACAGACTCGACGGCTGCTTCCTTCACCAACGCCGCCGACAGCCGGCGTCCAGAAAAGCACCCTTCCTGCCTGAGCTTCACAGCGAGCTCTCTAAATCGTGGAATGCTCCATTCTCCGCGAGAGTGTCTTCACACGCCTCATCGACGCTCTCACAGGTTGACGGCGCCGCTGAGAAGGGGTATAATTCCATCCCCCCTGTGGAGGAGGCGGTCGCAGCGCACCTTTGCCCGCCCTCTCGTTGGCGCTCAAAGGCTGCCCTCCCGTCCAAAGCATGCAGGACCACTTCAGCCCTCGTCGGCCGCGCTTTCGCCGCCACGGGGCAGGCCGCATCAGCACTCCACTCTATGGCAGTACTGCAGATTCTCCAGGCTAACCTCCTCCGTGATCTGGACGAGAAGCGCTCGGAGCCTGCTTCCATCACGGATTTGAGGAGCGCGACGGACCTTTCCCTTCGCGCCACGAAATCCGCTGCCCAGGCCATTGGAAGGTGCATGGCCTCTCTGTCAGTTACAGAGAGGCATCTCTGGCTCGCTCTCGCTCGACCAGCCGCGTCAGACCGCCGCCTCCCCGGGGACCCCGGCAGAGGATCGCGGTGAAGCCTGAGCCTCCAAAATCCTCCTAGCCCGAGGAGAAAAGCGACGACTGGGTCCCGCCGCGGCCGGACCGTCGTCAAAGCTTCACGTTCTGTCAGTCCCCGTTGCTACGGTTGCTGCAGACACTCATTTCGCAGCCAACGAGCCGGTGAACTCACCCTCTCGCCTGCACACAACCGCCGTTTTCACGGTGTAGCAACAATGGGTCGTACATTAATATTAATATTAGCTCAAATGATCTATAGGGAATTTTAATAATTAATCATGAATATGATTACTATTTTGTATGTTACAGTTACATTAATTTATCGCAGCTGAACTAGATTGATATATGAACGATTACCATAACGGGTTATGGTTCGTCATTAATACATCAATTGTTCTTATTTCAGCTCGAAGTTATGGGATAACTTTAATGGAATTAATTTAGTTATCAAACAATCTGTTTGTCCAGCAAACATACGTAAGATTAACTTAACTCTCAAGGAAAATTATCCTTCTTACAAACACGAGAAAGAGTATCTTTTCCAGGCCTTGAAAAGACACTCTCGGTGTTTGTAGACTAAAATTAGGTTACTTAAATCGTAGCCTACCAAGATAAAGCATATAGCTAAGATCGAACATTTCAGGGACTAAGTAACATGGGCAATTAAATCAGAGTCAGTCAAGGGCATATGGAATTTAATAATTGGACTAATACTACATCGAACTAAGGAATACAAGTTCTACAATTTACACGAGTAAATATGTATGTACAGGACACGTAAACAAAATACAAGACTAAACGGATAACAGATGAGAGAGGGAGAGGAAGGGAGAAAGTGAAACTAAAGTTTCAGGACGAGAGAGATCACCGAGATGATCTCAGCATGGCAAAAATCACAGACAGTAACCCGTAAGAGACAACAAAGAAATCACATTGTAAGTTCAATTCAATAATCGATACTTGCATGGCACACGGTTCTCTTTGTATTTGCTGAAGAAGAGCTCCTTTAAGAGCGGGGCGTTTCCTCGTGTCTTCGGGAGCAGCGCGAGTCGTCTGAGGGGAGACGTGCGCGTGCTGTGTTTCTTTAAGAAAACAGGGCTTGCTTCGGTGAGCGCGGCCGCGGGATGTTCAAGTCTCTTTAAAGTTGGAGTTGCTTGCTGCGTGTGCTTCGCTGAGTCCGAAGATGAAAATAAAGATAAGACTTAAAGAAAATAAAATATAAAGCCCCCTAAACGGGAGCCATTGATGGTCTTCCTGATGAGGAGGGTTCGAACAAGCAGGAACAAACAAGACGAAAGAAAATACCGGACTCAACTGAACGGAACGCGGAGTGTTCCGCTTTTCTAGGGTAGCGAAAAATTCCTCCTCCCTGGCGCTTGGGCCAATTGGAACGCGAAATTCCAGGCGGGAGAAATTTCCTTTGTCTCACTTAGGAGTTCGATTTGCATGTTTTATGACAGTCTTAGGATCATGCCATTTCTACTTTAAACAATTATAACTGCAGTAAAATGCATTTTATCATAATTTGGTACCCATATCTTTCCTACGGGTATATGGAGGTTCAATTCAAGACCACATTTGGTATGTTTAAACGCTACGGCATAGAAATGACTTCTTATTCTGTAAAATAAGCATTAAGAGTTCTACTAACAATCTAGGAATAAGATTAACCCAAAATGTGATGTACATTTACAAATGGAAATGAAAATTGGACTTTTAAAAAGATCCACATAGCATATCTATGATTGCAACAGGGTGCACATCTGAAACATTATTCCTTTAAGGTTTACAAGAATACAAAAACCCATCACAGAGAAGAACAATCGTGGAAAAGAGAAATTACATTCAGGTTTACATATTTCTTCAATGGTTATACATATAGAAAATGTAGGATTTAAGTAGGGTTAAAGATTAACACTAACTCTGCTCCACTCCTAAAATGTCTGTTGCAGGACATTCCATTAGGCAATAAAACACAGTTCAACACAGGGGGGAAGGGATTGCCAGAGAATGTTAGTGAACCTTCTCTAACTAAAACACTATTGATTAAAGAATACATTTCAAAACCACACCTCTAGAAAATCATAATTATTTGATCAAACAAATTAATAAAACATGCATACAGGAAGGTCAAACCCTAATCTGAGTTACATACATTAAAACTATATTTCTATAGGAGGATGTTTGTGTGTGTGTGTGTGTCTGTGTGTAGAAAGTTTCAAGTTTCGTTATCTCTCTGTGGACCAGAGAGGGGAAAAAGGGGGGGTTTGGAATGCAGAACTTATCCTCCAAGGTGCAATAAGGTGTCGCGAAGGACCATTTATTGTCGACTAACTAGAGCCAACACAACTGATTTACCTTCGGGGGTTCAGAGTGGGACAGCAGGAAGGAATGTGCGTTTGTGTTCTGATTCAATGAGCCATGATTCATAGCCAATGTGGCTACAACGGCGACTCAGAGAAATCTCAAAGAGAGTATTATGCCTGGTCGCGCGCCTCGCGCTGTAAGTGTTTCAAATGCAGAAAATGTGCCCACTTATCTGTGTTCACCTCTGCACACAAGCACTGTAAACCCCGTGTCTCTCACAGAGCCCACTCGCATAAAGCTGGCACAAGCCGCTCGAGTGATAAAAGTAGGTCACGTGTCCACCCCGCTGTGCCCACACCTACTCACTACCCGCTCTGTTACACAACCCCTCACAACCGGTCAGGTTATAAACACGGATGCTGTGCCCGCTTCCACGCGCTCACACATCCGCTCTCTTACTTCGCCCCCGACGCCGCCTTCGAGCGTCGTGCTTCACACTGTATGTTCCCCGTCAAAAGCCACCGGGACGCTGTGTGTAAAACGGCCAGTCACCGCTGTGTGCGACCCGCCGTATCTAAGCACCAAGAGCGCGCGCGTCACGCCCGCCCCTCCGTCTCGAGCTCTCGAGCCCGCGATCAGCGGCGATCAGAGCCCGGAGGCCATTCTGCCCCTGGCTGCACACGCGAGAGCGTGGGAAGCTATTCCAGGCGCGTCAGAATGGGTGCTGAGCACAGTAAAACGAGGCTATACTCTGCAGTTCGCTCGCCGCCCTCCGCGCTTTCAAGCGCGTATCGAGTCCAGAGTGAATGGGGAAGTAGCACATCTACTTCGAGCAGAAATAGCCACACTGCTGTGCAAAAGGGCAATAGAACCGGTTTCCCCTTCCATGAGCGAGTCGGGCTTTTACAGCCGTTATTTCCTCGTTCCCAAGAAGGACGGAGCTCTCAGACCGATTCTGGATCTGAGACGTTTGAACAAGGCTCTTATGAAAAGACCGTTCAAAATGCTCACAACCAGACAAATCCTCGCGCAAATTCGCCCGAGGGACTGGTTTATATCTCTCGATCTAAAAGACGCGTACTTTCAGATCCAGATAATACCCCGTCACAGGCCATTCTTGAGATTCGCCTTCGACGGTCAGGTATATCAGTACACCGTCCTGCCGTTCGGCCTGTCTTTGGCACCTCGCACATTCACGAAGTGCATGGACACGACTCTCGCTCCCCTGAGGGGTCGGGGAATACGAATTTTGAACTACTTGGACGATTGCCTGATCCTAGCACAGTCAGAGGCCGAACTCATCGCCCACAGAACAGTGCTTTTAAGCCATTTGGACAGCCTGGGGCTTACGGTCAACTGGACCAAGAGCTCGCTCGTGCCCAGTCAATCAACCTCTTTTCTGGGTTTGGATCTGGACACTGTAGCGATGACGGCCCGCCTGTCGACACAGCGCGCGCGCTGCATTCGACGCCTGGCCGCGTCCCTCCGGCCGGGCAGCACCGTACCTCTCAAAACATTTCAGAGGTTACTGGGTTGTATGGCCTCAGCCGCAGCTGCGCTTCGGCTGGGTCTTTTACGAATGCGCCCGCTACAACGCTGGCTGAATGCCCGAGTGCCTCACAGAGCATGGGCTTCCGGCGGTCATCTGCGTTTCAGCTCTGAAGCCCTGGTTAGCGGCCGACTGGTACCAGCGGGGAGTGACAATGGGAGCTATCTCACACCGCAAAGTTATCTCGACGGACGCTTCCACCTCAGGCTGGGGCGCTCTGTTCGAGGGCAAACCGGCTTTTGGCCTATGGTCAGACCGGGAAAAATGCCTCCACATAAACTGTTTGGAGATGATGGCGGTCGAGAACGCGCTCAGGCGCTTCCTCCCATTCATACGGGATCACCATGTGCTAGTCCGCTCGGACAACACGGCCGTGGTATCCTATGTGAACCGACAGGGCGGTGTCAGATCCAGGAATCTGTGCAGGCTGACAGAACGCCTTCTCGTGTGGGCTTACCGCTCGCTGCGCTCGCTGAGAGCCACGCATGTGCCGGGCCACCTGAATGTCGGTCCAGACAGACTGTCCAGGGACAACATTCCCCCGGGAGAATGGTCTCTGCACCCCCAGACAGTCCAGTTTCTCTGGCGCCTATTCGGCAGAGCGGAAATCGACCTCTTTGCGTCGAAAGACAATGCTCAATGCCCGAAGTTTTATTCGAAGAGCGAGGACGCGCTGTCCCAGACATGGCCCAGCCTCCCGCTGTACGCTTTTCCTCCGATCTCCCTGTTGCCACAGGTCATTTCGAGGATCAGAGAAACGCACCACTCAGTGCTGCTTATAGCCCCGCGATGGGAAAACCAAACCTGGTACCCAGAGCTAGTGAGGCTGTCGCACTCACCCCCATGGCCGATCCCGGTGAGACAGGATCTCCTCTCCCAAGCCGGTGGGTCGATCTGGCATCCCCATCCAGAGCGCTGGTCGCTGCATGCATGGGTGATCAACGGATACCCGTTGACCTGTCAGACGGGGTCGTGAACACGATCACACAGTCGAGAGCCCCCTCTACGAGACGGCTCTACGCGTCTAAATGGTCGGTGTTTTCTAAATGGTGCGCTACTAAAAACTTGGATCCGCGAGCATGCGGGGTCCCGCGGGTGCTCTCCTTCTTGCAAGAGCTGTTGGAAAAGGGCAGATCCCCTTCCACGCTCAAAGTGTATGTGGCCGCTATTGCAGCGTTCGCTGAGACGACGCGCGGCCGGGCAATGGGAAGGAATGAGCTCATTATCCGCTTCCTCAGAGGAGCTAGACGGATGAACCCCCCGCGGCCCCCCTCGGTTCCCTCGTGGGATCTGTCCTTGGTCCTAGCGGCCCTAAAGGCTTTTCCCTTTGAACCGCTTGAATCCGCGGATCTAAAATATCTGTCGCTTAAAACCGTTTTTCTGATAGCTCTGTCTTCAGTCAAACGAGTGGGTGATTTGCAAGCGCTATCTGTTAGCCCTGCATGTCTTGAGTTCGGGCCGAATGACTCGAAAGTCATTCTCAGACCGAGACACGGTTACATCCCCAAAGCGATTGGAACCCCGTTTAGGGCACAAGTTATTTCCCTCTCGGCTCTGCCAGCATCCGATAGTGGGGACAGTGATAACCTCCTTTGCCCTGTCCGGGCGCTGAGAGTTTACATCACGCGCTCCGCCGCTTTCAGGCGTTCAGAGCAGCTCTTTGTTTCCTTCGGCGGACGCACCAAGGGTCTCGCCGCCTCGAAGCAGAGCTTGTCCAGGTGGATAGTGGACACGATAGCAGCAGCTTATGCCTCCAGACACCTGCAGTGCCCTCTGGGCATCAGAGCCCACTCCACTAGAGGCATGGCCTCGTCGTGGGCCTGGTCCAGCGGAATTTCTATTCACGATATTTGTATGGCGGTGGGCTGGGCCTCCCCGTCAACATTCGTGAGGTTTTATAACCTGGAAGTTCCTGCCCTACAGGCAAAAATACTGTCAGTATGAGTGACGTGTATGCTCTGCCCATTTCTTTTGTGCAGACTACGTTCATATGCTGGCGCTATTCTGGTACTATACTCAGGGTGAAGTGTTTGACTCAGACCGGCCGATCCGCTCTGTTTCCTATTTCCCGTTCCGCGCTGTTGTCGGTGCTGGCCCGCGCTGCTGGCCGCCCGTATTATTCTCTGTCGCGCGGGAATTTTTCCCTTCATGTGAGACCGACTATGTCGTTTTTCTCCTACCCTTATGAGTGCTTATGTACTGTATGGGCTCGCTCTGCCGGCCCTACTGTTTGTACTGTTATATGTTTATAGACCGGCCGCGCCGCTCTATTTCATATGCTGCATGAAGTGCCTGTACTGCACTGGCCCGTCTCCCGGACCGGCCACATTTCCCAGCAGAGTGTTTTCCCCGGTTTCCCTGGGATTCATGGGCTGGATGCTCAGCGCACACGGCGTTGACAAAGGGTTCCCGATGCGTAAGCTAACCTTACGCAATACGAGAGACCTCTCGTAAGAGAACGTACTCGGTTACTAATGTAACCTCGGTTCTCTCTAGAAGAGGGAACGAGTATTGCGTAACCTGCCGTGTCGCGCCACGAGCTTTTGCGCTTCAGACTGCGAAAACCAGAATTTTAGCCTGTGAGCGCTGAATTTATACACGCTGGCCACACCCATTCTGACGGTTAGAAGGGTGTGGAGGGCGCCAAGCGCCCTCATTGGTTGCCGCGTTCAGAGCGCTCACCGATAGGCTTAAGCAGTTGCCGCCGAGCAACCAATGAGCACGCTTATACAGCCTGCCTAGGTCTGTCGGCTGCTGCACTGCGTAGACAATGTAACGACTATGGCTCGATGGGTAAAAATGGACTTTTAATTTATATACTAATTAAAAGTGAAAACACTTTCTAAGTCCCACAGACTTGGCAAACTCTGTAACTGAACCCCCGTTTACGACTCACTTCCCCCCCTCTCGACAGTGTGAGCTTCAAAGACATTACTGACATTCCGATCTCAACAGAAAACCCGCTCTGAATCACACACACACCAAACCACTCTGAAACTCCTAAAATACAAGTTACACACACGCATGAATCATTATCAAAATGTTTTTATGTAGTTTTCTTGTCTATGGGATGTGATGGGATAAATTGAGATATTTATGCACCTCTGCAGATGTAATGGACACGTGTGTTGATACATTTGAGATGTATCTGTTTCATTAACTGATATTAATGTCGGGTGTGATATCTTACGGATCGTACTGAGCTTCTTTATACAGAGATAGAAACTATATTCCGCACAAAATGTTTATTCCTAGACATAATGTGGTATTAAAGTTAATGCATTTTTCTGTGTACGATCAGAAGAGGCGTTCCTTCACAAACAATGAAACGCTCCCGCCTCAGAACCGAAAGATTTCATTGGGTCCCGTCATCAAACAGGGCGTTACCCCGCGCTGCTTTAAAAACCACAACACAAGCAGACGCCTCTCTCTCTCTCTGCACTCACACGCTCTCACCCTCGTGACTCCGAACTCTGAACTCTGCACTCTCACCCCTCCCTGCACCACGAGCAGGGAGAGGGGACAGGGCCTTCATCCAAAAGAGCCGCGGATGTAAAAATCCAGTCTCGTCCTGGAACCAAGTTTTCTCGCCCTTCCCGCACCGGGAAGAGACTTCCGTACCTCTCGGTAATGTTACATTCAGTAAGCTTTTAAGAACTTTCGCGAAACGCCAGCACAAATCGGTGAGACACGATCCAGAAGAAGAACGCACGTGATCCGGCTCCGCCAGCTTCACACAGACAAAGGAACAGAATCGCAAGTATTCAAATGATCTCTCTCGAAGCTGCTTTCACAGTTGTCTCTTAAAAGGTTCTGTTTGTAAATTACCATACTTTCTCCCTCACTTTCTTCCTATTTTCATTCTGATCAAGTCATGTTTTATGTTTGTTTGTTTAAACGTTCGTGTGTCTTGTGTAATTTTACGTACGTAGATTAGCCTATATTACGTCCTATATGCATATAATCCTTTGTGTGTCATTTTTGATTAAATAAATCTTTTATACTTTGACTGACTCTGTGTTACAATCCCACCAATGTAATTGTCAATGAAATTGCGATAAGATCTGGCTACTAGCTCTTTATTTTAATTCATAAACCCAGCAATTTGCATCCACGGCCAGGAGAGAATTTGTCTGAGGTTTGATAATATAAATATTCCTTCTTAACTGGTATAATCAAAGCATTCGCTGGTCGAATGACTGATGAGAGACCAGTTATAGAACGAAATATTTTTGATAATTAGCAGGTAATGTAATAGCATATGTGAAATTTATGAATTATGACTATGAGTTATGATTTTAAATATTTCCCCAAATTTCCTTACTGCTCGAGCTAATATTTCATATATGACCTAATTACGATTGTTACCATAATCGCAACAACAATGTATACAAAATTAAGGATAATTTTTTGGCTTCAGATCTCGAAGAAAGAAGACTTTCCCGATGCGTAAGCTAACCTTACGCAATACTCGTTCCCTCTTCTAGAGAGAACCGAGGTTACATTAGTAACCGAGTACGTTTTCTCTGTCCACTCTCGGGCGTCAATGAGTTTGGCAATGCTCCTGTAAAAAAAAAAAAAAAGATGTCTGATTGTTTAGTAATGTAGTCCTTAATGTCAATTAAACTATCTATATTAAATACCATCTTTGCAAACAAGTGTCATATTTGTGGTTTGTTGAAGCATAACTGTAGCCTGGCTCCGCCCTCCTACGTACTTCCGCTCAATTTTCATTTGCCTACTATGTCTGGGTTTGTGGTATATTCTTGGGTTTTCTCTGGTCAATTTTTTACCGGTCCAATCAGCGAAAAGAGGGAGTGGCTGAGAACGATGACGTTGAGGTTGTGCGCTAGTTTGAGTCGTCATACGTCACGACCAAATGTTAGCGATTGGTTATGGCAGGTCCAGAGTGGCTCTGGGCAGATCCAATAGTTTTAAACTTCAACAGAGTAACTGCCTACAAGGAAGTTAACGCTTGTCAATGGAGAGAGGCCAGACTCTAAAAATGAAATGTACGAGAGTCTGGTAGAACCAGGCTAGCATAACTGTTTATGCACTGACAATTCCAATGAAAAGAAAATAAGTTCATGAACAAAATGGGGGAAATAAAAAAAGATTACAGTTTAAAACAGAACCACTGTAATCTCTGAACACATACTGAACATTTCTATAACCTGAATGCGACAATGTATGGTCCAAATGCTGCTTGTTGCATAGAATCGAGAAAATACATTTCTCTTGTCTTTGGTTTCATGATCTGTAAAATGCACTTGTAATGCTGTACACACACATCTCTGTAATAGTTTCTATGTAATTAATGGTAATGTTCAACTCAAGTAAATTCAACAACACATTGTTTAATACACATTAGATTATCCTTTAGATTATTGGATATTGCTTAAATTACAACTTACTGTTAACTTAGTTCTCACATAAATTATAATACTGTCCGGTCTGTCTGGCTGACATTTGCCTAAAATGTATGTAGAAACATATCAGAGCCTAGGAACTATAATGTTCTTTATATTCAGTTATAGTGCAATCTTTCACAAAATAAAATATTCCAGAACTCACCGGAAGGGACAACTCTGGGAAACAAGAAAGTGGCGGAAGCCAGGTCGCTACCACGTAGGAATTGGCAACATACACACTGATATCCTGTAACGAAGAAACAATTATCAGATGCATACAAATGTATCCGGTTTTCAATAAAATCTTTGAGACTGCGACCTTACCCTGCGGAAAGCGATGTGCTCTATGATTCTTAGGCAACAGTTCAAAATCTATAGTTTTTTAATAAAAACAAATAAAATCAGTTCCTCATTTTACAAAAAAAAAAAAAAAAAATTACCGTTGCTTCAACTCCTTCCGACAATCCTAAAGACAACAAATCGGAACGCAACAACACAGTTGATCCCACAGAAACAATACGTTCCTTTGGGTCACTGTTAGGGTCCAATACACTTGCAACCTGAAAAAAAAAAAAAATGAAAACAATGAAAAAGCATAACCTATGATTGTGTTTTAAGATTTTTAGCATGGCCACAAACTAATGACTACCATTTTCTGAAGATGGTCTGGTAATGGTTGGCCCCAAACTGCTTTATTCGGAAGCATGTCCTCCACTGCCCAGAAGGGCTTGTGGCTTGTAGTCACACTGTGACGTGTGCTCTTCATATGGTGACTGGACAGCAGCTCTTAACCCTTTATGACCTGCATAGAACAATTAAAGTATATCTTTGTATTTTTACATGCTGTGCTGTCATTCTTTTGAGCATTTTCATATGCCATACATCAAAATAATCCTTACTCTCCCATTTGAAGGCTATGTTTGTAATAAATCAATAGTAACTAGATAAATATCTCAAAAGTGCAATAAACAAAAAGAAAAAAATTTTTTGGGGGGAAAATATTTTTTGTGAAAAACGTGCATAAAACAATTTAAAACTATACAGAATTGATTTGAACTGTTTACATAAATTAGTTTTTAAGATACACTCATTTTTTCATTCAAACAAAAAAAGGGGAAAAGAATGCCATGTAAAATATTCAATTACATTTGTGGTCAAACAGATAACATTTTGCTTTTGAATATTGATTGAACACTGAATTGGTTAAAATATAAAATAAATAGACCCTGTCAGAACAATTCTTGTGTAAAAAAGAAATAAATAAACTGTACATTATCAGACCTAAACAACATACAGATAGGCACGCCTACATACAGTACAGGCCAAAAGTTTGAACACATTACTATTTTTAATGTTTTTGAAAGAAGTTTCTTCAGCTCATCAAGCCTGCATTTATTTGATCAAAAATACAGAATAAAATGTGATATTGTGATATATTATTACAATTTAAAATAATTGGTTTTCAATTTATTATACTTTAAATTATCATTTATTTATGTGATGCAAAGCTGAATTTTCAGGATCATTACTCCAGTCTATCACATGATCTTTTAGAAATCATTCTAATATGATGATTCATTATCAAAGTTGGAAACAGTTCTGCTGCTTAATATTTTTTTCATGTCATAACCTTTTCATAAACTGTGATACTTTTTTAGGATACTTTGATGAATAATTAAAAAAAAAAAAAAAAAAAAAGAAGCAAATGTTTTAAAAATAGAAATATTTTGTAACAACAATATACACTACTGGTTTTAAATTGTATTAATATATCACAATATTACTTTTTTTCTGTATTTTTGATCAAATAAATGCAGGCTTGATGAGCAGAATAAACTTTTTTCAAAAATATTAAAAATAGTAATGTGTCCAAACATTTGGCCTGTACTGTATACACAGGTGTAAGGCTGGTGCCAGTATGCCTGGTCGACCCCTCAATGGAACAAAAGGCCCCCCTGGACATTAACACTTGAACTATCTCCTGCATATGTAACAGGGATTTCGAGGCGCAGCACACAGTGCAGTTCACACTTCACACACACCATCTCCCCTTCATCCCCCCTCCTCCTCACCTGAAATACACTGAAAACCTATGCAATGTAAAGTATGTACAAGAAGTATCTATGCATGTTTGATATCATTTAAAGTGTCTCAGTGCGCCTGGTAAAATGGTCTCATTCTCCCAACCATAATGAAAAGCTAAAAGAAGTTATAAAATATGAGAAAGTGATGTGTCCCTTAAAGGTGTTTTTCCTCCCCCAGATCCTCCATTCAGACTATACCTCCTGTATGTAAAACAAGAACCTATTCAAGTACAAATTCTGATCTCCCAGTGTGAATCCCTGAATAGGGAACCAAAATCTAATTATAATGATAGACGGCCATTTGGTAAGAATATTGAATTATCTGGGTATATAAGGAAAAGGTGTAGAAAAGTTCGAGGAGTCTGTAGGTTGACTGCCCACACAAACGCTGTGTGTAATTTTCGTTGCCAGGTAATAATTTCTACAAATTCTTCGATTCCTGAATTGTTGTTATGTTATGATTAACTGATGATTTTACTCTTGCGAATTGGATTTTGAATTATTCCTTCATTACCTGGTCAATAAATTGTAAACGTTTGATTTTATTCTGAACGACTCTGAGACTTGTTTTTCCCAAATAAGGGATTATATAACGGATTCGTATATTGCCACAAGGTTGCGTCAGAGATTAGCGACGGCTAAAAACTGATATCAGGAAGTGTTCGGGCGACTTGGATGAGAGGATGTGTTTGTCCGTCTAGGATCAGCAAGACGCTGGTTGGTTAACCTAGCTTGGACGCTTCCGATGACTTCTGTTCTAATTTAATGTTACTTTAGATAAATGTACGGGCTTGGCTAATCCAAAGCTATTAAAGAGCCAAACCCTACTAAAGTAAAACGATTGAATTAAGTTCCTGAAGGGCATCCAAGGGGGCTATTGAATATATCTTTGATTGTTGCGCGTGTACGGCAAAATCCTAGATATTTAGCCAATTGCCCCAGCTTCTGATCTTCGGGGCTGATCACTTGTGTCGGAGACCTGGGTAAGGAACTCGAAGCGATATAGTTTTCCTGATCTAAGCGGGTAAAATATAAACAGAGTTTAAAGGGGTCATATAATGCCATTTTTGTACAAGCTAATCTGATTCTTTAGGGTCTAAATTAAAAGTTTGTAATATACTTTAATTAAAAATTCTCATTAGTATTGTAAGAAAACACTCATTTTACCTGGTCAAAAACAGCTCTGTTTTCAGCACGCCGTTTCAGTGCATGTGTTTTTAAATGATAATGAGCTTTGCTCACCCCGCCCCTCTGTTCTGTGCGTACACCGTTTGAAATAATAACACAATAACCATAACACGTTTTCATTATAAACGTGGGATTATGAATTATATTGATAACGTTGTACATAGAAAACATGCCGTAATGTACCTGAGTGTAAAAATAGCTGCATTCATCGTGAAGCGTGCAGCAAGCGATTTGCAAAGATTAATATAAAGATTAATATAAAGGTTAATAAAACGTTACACTCACTTCAGTTCTTCTGGAGGTTCAGCAGGAACACGAATAGTTGGTACCGATCCTTTTTTCAGGAGCAGCTCCTTAGCAAAACCCGCTTTATACTGACCCTCGTTTATAAAGCAGTCTGGTGTGTGAAATGATTCGCGCAAACATGAAAGCATTGACGTTGATCGTGGGGAATATTCCCTTCAAAAACAAAACTCAGCCAGTGCGTCTTCAGCGGTTCGGATTTAGTAACATCAAAATGACTGCTGTGTTCCTTATTACACCCAAGAACAGGACGCCATTCTGCTCATAGACAGTGCTCCAGTGAGTATCAACAATGACGCGCGGACTATGATGATTGACAGCTCGCTCACGAGCGAGGGCGGGTCTGTGTTGAAACACTGCTGTCAATCACAAATCGTGGGAGGGGTGTCCGACCGTGTGACGTCACTAGGTCGAACAGCTTTACTTTACTTTACTTTACTTTACTTTATTAGCTTGATTTTAGAGATTGGAAAACATATAAGGAGATTAAAAAAAAAACACTGGATGGATTTTTATCATTTTATGATGGTTGTGTACAGGCACTGCCAACACACATTTCAGTACAATCAACTTGTAAAAGTGCATGTACCATTATATGACCCCTTTAAGAGAATAATCAAATATTCGTTCACGTTTAATGATGCACAGATATCATTAAAACCTTTTCATTTATGGAGTCAGATGAAACGAGCTATTGCGTGTGAGAAAATATATTGCATTTAATCTTGTTGTGTTGCATAAAAGGAAAGACAGTAACGCGCAGAGAAACCTTCCCCGTATTATTGGAGACCCCCATTGGACCAATAGACGGGCTTACACAGGCAACTCTAGCTGTGATAATTCTTGTGACAGTTCCTGTCCAGAATAACACAGAGGGGCACTTGGCATGTCTCACACATGAACGGAGTGCATTTCCCACACAGCCTGCATTTCCTGCGCCCCTGTGTGTCTTTTTTTGAGCCAACTGTACCAGAAATGGCAACAGGTAAGGACACCCCACACAGCTCCGCTGACAACTGTTCTTGGAAGGCCTGGTGTGTCATGGGCTGCTCCTCCTTGCTGCTACACAGTAGCTTGTGCAGCAAGTAGCTGTTAGTGACAGCAATGTCAATGAAATGGTGCAGTACAGTCATGTACCACTTCTTGCTTTTCTTCCACAAGGAATAGTAGTCAATCAACTGATCTGACAGATCAACTCCCCCCATGGGGGGACCATGAAGCGATTGTAGTCTTTCACAGCTGGAGGAATTGGAACATCCAACTTCTTGTACTCACTGCTGGATTTGCACACTCTCTTAACTGTGTCTCCCAAGTATGCAGTGTGCAGAGTAGTGCACACACTTACCTCTCGAGTGTCCATCCATTTTGTGAAAAGGAGCGATCCCTGTCTGATCCACCTTATTAATCCCCGTGGAGATTTCTTTGACAGCGCATTCACTTTGGTGTTTGGGACACCAATTCTTGTGTCCCTGATGGTTCCACAGGCTCCAAACCCCAGGTCATAAAGCTGCTGAAAGAGTACTGGGCTGGTATAAAAATTGTCACAGTAAATGTGATATCCAGATCCCAAGAACTCCTTTCTGACCAGCGACATCACAGCATCAAATGAAAGTCCCTTCCCACTTGCAACATTGGACTTCCCTGTTTAAATGTTGAAATCCACTGTGTAGCCACTACAATCACACAACACAAAAAGTTTTATTCCCCACTTTGTTGGTTTATTTTTGATGTACTGCTTCAGGCTGATTCTGGCTTTAGTGGCTACCATACGCTCATCCACGGAAAGGTTTCTGTCAGGGTGGTAGACAGCTTTGCAGGCTACGCGCAAACTGTCATATAGAGGCCGTATTCTATGCAGACAGTCATACTATGCAGACTTGTCATTGGCAGCATCTTCTGCAGGGTCACTCAAGTGCATATTCCACGTGATGCTGAGGAACCGGTCTCTAACAAGGGGTCAAGGCAACTGGTCAGGGTCCTTTTCTGTTTTCCACCCACCAGATTGATTAGGGGCAGTCTCTAATGTAGAGCCCTTACCACGGGACCTTTGGCTCCGACTTCTGTAGCCTCTGGTGTTAGCCCTTCGACCATAACCTCTCCCTCTGCAAACTGGCACGGATGGCTCAGAGGTGCAGGATGGCTCAGAGGGCTCCAATGGCTCTCCAACATTTTCAACACTACAACATAAAAGGTAAGTAAAACGGTAAGTAAGTTAGATGTTTTTGTATAGAAATGTAATATAGAATACAGCAATATAGAACTGACTAAATGAGTAAATGGTGCGTCATAAGCTCAAGTTCATTCTATGTTTGTTTCGTTTATTCTCTAACTCAAAAGCAAAGTATATTTCATAAATATATACTTACATGTCCTGGGACGGATCTATTCCTTCAAGAAAGTCGGCTTCGTCCCCACTTGAAATGGAATCTGGAGCCGATGAGCAGACGGAGAGTTCATCGTCATCGGACGCAATTAGTATTGCCAAAACCTCCGCGTCCGTGTACTTTCGTTTAGACATAACGTTACGTGCGCGTGTGTGTGTGTGAATGTGCTTGCATTTGTAAAAGTGTATTTATGAGTGTGTAAAGGAGAAAGAAATGATAAAATGAAGCAATGATAAAAAGACAATAACGAAAAGAAAGAAACATACAGCAAATGGGAGTCAAACGGGAGTCAAATGCATGGTCAAATGACGCAGCTTGTGACGTCACAACATGCGACAAACCCTGGGGTCATAGTGCACATAATGTGATACGTCAATGAGCCATCGGAAGACGTAACTATCAATCGCAGATCTACAGAATATGTGTGCAAAGACGTGCAATGCATTTTTTTTTTTTTTTTGGAAACGCATATTACGCAATTTGTACAGACTCATTAGAGGGTGAAAACAACGCAACAGGAGCATGTTGGAGGCTTGATCTGAACATGTTACATCTCTGGTTTTGTATGCAAAAAGAATTATTGAGCTAGCCATTTGGTTTCAGTTTCTATAGGCTCTTAGGCCCCGTCCACACTACTGCGTTTTCGTTTAGAAACGGAGAATTAAAACGAATACGATCTCCGTCCACACCAGCGTTTTAGCTGCGTATTAGAATTGATCTCCGTCCACATTAAAACGACTGAAAACGCGGATCACGTGACCATTCACCAACACTGGGCATGCGCGTGGCGGTGTAAACACAACTTCATTGATAAAATTATCCCACCATGCGCTGATTCTTCCCGGGTTAACCCAAAACCGACGCTCCATGTACGGTCGATACCGCCGCTGCACACGGGAATTGTCACAGATCGCTCGAATAATAGCTTGCCTCCGGCGCATGTAGCCAGTTATAGCATTGTAAAATGCAGAATTTACTTGGACAACAGCTGCTAGCAAAGATATACGCCATGACTGATGACACCCAATCATAGAGCCGAGCGTGAGCCTCTACTACGTCATCGTTTTGTGATTACTCCACAGGGTGTGAAGGTGGATGACGGGAAAGTACAGGCAGTAGTGAGCATGCCAGCACCCACTGACAAACAAGCACTGCAGCGGGTCTTGGGTATGATAAGATATCTCGCGCCATTTATTCCAGGTGAGGCATCACTCACAGCTCCTCTCAGACAGCTGTTGAGAAAAGACATTGCATTCCAGTGGCAACCAGAACATGACGAAGCACTGTCTGTACTTAAAACAGCACTGACCAACTCACCAGTTCTTAGGTATTATGACCCCAAAACAGCACTCACTATACAAACAGACGCATCCAAAGATGGCTTAGGATCATGTCTGTTGCAGGAGGGGCAACCAATAGCATATGCATCCAGGGCTTTATCGGATACAGAAAAGAACTACGCCCAAATTGAAAAGGAGCTATTGGCGATTGTTTTTTCGGCCAAAAAGTTCCATCAGTATGTGTACGGACGCAGTGTGTATATCCAATCGGATCATAAGCCATTGGAGGCTATCTTCAGGAAGCCATTGAGCAAAGCACCGGCGAGACTCCAATGTATGCTCTTACAGCTACAGAAATATGATCTTATTGTCCAATATAAGCCTGGTAAAGACATGTTGATTGCTGATACACTGTCGTGCTGTCGTTGAAGGCCAACACACAGACAGATGATCTCAGTGATGAGAGAGTTGTATATACAATTGAGGCTACGGATGCTCTCAGTGAAGAAATGCTGAAGAAGCTTATAGATGCTACTGCAAGAGACAGTACACTCCAGTTGCTTGTGAAAACGCAAAAAACAGGATGGCCGACACATAGAAAGAAACTCAACCCCTCACTTCATCAGTTCTGGCCTATTAGACACACTGTGGCTGTGCAGGATGGCGTATTGCTGGTATCAGGTAGAATCTTGATTCCTGAGTCAATGAGAACAGAGATGATGCAGAAACTACATATCTCACACCAAGGAATTTCACGAGTTCACACTTACATATAATTTGAAGGGGTAAAGTTTAATGCGTATTTGGCATGCTGTCCGGAGGGAGGGCTCCAAGCTCGGAGTTCGGCCCGAACCCAGAGTACTCCCCCCGTATGTAAGTGTTTAGGACTAGAAGCGTGGAGAAGGGGTGGTGGAGGGATGCTGCAAAAACTGTCAATGGAATGAGGTGAGACTGCTGAGTATATATACACCTCTTACCATTGATTGCTGAGTGCTCTCCACTTGTGTTAATTATCTGAACGTGCTCCTCCCGAACCTTGTTAATAAAACATAATTTCACAAGTTCACACTTACATATAATTTGAAGGGGTAAAGTTTAATGCGTATTTGGCGTGCTGTCCGGAGGGAGGGCTCCGAGCTCGGAGTTCGGCCCGAACCCAGAGTACTCCCCCCAAAGGCTAAAGAGCAGAGGACAGCCGCCGGACTAAAGACCCCCCAAATGAGTGCCGAGTTTGGCGGGCTGGCATCTCAAGAAGGGGCCTGGATGCTTGACCGGGGCCCGTAATGCCCGTAATGGTGCCCGGGGCCCGTAAGGCCCGTAATGGTGGCTCACTGCCTGGACTGACGGCCCCTGTTGGTCTGCGAACGAGGAGCGGTTGTAGTTTACAGTGACCGATCGGGAGGATTTGCGCTTTTCCGCTAAGCCCAAATGCTCGCTGGACAGAGAGGAAACAGAAAGGAGGAAAAATTAGTGCTTGCCCGAGAGATTTTCTCACACTGCATCCGCTGTGAGACCAAATGCTCGCTGGATGAAAGAGAAAACGTAAGTGCTCTACCGGGAAAGTTCTCACTCCGTCCACTGGGAGACCAATGCTCGCTGGACGGAAAGGAAACAGGAAAATGAGTGCTTGCCCAGGAGATTTTCTCACACTGCATCGCTGGATGAAAGAGAAAACGTAAGTGCTCTACTGGGAAAGTTCTCACTCCGTCCGCTGTGAGACCAATGCTCGCTGGACGGAAAGGAAACAGGAAAATGAGTGCTTGCCCAGGAGATTTTCTCACACTGCATCGCTGGATGAAAGAGAAAACGTAAGTGCTCTACTGGGAAAGTTCTCACTCCGTCCGCTGTGAGACCAATGCTCGCTGGACGGAAAGAGGAGACAGGAAAGAGGAGACAGGAAAGAGGAGAAAGAGGAGATTGAGTGCTCTTTAATTATGAATAGAGAAGTAATTCAGAAGAGACATCACTGCTGCGGCAGTAGAAAAAATTAGCTGGAGAAACAGAGCTCCTGTGGGAGCAGAGGAGACATCACTGCTGCGGCAGTGGAGAAGATTAGCCAGAGTAAAAGAGCTCCAGTGGGAGCATAGGAGACATCACTGCTGCGGCAGTGGAGAAGATTAGCCAGAGTAAAAGGGCTCCAGTGGGAGCATAGGAGACATCACTGCTGTGGCAGTGGAGAAGATTAGCCAGAGTAAAAGAGCTCCAGTGGGAGCATAGGAGACATCACTGCTGCGACAGTGGAGAAGATTAGCCAGAGTAAAAGAGCTCCTGCTGGAGCATAGGAGACATCACTGCTGTGACAGTGGAGACATTAGCCAGAGAAACAGAGCTCTAGTGGGAGCGGAGGAGACATTATTGTTGCAATATTAGAGAAAACTTAGCCAGAGAAATTGAGCTCTTCCAGGACCAAAGGAGACATCACTGCTGCTGCAGTGGATAAACTTACCTGGAGAAACTGAGCTCATGCAGTGTGTGGCTGAACAAAGGTAGGAGGAGAGTGGGGCTTAACGGGCTGATGCTCGTCTTCTTGTGCTTTAGATCAAAGACGCAAGGAAAAGGAGGCGAAATGAAATCCTTGAAGGATTATGCACATTGAAGTTTAATTGACCGAGCAAAGATAACAGTTTGCGTTTAGAACAATTTTGATTGTCTGAAGTTCATTTAGTTAAGTACAAAAGAGACGGTTTATGGTAAAAGACGCAGCTTGCATAAATGTATAGGCATCTTGTATTTATTTAACTGTGTTTCAATTAAGGATTACTAAACTCTTGGCATGAAACACACTGCTTGTATACACTTTTTTTTTGTTTGTTTTTTTTTATATAGATTTTACGCAATTTTGAAGATAAATTGCAGGACAGTGTTAACGATAGGTTCTTAATGATTCTGTGAGCAATTTGCACGTAACGTGCGACCTACTGTTTATGTATGACGGTAAATCATTTGTACAGAAACAATTTAAAACGTGCATTCCCCCGATCAAAAATTGTATACAGATGGCATGACTGGCTCGTGACTCAAACAACTGAAGCAATGCCAAGCTCAACCAAGACAGACTCGAGAAGGTCGAGCTGAGCACTCACTGAGTTGACCCGGCAAACGTTGAATATGGACTGTCCGGGACTGAATCTGTGGCGCGGCGCGGCTTACTTTAGGGCCTGCTGTGGCGGCCTGAAGAAGGAGGAAGACCCTTTCCCTCGCGGTGAAGAGGGCGGCATTGCCTTACTAACCATTTCTCTATGGCGGGAATTATTAGTATGGACCGGTGTAGAGAAATACGCGGAAGGAGATCGCGGATGTGATCCCGTTTGTTAACCCTCTGAGGTCGACAAACGCGCGGGCGCGTTTTGCTGGATTTTCTCCACATTGTAGCACTATAAACTTAAATTACTCAGTCATTTATAGTCATACAGAAAAAAGAAATATAAAAAAAGAATCTGTGATATTTCTCCTTTTGTATGTGTCCACTTACAATCAAACCAAAACATTGTGCTTTTGTAAAATAAAGAAAATAAACAGGGTGTGCGTTCTGCCTCTCCGTCGCGGTGAACTTTTTTTTCTTGAGCACGTCTATAAACTGAAACAAAACTCAGCGAATACTTGTCACACATTTATGAGCCATATACCTTTATAAACATTTAAGTGTGTACTTTTAAATGATCGGATTCAAAACGAAAACAAATATTCTCTGTTTAAGTAATTTGTATAAAACCAACAAGATGTCCAGCTTCTCAAACGCTTCCTCATTACAGTTAATTTGGCCACGCCCACTCGCGCAAAAGATATTCACATGCAAATCTCCACATGGACCGCGTCTCGCTCATTACCTCAACAACAAAACACTTCACTTCACTTTTCGTCGAGTTTGAAAGACGTGCCTGAGCTTACATTGGATTTAGGCTACCTCAGAAGAAAAAGAACGCGATTTGAAGACAAGAAAGGTGTAAGGTAAGAAATTCTTACATATTAGTTTGTTATTGTTGCATAAATGTCACGTTGCAGTTGAACTGTTGCTAGATATATGGGGAATATTATAATATTTAGACCCGTGTTTACTGTTACTGTGTTTGTGGATATCTGCTCAAACGTAGATATGTATATGGTAACCATAATGTTTTATATTTGAGCGCGATCGCGTTTGAATGTATCATATTTTTGATAGCGATCGCGTTTGAATGTATCATATTTTCCTGCGCGATCGCGTTTGAATGTACACATCATATTTTGGATGAAAGCAAAACGCACCAAACGGCTTCATGTTTTTATTATTATCTCATTTCATATCATCATAACGGATGGAAACATTTGAAGTAACATGATAATCAATATATTTTTCTCTAGCTTAGTTGTTACTGAAATCTTTTTGAAAATATATATAGGCTGCTATATTGTTATTATTTTATGCAGCACTGCGCATAGCCTATACCTACAAGGCACAACAAACCTGGTGTTCATTATATAATATATTGTTGGAAACATTTGTGTGAGTGTGTGTGTGTATTCTGTGAATTTTAAAAAGCAATTTTAACAAGAAAAATCTAAAATGTATTCCCAAAATCGTGCAGGCCTTTCTCTTGATATCAGTATGTTCACTTTTTTTTTTTTTTTCAGGGCCTAGATGCCACTGAGTCCTGCTGACTTCAACGTTCACAGTACATGTCTCTGTACATGAACATGGTACTTTTTTGTTGTGTATCTTTGGATTATGTTGTGTTGTAAATAAATCCAAACAATTTTAAAAGCCATTCTTTTTTAAATCTCCTCATTCTTTGTGCAAGGGTGGTCAGAATGATGGGCCCTGATAAGCTCCTAATAGGGCCATTAGGGAGTTTCTTTGTCTTTCTCAGGTGTGGAAAGCTTTCATATTAATGAGATGATCCGCCCCTTCGCATATTGCTTTATCACACAAAACACGTCGTAAAATTTTTAAATCAATATATTGTCTTCTCTGAATGAGCAGTCAGGGTGATTCTCACATAGTTTTAGAGCAAATATTCTAGGCTACGTCATACAATTTTCAAAAGTCTTGTGAAGAAATAATCAGTATGGGTTTCATGACCTTATTTCAGTGAGAATTTATTTTTGTATTTTCACAAACCACGCATAAATGTCATTATCTCAAAACTACAAACTTTTACATACATGCTGCTGATATATTATTGTAGCAGAGTTTGTGCTGAATACAGTGTAATTAGACTTTAGCCATGAAAATGTCACAAGTAACAGAAATAACCACAAATGTCAGAGCATGTCAGAACACCTCCAGGGCCCAGAAAACAGCTCAGACCTCAGAGGGTTAAGCCTGACGCCCGCGATATTGGTCAGACGATTGCGGCAGAGGTTCCTCAAAGACGCGAGATTATTCATCGGACGGGAATTGCTCGATTCGGACCTGTTAGGACGATACTGTCGGGCTACATGCTGCAAAAACTGTCAATGGAATGAGGTGAGACTGCTGAGTATATATACACCTCTTACCATTGATTGCTGAGTGCTCTCCACTTGTGTTAATTATCTGAACGTGCTCCTCCCGAACCTTGTTAATAAAACATCATGCAGCGCACAAAAGCACATGCCAGAAAATTTCTGTATTGGCCTGGAATGACAAAACACATAGAACAGATGGTTGAGATGTGTTCAATATGCCAACAGTTCCAGCCCAGGAACCAGAAAGAGCCACTCATCTCTCATGAAATTCCAGAGCTCCCCTGGCTGAAAGTAGCTGCCGACATCTTTGAAATCAGAGGTTAGTTATTTTTACTGATTGTCGATTACATGTCAAAGTTTCCAGAGGTGATGAATATCAGGGACAAGACAGCACGCTCAGTGATTGAAAAGATGAATGCAGTGTATGCAAGGCATGGCATTCCTAAAGAATTAGTGTGCGATCATGTGCCCTTCGCTAGCTATGAAATGAAGACTTTTGCTGCAGAGTGGGGGATTAAGTTGACACACTCTAGTCCAGCCTATCCTCAATCAAATGGGCTGGCGGAAAGGACAATCAAAACTGTTAAACATGTCCTGAAAAAAGCAGAATTATCAGGGGTGGATCATCATCTTGCTCTTCTCTCGCTGAGAAATACGCCTATCACTGGTACGTTCTACTCACCAGCTCAGGTACTGATGGGAAGAGTTCTGAGGAGCATCTTACCAGTGTCCAGTGAAGTTCTGCGACCAGCCACTCCTAAAGGTGTTCATCAGGCACTCCAATATCTGCAAAAGAAGCAAGCGTGTCATTATAATGTGGGAGCAAAAGTCCTGCCAGAACTACGTGCTGGAAATACTGTGCACATGGAAACAGATAAGGGGTGGCAACGAGGTCTCATTGTTTCGAAACGAGATGAGCCAAGATCGTATAATATCATCAATGAAGCAGGACGACAGTTCCGTCGCAACAGGCGCCATCTGAGGAAAACAAATCACAAACACACAGAAACATTTGAAGTAGCGGATGAGACCCATGACAATGCACACTCTCACGTCCCAGAGGCACATGAAGAGACGGATCGGTCTGTACAGTATGTGCCAGAGCAATCTTCAGAGCAATCTTCTCATAACAGCAGTCCCACAACCACCAGGAGTGGTCGAGTTGTGAAACTTCCGGTGAGGTTTCAGGACTATTGTATGAACTAGCTTTGAACTGCTTAATGGACAAAATGTTTGCTATAAATAAGAAAGAAATTCAATGTTCATATATCTTGTTTATAGCTTGTATTGTTTGCTGTGAAAAAAGGGGGATGTGGTGTGTAGTGTTTAATGCATTTGCTGTGCATAATGCATTTGTGATGTAATTACCTATTGACTCCACTAGGGGGACACCTGGGGGTTAAAGCGGGGCTCAGTAACTTCGGGATTTCTTCGCTGTATTCTCGCTTTTTGCTCGCAGGTTTCTCTCTTGAGCTCCCCCACAGCTTCGGAATAGATATTTGACAACACTGTTGTAAAAACTCGTAGGCGATTCTCGGACACCAGAGGCTAGTAGATCAACGACATCAAAGCAGATGGGACATTCTTTAAAACGTCTTCTTCATTCGGGTTCGAACAGCGTGAGGGAGCGCAATAATGACAGCATTTTAGCAGATTTCTTTTGGCCGTAAAGCAATTGTTTACATCGCGAGACCTGATATCACGCGAGACTTCCTGACGCAGCGGCCCGCCGGCTCAAAGTTGCAAGTGCGTATTTTCCGCTCACGGGCACCAGGGGGGTGCGAAACGACCACCATTCAACCCGAAATAAGTAATATAACCATTCCAATGACTCTGAAGCTGTTCAGTTAAGGTAAAAAAGTTACTTAGTTCACCTTTAAAGGGGGTTGTTGGAGTGAGAAGGTGAAGAAGTCTGGCTTGCATGTGTTAGCGGCAGTAGCCGCTTTGTTTGTATGAATAAATGGTCGGTTCTCTCCGGTGACTCTCTGTGTTATGTAGTTCATTGGATATACTGCACATGAAGAAACACTACACAGGGGACACAGATAATCTTAGACAGATGTGGGAAAATGATTTTGTAGTAAATATCTCCAGAGAGGATTGGGATTTAGTCTGGGATCATGCTAAAAGAAAATCAGTGTGTAACAGAGCACGTGCTATTCAATTCAAAATAATACGTCGGCTACATATTACCCCTTATATCAGGAATAAAATGGACCCAAAACTTTCCCCCAATTGCTCAAAAATGTAAAATATCAGTTGGTGATTATATTCACTGTATTTGGTCTTGTCACAAAATTCAGTTGTTTTGGAAGAAAATCGCAGACCACATTGGCAACATTCTGGGAATGACAATTGATGTTGATCCTATTCATTTATTCTAGGTCTGCCAGCTGGTATTGTTTTGAATAAATATCATAAAAGACTTTTTAGTATTTTAACTTTTGCTGCAAGAAAGAACATTTTGATGTTCTGGATAAGTGAGAAGACTCCTTCAATTAAAAAATGGCATAGCCTTGTGAAAGAGCTCATCCCAATGGAATTTTTAACACGTATACTTCTTCTACAGACATTTTCAAACGAATATGGACACCCTATTTGTACTATGTTTCTCTTACTTTGGACAATTGCTTATATTTTTCTTGAAAACTGTTATAGCCTAATGGCTCACGACAAGAAGCCTATTCCTGTAAGTGTTGATGTATCTTCCCTTGTAACCTATTTATTTTATCAATAATTGATTTGAAAATTGTGCATTTAAGGTCTGCCTGAACTGTTTTTTTTTTGTTTTTTTTGGTATGCTTTGTTTGCTCTGTTGGAAAAAAAATGGAAAAAATTCCATAAAAATATTCCAAAAAAATAAATAAACGCGGGCAGGGAGGAACACAGGGCTTGTAGACTTGTTTCGCCATAATATAAACTTTGTACGACAGACAACAGTAAATATGACAGACAGGTTTGACACAGATCGCTTGCTGAGGCAACAGAAGCTATTGCCGGTTGCACCGGATGTGCTTTTATCCTTTCCTGGTCATGACGTCACCCGCCTGTGACGCTCACTCCCGCCATTGGACTAGTTGACATAGATGCTTCAGACGCAATCACGCAGGAGGCGTTCCCAAAGCGTCATCGATGCATCGCGAGTTCCTCGATGGGGAACACCTCAATATAATAGGGCCCTGTCAGGGTTGCCAGATTGGGCGGGTTACCACCCAATTGGGCTGTTTTGCTATCTATTTTGCGGGCAAAAATAGGTTTGGGCGGGTGGATAAAAATTGGGCTGGTTTCGGATCAGTTCGGCGGGTTTTTGTTGCCGAAACACCGGCCCTTCAGATCCTTCCTCCTGCGACCCAATGATCAGCAGGCAGCAGTCTCACTCACTCACTCACTCACACACACACACACACACACACACTACAGCTCTGGCTGACTCTCTCTCTAAACTCACAACAGACACTCCCTCCCACTACTTTAAAGGGATACTTCACCTCTGGAAAGATGAATGTGTATTTAAAATAGGTCATTTATGTACAAGAAATGTGAAGAAATTTTTGAATTTGGAGCTTTCTAGGCTGAGAAAAGCCAGAAAATGTATTTTTGGCTTATGTGGATGAAAGACAACAACTCCCAGAATGCACTTGCTTCGCTGCCCTAGGAGGCCACTCCCAAGCCACGCCTACCGGTTAGAGAGCGCAGTTGAAAACAACAAGGTTAGACTACTAGTGAGTCTCCGTGACGAGTTTGCCCGGGATTTCGAAATCGCCCAAAATGTCCGGGATTCGGCTTTTGCGTTCTACAGTCGCCATTCATCATGTTTACTGTGGCGAGCAGGACGAGACTGAGGGGCGCGGGAGAACGGCGCGAGGCCGGTGGCGTGATTAACGTTACTGATGAGCGGCACCTCTGAGACGCAGCGGTCTCGTATCTCTCACGGAGGAGAGGGAATTTTCTTAGCAATGTTAAAACGCATATCAACCGATCACTTGTTCAGCGTTCATGTAAACACTACATTCAGATTCACCAATCGGAATGAATTCAGTTAGATTGAAACAAAAGGTGTGCATGTAAACAATGAATGGCGACCGCAGAAAGCAAAAGCCGAATCCCGGACATTTTGCACGATCTCGATGGCCGGACATGTCCGGGAAAAAGAGGATGGTAACCCCTACTACTCAGCTTTCTCCACAGAACAAGAGCCTGCTAGCTTAGCTTCCAAAGAAAGACGGCTGAAACTATGTGTACATTCTGTGAGTGAGATCCCACCCTCTATGGGCGGGTTGAAAACATGCGGGACAGCCCCTTCTACTGGCTGTAGTCTTTAGCCTCTGGCCAGAAAATCCTCCGATGATGCAAAATGACGATTTTTGGGAATGACTGGGTGCTCCCTGCACTTTTTAAGTTGTTATTATTATTATTAAAGTTATTATTAACAGTTCTCAGATTTAAAGATATGTTTAAAAGCATTTAAAGAAAGTATTTGTTAAAACCCTTTGTTATTCTTAATTTTGAAATTAATTTACACTAGACATAGGCTATATATCGGTTCAAAATATCGGTTATCGGTCTACTTGATCTGTAATAATCAGTATCGGCATCAGCCCTGAAAATCACATATCGGTCGACCCCTAGTTTAGTTAATTTTAGTTTAGTTTGACTGAGCTCCAGCTCAACTCGCTTTCATTAGCTTTTGTGCTGCTTATCTGCAGGTCACAGAGCAGTCTCTCGCCCTCATAATTTGGCATTTCAACTGATGTGAAGCCCTTCAAACGGGATTGTGTCGTGGGCGAGTTTACATTGAAACTTATAATGAACACAAGGCATGCTGACTCAAATTCCACAATCAGCGGTCAGTCGATTAACTCAGCTATCAGCTTAATTATCGTCGAAACAGTGGCCACGGAGGATGTGGAGATGCTGATGAGACGGTCAGGTGTATCACCAAACATATGGCGGGTGTTGCCATGGATACTGATCAAGTGTGTTCAACTCAAATAGTACATATCAAACGATCTGTATCAGAAAAAGCAATAGTGACACATGGTAAAAAACACTGTTACCCAGACTTGTGTGTTGTGACATTACTTTCAGATCTAATGTAGTTGGCACTGCATTATCTTTTATTTTCAGACTCTCTTATGCTGGGTACACACCAAAAGATAATCGGGCTGATTTTGGACCGATTTCCCCCCTTCCGACAATCCTAGCAATGTCCCGATTATCTTGATGGTTCTACAGATTATCTTATCAGATTTTCCTTTGGTGTGAGGTGTGTTAAGAGTAGGGTTGGGTATCGGTTGGGTTTTATCCGATACCAGTACCTACTCGGTATTTTTCAAACGGTTCCGGTGCTTAAACGGTTCTTGAAACGGTACTTAAGAAAACTAAACCACACACACTTTATCAAAAAAATAATGAAAAATTGTGCCGTTTAAAAGGCTACTGATTTAGCCGAAAACACTTGAGTTAAGATCAAAATTGTGTCTTCTCATATTATGACTTTTACAAAACAGAGAAATATCTGACACTGAGCAGAAATATTTAACACACACACAGTATAGCCTCATATACTTGATATTGATATGCTTCATACTTGATATGCAAGATTTGCAGTTGGCATTAAAATACTAGACTAACCCGAAGAGGAACACTGGCAGCTGAACTTGAACTTTACTCAAGCGTGTCAGAGGTTTTGGGTTCTAATCCGCATTCTTATAGTTTTTTTTTTTTTTTTTTTTTTTTTTTTTTACGATTATGCTCATCAGTGGTTGAATATCAAGCAGGGACACTTTGTTTCCATTATATTTTGTGAGACTTATATATATTTTTATATTTATATTTTTCAAACTTCATTCACGCACATATGAAACCCTTGCATATATAGCCTACTAAGTAGTCACACATACATGTATACTGCTGAATGCTCAAACTAATACATATGAAATGCACAACGTCACATCTAAAGTCGCTCACGCACACACACGCAAACTCTACACACACGAGACGCGCAGAACTCTCCGCGCACATACTCATCTGAGACGCGAGCACGCACACACAAACTCTCCGCGCACATAATCATAGACTCATAAATAGATCGTAAATAGATCGATCTCCGCAACGTATTGAAGCCTATTTTTTACAGTCTATGATTGAAGCGCGCGTCCGAGTGCAGTGCGGTGTGCGCGAGCCACAAGAGAAAACACTGTATCCGCGCCACTGATCGCAGCGGCAACGAGCACTTTGATCACTTGATTTTAAAAAAACACATTTCAGCGCTAGATCTCTTATTTAACAAACGAATTAAATGAACGCTCTGCTGGTTAACTGGAGATGTTTTATTATTGGATCATTCGTGCCGCGAGATGTTTTATAGGGGGCGGTAAAAAACGTCAGGCACCGAAATCAGGCACCGAAAGTTTCGTTCTTATTCGGTCTCGTTACTATCGTTTACGTCGGAACCGGTTCCCTATTGGAACCGGGTTTCGGTACCCAACCCTAGTTAAGAGTGTCCGAACCTGCTCGGAAGAACGTCGGAGCCGCCCCGATCGCGAGTCGTAAATATTCAACATGTTTAATATTTACGATCAGAAATCCTGGGGGGAACTCCGAGGACAAACACGCGCACGTTCTGGAGATTATCACATGAAACAAAACAATATCCAATCAGAAAGCGAGATGATGGAAGACGGAAGCATAACAAACGCAGTCATGGCGCAGCACAAAGTGAAATTGATGTGGACAGCCGAAATGGAGGATCAGCTTGTTGATAATTCCAACAAGTATTGTTGTTCCAACAACAAAATCATTCCAAACACTTTCATCGCAATTTTTTCCTGCATATCATTCGGCATGCTTATTCTGAAGTCTCGCGAGATTTTGCGAGATTTCCTGTGTTCACAGTCAAGACTCTGGTTGAAAATCTGTTCGTGTGTGGTGTGCCATGATGTGACAAAGACAGCACACCACACACGAACAGATTTTCAACCAGAGTCTTGACTGTGAACACAGGAAATCTCGCAAAATCTCGCGAGACTTCAGAATAAGCATGAAGTCTCGCGAGATTTTGTGAGATTTCCTGTGTTCACAGTCAAGACTCTTGTTGAAAATCTGTTCGTGTGTGGTGTGCTGTCTTTGTCACATCATGGCACACCACACACTATAGGAGCAAAACAGTTAAATCTAGGATTTTTTGTCCTCATTGTAATGTTCATTCCTTTTTCAATGATTACACATTGTTGTCATGAACAGCTAGCTTGTGCTAGTCATTTATTTGTTATTCCTCTTAAAACATCCGGTCACCGTGATCACATAAAAGTCCCAGTTCCTCTCTTTATATACACAGTAAATTATCCTCCAGCACCACCTTGTGTCTACATGGATATATTACATATTACTGAATATCATTACATCCCCTCTCCTTTGAGTTAACACAGTAATCAACATTTTCTAAGAAATAATAAAGATGACATCAATAACACAACTTGGTTCTCTATCAAACATATAAATACATTTGCATTAGTGTCAATAACAACATGAACAGTAACAACATGAACAATAACAACATGAACATTCTATTTAGGTATTTACTCTTTCAAAGATTCAGTCTCTCAGGTTTTTTTACTATACGTGTGGATCTCCTCAACACAGGTGAGTTTGGCACGTTTGTCTCTGAATGATGACGTGTATCATTTGAGTCTTCTGGTGGTAAGTGTGAAGACTCAGGTGTGTCATTTGAGTCTGCTGGTGGCAAGTGTGAAGACTCAAGTGTGTCATTTGTGTGCTCCTGGAATACCTCTTGTGTTTTGAGCAGGGAACGGCGATTCCTCCTGAGTATTTGTCCTTCCTCAGTCCTGATAGTGTAAGACCGTGGTCCAACTTCCTGGAGAACAGTGGCTTTCTTGTTCCAAGCATTTTGATCCTCAATCCTGACAACATCATCTTTTGAAAGTGGCTTGAGACTTCTGGTTGACTTGTCATAATATGATTTTTGTTTCTGCTTTAACAGCTGGAGTCTTTGTCTCAGTTGTCTGTTCTGTTTTCCCTTTACCCAGCAGGGTAGTGTGGTGCGTAACTTACGACCCATTAACAGTTCAGCAGGCGATGAACCACAGTCCAGAGGCGATGCTCGATAGCTCAACAGAGCAAGATATGGATCAGACTTGCTGTCTGTAGATTTCTTCAGCAGTTGCTTTAGAATGTGGACACCTTTCTCAGCCTTGCCATTGGACTGAGCATACAAGGGACTTGATGTAACATGTTGAAAGTCATAGTGCCCCGCAAACTGTTGCCATTCCTTGCATTTAAAGCATGGCCCATTGTCACTGACGACAATCCTTGGAATTCCATGTCTGGCGAATATGGATTTGACATGTATTATGACACTGCTTGCTGTGATGCTGGTGAGAAGTGCCATCTCAGGAAAATTGGAATAGTAGTCAATCACAATTAAATAGTCTTTACCATTCAAATGAAAGAGATCCATACCAACCTTTTGCCATGGTGCTGTTGGTAGATCAGCCACCTTCATAGGCTCTTTTGCTTGTTTATTGTGGTGTTTCTGGCAGGTCTCACATTTGCTTATCATCTTCTCAATGTCCTGATTGATGCCAGGCCAATACACAGTGTCTCTTGCCCTCCTTTTGCATTTTTCAATTCCCAAGTGTCCCTCATGAATCCTTGTAAGCATTTCCTGACGTAGAGTTTGCGGAATCACTATTCTGTTCAGTCTTAGCAGTAGTCCATTTGCAACACTCAACTCTGACCTGATGTGGTAATATTTTGCACAGGAACCTTTTGGCCAATCAGTATGAATGTTCTGTACAACAGTTTGTAACTCTGTGTCTTTTGCTGTTTGTTCTGCTATTTGTCTTGATTTTATGTCTGAAACAGGCAGGGAAGCAGTGATCATACTCACATGAGCCTCAACGTCGTCTCCAGTAGAGCTCACATGACTCACTGTGGGTGCTCGGGATAGTGCATCTGCTAGCACTATGTTTTTACCTTGTGTGTAGATTAAATCAAAGTCATATCTTTGTAGCTTCATCATGAGACGCTGAATCCTTGGAGACATCTAGTCAAGTCAAGTCAAGTCAACTTTATTTATATAGCGCTTTTCACAATGCAGATTGTATCAAAGCAGCTTCACAGTATTAAATAAAATAGTACATCAGTGTTTGTTTCTAGTGTAAAACGTCCACGTTTGGTAATGCTGATCAATAGTATTGTTGATTGATTGATTAAATTAAGTATCCCCAACTGAGCAAGCCAAAGGCAACAGTGGCAAGGAACCGAAAAACTCCATCAGGTGACCTAATGGAGAAAAAAAAAAACCTTGGGAGAACCCAGGCTCAGTCGGGGGCCAGTTCTCCTCTGGCGTTTATGAACTAGAGACCGGATTTAACTGTAAGATTAAAAATATTATATAAATGCCTGACTGAAGAGATGCGTCTTTAACACATCTCATTTAAGTTTTTCTTTATGATAGCAACCAGTGATCGATGGTCTGTCTCCACTGTAAAAGTGGGGAAGCCGTAGATGTACCCATGAAACTTTTCCAGTCCAATCACCAAGCCTAGACATTCCTTTTCAATCTGGGCGTACCGACACTCAGACTCAGTCATAGACCTGGAGGCATAAGCAACAGGCTTCCAATCCTCTCCCTCTGCTTGCAGTAAGACCGCACCAAGGCCATCTTTCGATGCATCTGTGGACACCTTGATTCTCCTGGTAGGGTCAAAGAAAGTGAGTACAGGTGTAGTAGTCAGCGTTGTTTTGAGTTTTACCCACTCTTGTTCATGCTTTACTGTCCATGCAAACTCATTTTCCTTATGTAGGAGGTCTCGCAGGCAGGCAGTCTTGGCTGACAAATTAGGAATGAATTTTCCAATGAAGTTGATCATTCCCATGACCCGAAGTACTCCTTTCTTGTCTGTGGGCCGGGGCATCTCCAGTATGGCTTTTATTTTGTCTTTATCTGGCTCTATTCCTTGAGCAGACAGCTTATCTCCTAGGAATGTAATTTCCTGGACGCCAAACTGACACTTGGCTTTGTTGAGTTTCAGTCCATTCTTCTGGACACTCTGCAGCAATTTGGTAAGTCTCTCATTGTGTTCCTGCAAAGTAGAGCCCCAGCAGATGATATCATCCACATAGACCTGGACTCCTTCTAGACCTTCTGTGTTCCATTGCTCTGTGAAAGATTTCAGATGCCGATATGATACCAAAGGGCATCCTGAAGAAACAGTATCGCCCAAATGGTGTGTTGAAGGTACAGTATTTTGTGCTCTCTTCTTCTAACTTGAGCTGCCAAAAACCTTGAGACGCATCCAACTTTGTGAAGTACTTAGCACCTGACATTTCACTGGTGATTTCTTCCCATACATACTCGTAGTTCATTGTTCTTCTTTTTAACACACACCATTGAGTTGACCCAATCTGTAGGCTTTTCAACCTTTCTGATAACTCCAAGCGTGGTCATCCTTTCCAGCTCTTTTTTAAGACGATCACGCAGGGGTGCAGGAACTCTCCGTGGAGCATGTACCACAGGCTGAGCATCATCCTTAAGCTGGATCTTGTATGTAAACGGCAAGACACCAAATCCTTTGAAGATGTCAGGGAAGCTGTGTACAATCAAAAAGTCTACTGAATCGTGTGGTGTGTTCTTAGCTGCGCTGTCACAGTTGATGCGGTAGACTCTTTTAACCAATCCCAAATCCTCACAAGCTCTATCACCTAACAGTGAATCATGTCCTTCAGCAACAACAGAAAACAGTATATGGTGCACTTTGCTCCTTGACGTTACTTTAAGTCTGCACCAGGGCCTGAAGTTAACTTTTTTGACCACCTGCCACAGTAACTTTTTACCAGCCAGGTTTTTTTTGCCTCATAAAGGTGAAAAATAGAAATCACACAAACATTGTTCTTTAACTTGTAAGAATACACAGTTAAGTGCTGTCAAGTTATTAACGAAATCATTTTAAGTAATAACAACTCTTAGACTATATATTTTTTAAATCTTTTTATTCATTGATTTGCTTTTGCTGTGTCACAGACATAGTCATAGTCATATATACTGACTGCTGCTAATCTGGCACGCACACACACACACACACACACACACACACACCGTGCTAACTCAACAGATATAGACCTAAGTTACCCCAGCTCATATGTAAACAAATCACATAGGCTACTGTGTTGATGGCTGATTTATTCAGTAGACAGTTCCTGGCAACTGTTAAGCAGCCTTCAGGAACCGTTAAGCAGAACTAAATTAATATTAATATTACTGATAAAGTTACCGGGTACCGGACATTTTCTCACTGGTTCCCAACTCCCAACATCCATTCGCACACACATCTGTGTAACTGTCATTGTACCATAACCAACGTCAGATTTGCTTTATCTATTCTCATCCCATCTCACCAACAGTTTAATACTTAACGTTACTCGCACATCCAAACGTAGAAGGGCCTCGTCTTCTTTCCGATCGCGCGAACCTTCCGAAACAGGAGTCGCATCTTCTCAAACTGCGCTGCTTTCATGGACGTCAGTGCCTTGACCGCCTCGTTACATCAGTAATGAAACAAACGAAACGAAACAAACGAAACGAAATTACAACGAAATGGCGGACTTAAAAAAAAAAAAAAAAAACAGACGCAAAAAAAACAACTAATGAATCACTCAATTCTCATTGGCTACCCGCCAGTGTGGCAGGTAGATTGACAGTTTTACCCGCCAATTGCAAAATTCACCCGCATTTGGCGCGTGGTCGGGTGTTAATTTCAGACCCTGGTCTGCACACACCAAAACAGTCTATTTCCTGTCCATTGTAGTCCTTCAATGGTATTGTCTTTTTCTGAATTATGGGTTTTTCTTTCATGGCTTTAATGTCACTTATACTTATCAAATTTGCTTTTGCCCCAGTGTCAAGTTTCAATGTAACTAATGCTCCATTTATCTGCAGCGGCACAATCCATTTATCCTCTTTTACTGAATTCACCTCATAGTCAGCATTGCTCATTACTGTGGGCTTCACATTTTCTGTGGCTTTATCTGATGTATAGTCACATGACACCATTCCTACAAAGAATGTCTCACATAAATCAGTGTCCTCAACAACATGCACAGATTGTCCTTTACATGATTTTCCTTTTGAAAAACACTGCTTGGCAAAGTGATTCTTACCATTACATTTTGTGCACATTTTACCAAACGCTGGACATTGCCTCGGTTGATGCTGGTAACCACACCGTTTGCAACTGAATGTCCCGTCCTGAGACTTCTTTGCATTCTTGAACTGCACATTCTTCTTCCCCTTGAAGGATACAGCACCAATTTCTGCACTGTCACCAATTACAGTTGCACCATTATTTATGTCACTGAAGGTCTTAGCATGCTTTTGAGCCAATTCATTGTTATGGCAAATTTTTACAGCATCCTCCAGTTTCAGTTCAGTTTCTCTCAAAAGACGTTCTCTGACCTTTTTGTCATATATTCCAAAGACAATCTGATCACGTATCATGGACGATTTCAAATCTGAAAAATTACGTCTGTGCCTTCAATTTCAGATCTGTGAGAAAGCTATCAAATGTCTCATGTTGCTGCTGTGTACGTGAATGAAACACATACCTCTCATAAGTTTCGTTTTTTTTCGGAGAACAATGAGCATCAAATTTCTTTATCACTTCCTCCAGTTTCTTGTCATCGTCAGGTTGATCAAACACGAACGTATTGAACATTTCTATCGCATTTGGACCTGCTATGGTTAGCAGTAATGCTATCTTCCGTTCGTCTGGTTTATTCTCCAACCCGATCGCCGAGATGTACAGCTCGAATTGCTGTTTAAAAGTCCGCCAATTGCAGTCAACATTACCCGTGAGCTTCAAACCCTCCGGTGGCCTCAGTGACTCCATGCTGCGTTTCACAATTGTCCTTAGCGTAACTTCAATAACCACTCCTGGTACCATGTAATGTTCATTCCTTTTTCAATGATTAGACATTGTTGTCATGAACAGCTAGCTTGTGCTAGTCATTTATTTGTTATTCCTCTTAAAACATCCGGTCACCGTGATCACATAAAAGTCCCAGTTCCTCTCTTTAAATACCGTATTTTCCGGACTATAAGTCACACTTTTTTTCATAGTTTGGCTGGTCCTGCGACTTATATTCAGGTGCGACTTATATATCAAAATTAATTCAGACTGAGATGAACCAAGAGAAAACAATGCCGTCTACAGCCGTGAGAGGGCACTCTAGTTGGCGGAGTTGTTCAAAAGCGACACCAAGGATGAAGAAAATGATGTGGAATGAGATCGCGGGAGCTTGGTGAACTTGTTTATTGGTAACTTGCTTGTTGGGCTCGCTGGCTTATGTTAATTTAGCCTATTCAGCCTCCCAGGTATATGTTCTTAATGTTATCGTGTAGCTGAATAACTGTTAATGTGTTGCATTAACATACCGGACACCTAACGTTATTCAGCCTGTTGTTCTGTGTAGTTGAATAACTTGCCTTTCCAGATTAAATGTCTGTTCTTGGTCTTGGATTTTGTGAAATAAATTTCTAAATAAATGCGACTTATAGTCCAGTGCGACTTATATATGTTTTTTTCCTCTTCATGACGCATTTTTTGACTGATGCGACTTATACTCCGGAGCGACTTATAGTCTGGAAAATACGGTACACAGTAAATTATCCTCCAGCACCACCTTGTGTCTACATGGATATATTACATATTACTGAATATCATTACACTCATGTTTCACATTTCACATCTATCACATTTTGAAAATCTTATAAGATTTTGGTGTGTACCCAGCATTAAAAGCATGCGTCAAACTGTGTCTTGTTTAAAAACTAATCCGCAGTAAAATAAAACAAACAAACGAACGGTGTCTTACTGATGCAATCTGTCTGGAACTTCGTTAAAAATAAAGTTCATCCACGCTTTCTTAATGTTAGGATCACAAGGATGTCAATGCAAAGACACGTTTTTCCACAATTTGGCACTTCAAAATGTCTTATAATCCTAATCCTATCCATTTTACGGTTTTGTTGCTGGAGTAATCATCTGTTTGTGTCTCTCTCGTATTTACAGCACATGACATGCGTGAATCGGTGGGCGGGGCTAGAGAGGAAATTATGTAGAAGTAGGCATTGATCTTCTTCTGCAGAGGCGGTCTTTTGTCGCACTATGGCGTATGTGACAAAATCCAAAACGAGTAATTTTTCTGAGCTCGGTTTCAATAAAAGATTTGCACTTTCAAAGCATAGTTCTTTATGGAACCTGATAAAAAAAAAGGTTCTATTTAGCACCAAAAAGGATTCTCCCATTGTTACAAACCGAAGAACCCTAATTTGGTACTGTTTAGAACCATTTTTCTTAAGAGTGGGCCATGCATGACATTTCAGTTATTTTATTTTTAACATGTAGATAAATATCTTTTGGGAATTTCATATTATCAGAAGTTCTTACCACATTCTTTTATATTTTACACATTACATTTTTGAGTAACTTCCTAAAACTCTACTGGATTGCCTCATGATTGCGCAGTGATTCATAAATATAGTATCATTATTGACTGACAGAGCATTACTCCATACCAGCTACTTTATAGAAGGACAATTTATCTGTTGATTTTTAATTAAATAATTTGAATCAATGTAATGACAAATGAGGCTTTGCAAATTAAAAAAATATTCTTAATAATTCACATAGCCTACAAGTGAGAAACTTCTAATAGTGTAAATTGTTCAATGAAATAAATGTAAAGCCTATCTGTTTGCCTCCTGCCATCTACCGTTTTGTTTTTTTGTTTTTTTTTTGTGAGAATTGGCCACAAGATAGCGCTGTAAGGAATGATTTTGGGGACCCTGTGGTATGTTTGTTTGTCTGTTTTGTTTTTTGTTTCTTTGTTTTTTTGGTGGGGTGGGGTTGGGGGTTATGGACTTATTGAACCTTATATTTAGCACATACAAATAAACTAAATTTAACTTAAAGGGGTGGTTGATTAAGATTTCACTTTTCTAACTTTAGTTAGTGTGTAATGTTGCTGTTTGAGCATAAACAACATCTGCAAAGTTACAACGCTCAAAGTTCAAAGCAAAGGGAGATATTTTCTTTTAAAGAAATTGCTTTTTAAGGACTACAACAAACGGCTGGTAGGGACTACACGACATTCCTCCTGGGTTAGTGGCATAACAGACCCTAAAATTCACATAAACCCTGCCCCCGGAACACAAATTATAAATTATCAAGACAGAATATGCTAATCAATGACTAGAAGATGACTAAACATAAGCTACATAAATTCAACAACTAACCATTCAGAAATGTTGTCTACATTTGTCCCTTCTTCTTGAGTCTCTCCATTTTTCTGACTCCAGTTTGAACATTAAAGGCTAAACGTTTTTTGAAAATTTCATTGGATGTCTGTGTGAGGTAATCGAAGCTGCTAAGGACACAAGTTGTTGTAGCTTGCTCTCTGTGTCGGGAGCAGCAGCTCATTTGCATTTAAAGAGACAGACACAAAAACAGTGAGTTTTTGCTCACCCTCAAAAAGTGTAAACTTTAACATGCTATATAAAAATATCTGTTGGGTATTTTGAGCTAAAACTTCACATACACACTCTGGGGACATTATTTTACATCTTGTGAAAAGGGCATTATACCACCCATTTAATATAATGGTGACAGAAATGAGGAGTTAACCTGCTCCATTTAAATAAAATAGGTGTGAATAGTTTATTGTTAATGCTCTAAATTCTGACCATTTCTAATCTAAGGTTGTTGTTGTTGTTGTTGTTTTGTTGTTTTTTGTTTGTTTTTTAACCCTCTGGGCTTCTTCGCCCGAAAACGGGCGAAAACTTGAACGTTTCGAATTGTTAAATTTTTTTGCTTCATCGGATGGGGGTGAAACTTGGTGACTTTTGTTTTATTACCTATATGAACACACAAAAAAATCAAGGAGATGATTCTGATATGTTAAAGGGTCGTAAAAAAAAAAGTCACACTTAGCTTCCTCCCGCCCGAAAACGGGCGACATAGGAAATGAATGGGAAATACGAAAAAATAGGAAAACTCAGAGAAACTTTTGGTGGTACAAGCTACAGATCAGCCACTGTGCTTAAAAAAAGTGTACAGCAATGAAGGGGTGACACTCTAGAACATCAAGAGTGCAAATAAGACACCCTCTCCCCCCCCCACACACACACCTACACACACCTACACACACAAACACACACACACAGAGAGAGAAATGAACTGGTAAGACTGAAACAGCAAATTTTGCCCCAAACTATATAAAAATGATATAATCATAATAACTCCAAAACTATAGCAAGGAGAGTCAAAAGGTAGGTATCGTTTGAAAGAACTCTTTTTAAATTTTTTGAAAATATAAATTACATTACATTTGGACATTGTCCTGCCAAGAAACAGCGGATAAAAGACAATATATATATATAATTTTTATTATGATTTTGCATATCTTTCTTATTTGTCATGGAATAACTCAGGAAGGAAATAAGGTAGGAGGAAAATTCTTTTTTAGTGAAGTCCCCCTACATGTTAGCTGCATCTGGATAAAAAAATAATAATTTTTGGACAAAGGAATCAAAAGTTACAGCATTTGGAAAAGAGATAGCCTTTTTGTACAGTCTTTGACACCCCCTCATGGGCAATTTTTTCTTCATGAAGAATATCTTGTCATAAAAGCAATAGATTATGTTAATTTTGGGCTCATTTTAATTGTAATAATATGCTGTAAAAAATGAAGTGCCATTTTCAATTATCTGAGAATGTTTCATGAGCTGTATGATGTGTTTTACACATTGCAGTACATTATTTTATAGATTATGAAAAAAATGAAATTCTATTTATCAGCAAATAACTCAGCAATACTTAAGAGTTTTTCAAAGTGGATACATTCACTGTAAAGTGCAGACTCTAAGCTTTCAAATGACATCAATTTTGTGTTAATCAAGGCAAGATTTTTTTTAAATATGGTAAAGAATATTTTCGCAGCTAGGTGGCGCCTGCTGGCGGTACACTCGGTTTTAGAGGGATTACTCAGCACTCGTTAGGAGTTAATAAATGTAATTAGATGCATTAAAAAGCTGAGATCCTAAGCTTTAAAATGATATATAATTTGTGTTGTTCCATTCAGTGGTTGCTTAGTAATAATTTTTTTTCTTTCCGAATGGGAATAAATCAAATAAATAAATAAATAAAAAAGCTATAGGCCGCCTATAGGCGGTTATAGGACATGACACAAATTAATACATTTTGAAGCCACTAGATGGCGCTCTTCTCAGTTTAAATTTTTTTTTTTTTTAGGCCTGCACTCTATTTTGATGTGAAATGTTGCATTTATTGAAAAAAAAAAAAAAAAAAAAAAAAAAAAAAAATATATTAATTCTAATGGAAAAAATAGCTCATAAAAATTATATAATTAATGCAAAATATCATAAAAAATTCCAAAAATTCTAAATAATAATCAGAAAACATTATAGAACAAAAATATATTTGATTGGTTATCCTGGGACAAAGTAAAGTAAGATTTTAAGGCTTCGCCCGTTTTCGGGCGGGAGGAAGCTAAGTGTGACTATAATACGAAGAAGCCCAGAGGGTTAAGCTGTAACCTCCCACTGGAATGTGCTAATGTTATAATCAAACCATCTTAAATCCATCTTAAATTAAGACTTAATACACTGATTAAATAATTATATGTACTGTCTACGTGTTTCACCACATCATTTACTCTTACGTTTGCACCTTTCCAATCCCTACTGACATCATCTTGAGATATTTTTTACCATTATATTAGACATCATACCATAGAAGTTCCTATATACTAATCTACTTCAAACCCTACCCAGATTAGCCTGAATGGAATGTATGTGGAAAGGGAATTAGAAATGGTAAAGATGCTACTTACATGTCAGAACAGATGTTGCAATCATGTTCTATTAGTTCTGCACCTTACAGTACTGTACAGGCATCCTGTTGAAAGTGAATAGGAAACAGGTGTAAAGAATTATTATGGTACAGTAACATTGGTAAAATAGAAATCAAAAAATCCTTATTTTGGCTTTAGTGTGCTATGTGTGTCACGAAGTGGGTTTTGTGTCCTGTCAGGTTCTATGGTTCCCTGTTTTGTCTATTAGTTATCCCAGGTGTTTCTGATTTACCATGCCCCCTTGTTATCTTGTCTAGCTCGTTTGTCCCTGATTATTTAAACCCTGTGTTTCAGCCTTGTCTTTGTGAGTTCTTGTATGTCTTACAGGTCGCTGTAGCATGTTAACGTTGGTGTTGGTTGTTCCTGTTCTCTTATCCAGTCCCGAGTCCCGAGTCCCGAGTCCCGAGTCCCGAGTCCCGTGTCCCGTGTCCTGTATCCAGTCTAATGTGTATAGTTTGTGGTCTGTTAAATAAAGCGTGTGCTGCATTTGGATCCTGCCTCATCTCTGCCTCAACCGCACCTTGTTACAGTGTGTCACTTTTTTGTATTGTTGTGGTTTCATTATGTTTATTGTAGATCATTTTCAGAGCCATACATAGTCGCTATATTTCTAGTTTATTTCAATTTATTTAGAGCTTTTTATAATAGGCCTACACAATATCCCAAAGCAACTTTACAGAACAAAAAGAAAGAAAAGAAAAATAAAGATGATAAAGTAAATGAAACTAGTCGACATTGTAGGCTTTAGGACCCAGGACTGTGTATAACTGTAAGTTACCTCTTTGAATCATTCATAACAGCTCTACTATACAATCCGTCTAGTCTAGGCTGAATTAATATCAAGTGCAAATCTGATTCTGGAACTTGTAACGCGTTGTGTCAGGAGGAAAAATAGGGATAGCTCACAGCTTAAGTTATTGCAGAGGCCAGACAGACTCACGGAGGCCATTGTTGTTGGCATCTCACAACTCGCACTTTATTCCCCAATCGAACTAGGGTAACTGTTTGTAACACGTTCTACCGTCCACAGTTACTTAATAAACAAAATAGGATAAACATGAGCAGAAAACAGAAATAACCCGCATACATGTTTGAGTCGCACATACAATACAGACTGTAGTGCAGTCAGTTCAACAGGGTGCGCGCAGCTCTTAAAGGGGCCACACCTTATTTCCACTCGTTACAAACTCCCCAAGGACAGACAAGCCATGCCCTCATGATTTGCATTCAGCCCCTCTTTCTGTCTCACAATGTTGTCAGTGTTTAATGGGCATGCAGTAAGTCTGCACTGGTAATTTTCTTTCATTTGTATGTACTTTTACTTTTAATTTTAGAATAAAAATATTGGAATATAATTAAAAAAAAAAACGTTTTAGATAAAGATGCGATCTCTTTGGTCTATATTGGGATTATCGCTTTACCTGGTACTTATGAAGAAGGTAACGGAATCTCACCGTACAGGTAACAAAATCACCTGTTCCTCTTATCGAAATGTTGCAGTAGGCCAATTAAAAAAAAGTAATTAATGAATTAGAATGTCCAGCCTCCACTAGAATTGTAGATATATATTGGCCTATATATTTTGTTTTGTGTTCTTGTGGACATCTCACAGTCTTCTTTGTGAATGTTAGAATAATTATCCGCAGCAAATGTGTAAGTGCAATATTATTCTTCAGTGATTAAAAATATATGATATGTTTGCCAAAACGTGTTCATGTTTGGACATCTCGACTCAGCCAATTTTAATATCTTAAGCTACATCATTTAAGATATTATTGTTTATTTTGACTTTGTGTAGCCTACATTTCTGTAGTTGTATACATCTCCAAAGCAACCTATTGAAACACAACAGTAGGCTAATTGGAACACAATAAACCATTAGAGTTTACATGTAAGTTAATGAACAATTAATTCCACATGCCACATTTAATTTATTTCAAATGTTTATGGCAAAAACAAAAACAAAACAAAAAAAATTGAAAAGAGCTCTAACATGCACACTATAAAGTTCACACAATGCCTGATTTCAGTGGAAGTGATTTTCCAATTTGATACATACAGTAGCCTAATATTTAGCTGACAAAGGTAATCATACTCCCTGTCAGTATTATTTTTTCTTTCAGTTCACTTCAATCCCTTTAGTTTTCTTGTAAAGGAGGGAATGTGCCTCTGTGTCCTTCTGTTCTGACTTCTAATGAATGCTGCATTGTGAAATGTATGGAACATTAATTCCATTACCTCACTCTGCCAAAATCCTACTCTTATGGCATTCATGTTTGTGACGGGATGATACAAAGCTGAGGGAGTAGAGAAAACCCTTCACAGGGCAAATATTCTGGTGTGCTAAAGAGTATCTTTTAAATCTTTTCACACTTTAAATGAATGATGCTAGACTATAATTGTTTTACAGTATATACATTACATTACAAACATTAATTTAAAGCCAAAGATTTCATAATATGACAAAATGTAAAATTGCATAATCTACTGTATAAGACTATTGACCCATGAAGTCATTCAATATAAAATATGTCTAATTTTACGTCTAATGCATTTAACAAAATACTTCAATTTTATTATGTGCAGGTAGTATTCAAATATGTGTCTGAGTGTATGGAGCCTGAATCTATTTTCTAATTATTTAAGTTTTATGGGAGTGGTCAATCACTGCTGAGTGTTTTGTAACAGTTTCCACTTCCATGGTAAGGACTTTTATAGTTGATGGATCTTGCATAAGATTATGGGTATTTCTTTCTGGGAATTTAATTCAGCAATTAAAGAAAACTAGATTATATCACACTGACATGACAGAAGCATACTGTACGTCATAATATTTAAAATTTACAGGTTATAATTAAAAAGGAATTTTTACTGTACAGAAAGTTAGAGATTTTGGCAGTCTATCTGAACACACAGGTTCAGAAATAGTGCATTTATTTTCCAGCAGATGGTGCTCTTTCTAAACCGAGGAGTAAAAGCAATATCTCTGACTATCAAAACATCATCACTTTTAAACAGAGGAGCAAATGCATAGTCTCTTACTATAAAAACATCATCACATTGTTGTTGCATTTAGAATTTTTTTGTGTGTGTTTTTTCTAAATGCAAGTGTTTAAGGTCATTTTATGCCCAGCATTTTGTGCAATTATTGTTTTAGACTCAGCCCTTTGACAATACAGTGTGCGTTTATATCCTTAGTTTAGGTTTCCTGTACTGATTGTCATTTTACTGCTAGGATGTAGGCCTATTTCCTTTGGAGATCCCCTTTTCTCACAAACACAAAATCTCAGGAGTAATGGTGGCTATGGTAAAATAAAAAATATAGCAGAAGCCAAATCTGTTCTCTGTCCTTAAATGTGGTTGTCAGAATAATAACACATGAATGTTAGTCAAATGGTTACATAAAGGGGTACTGGTTACAAATGTTAGCGTAGTAAGTCCTTCTATGTAATTCAAAATCTTTAAACAGTAATTGGGTTCCCTTTATATTTGTGACCCTTGTCAATGGAATTAACATCTGTCAGCATGTGTGATGTTAATAGTGTGGGAAAGCAAGACACTTCTGTCACTGGAATTCATTTAGTCACATAACCATTCTGGAGCCATTAGAATATGCTATGGAATAAAAAAACAACAACCAAAAAAAAAAAAAAAAAGAGACACCTAATAGCCTATAAAAAAAAAAAAAATATATATATATATATATATATATATATATATATATATATATATATATATATATATATATATAATTCACTGCATGATTTATTATGTATTGTAATCATGTTTTAGACAGGTGAGCTTGGGGCAGAGTGACAGAATGGATGAAGGACTGGATGACAATATGGGTCTTGTAGATGTCTTGTAGATGAACGGAGAGAGAGCAGCAGGCTGTAGGCGGATGACAGGTGGCTAAAGATGGATGACTGAAGATGGATGACAGGAGTTCGGGTAAGGAATCCTTGAAGCGGGTAAGTACAGGTAGGTATCGGGGTAGAGTCTGTATGCGTTCGTAGGGACGAGACCAGAAAAGGGAGTGAAGGAGAAGAGAGTCTATATAGATGATGATGATGATGATGATGTACAGGTGCAGGGAATCAGAATTCTGGGGAGAGTGAATGAGTTGGCGGAGCTTGCTGATCTGGTGACTCCGTTACAGTACCCCCTCCTCCACGGGCAGCTCCTGACGGCTGGATGGGACGATGACGGGACCTACCTCGACCCCTGGGAGCCAGTGAAAATGGGTGTTCAGTATGGAATTGTGTGAGGAGTGTGCAATCAAGGATGTCATGACGAGCAGCCCAGGAATGCTCCTCGGGACCGTAATCCTCCCAGTCAATGAGGTACTGCAGCCTAGGACCCGCCATCGTGAGTCTAGGATAGCTCGGACCTGGTAGATGGCTTCTTCTGCGATTTTGGGAGGAGATACCTCATCGCCACCAGACTCTGTGGGAGGAGACAACATAGGTTCAGTGTGGGGTTTTAGGAGAGACACATGGAAAGATGGTGAGATACAGTAGTGAGGTGGAAGGTTTAGCCTGTAACTGCCTCTGCACAGTGAATGGACCTATGTACCGGGGACTCAGCTTACGGCAAGGCAGGCGGAGACGTATGTCCCGTGTCGAGAGCCACACCTTCTGGCCTGGTTCGTAGCGAGGGGTAGATGTTCTTCGGGCGATGTTCTTTGGGCTTGTCTCCGCACTGCCTGTTGGAGATGCACATGAGCTGAGTCCCATACCCTCTCACTCTGCTGGAACCAGTGGTTGACAGCTGGAACCTCTGAGGGCTCACCCGACCAGAGGATTAATGGAGGTTGGTATCCCAGAATACATTGGAAAGGGGTGAGCCCTGTGGTGGATTGTCATAAAGAGTTCTGGGCATACTCCGCCCACAGGAGGAATTGACTCCAGCTGTCCTGGCAGTAGGACCTCAGGTATCTCCCGATTTCCTGGATCTTACGCTCAGTCTGGCCGTTGGTTTGAGGATGGTAACCGGAAGAGAGGCTTACTGATACTCCGAGGAGCTTGAAGAAGGCCCGCCAAACCCGAGAGATAAACTGCAGACCCCGGTCTGAAACTATATCTTCGGGAAGAACGAAGTGACTGAAAACGTTCTGGAACATGGCTTCAGCCGCTTCGAAGGCCGTAGGTAACCCCTTGAGGGAAATCAATTCACATGCCTTTGAGAAGTAGTCCACGATGACGAACACACAGGTATGGTTCGCTGAGGGTGGAAGGTCAGTCATAAAGTCAATGCCCAGATGCGACCATGGACAATGTGGAATAGGCAGGGGAACCAGCTTCCCTTCAGGACATTTCCGGGGAGTGTTGGTAACTGAACAGACTGAGCATCCTTTAACGAACCGGGAGATATCCTGAGTCATGGTGGGCCACCAGTAGCGCTGACGTAGGAGCGAGAGGGTACCTGGGTGTCCAGAGCATGGAGATGTATGAGCCGAGTCCAGAGGGGGCAGACGATAGGTTGGAGGAAAGTAGAGGAGCCCTTCTGGACATGGATGGAATCTAGGAGGATCACCCTGCCGCTGAGATAAGACCGCTCCGACCCCGGTAGAGGAGGCGTCAACCTTGATGATGAATGGGAGATCTGGGTGGACCAGGATCGGAGCGGCTTGGAAGGCAAGTTGTAGAAACGCCTCTGAGGCAGAAGGGGTTAAGGACAGAGACTTGGGCCGGCCCTTAAATGAAGAGGTCAGAGGTGAACTGAGTAGGGTATAGTTGTATATAAACCGTCTGTAGAAGTTTACAAATCCTAGGAAGCTCCTTGATGGTAGTGGGTCGAGGCCAGTTCCGAATGGTATCCACCTTCCTCTGGTCCATCTGGATGCCATGTTGATCGATGACATATCCCAGGAAATGTACAGAGGTGGTATGGAACTCGCACTTCTCCAGTTTGAGGTAGAGATGGTGATGGCGGAGCTTCTCGAGGACCTGCGTCACGTAAAGGCGATGTTCGGCCAGGTTCCGGGAATAGATAAGGATGTTATCGATATAGACCACGACGAATCATTGGAGAAATTTCCGGAACACCTCATTCATATAGCCCTGGAAGACAGAAGGTGAGTTGGACAGGCCATATGGCATGACCCGATATTCGTAGTGTCCTGAAGGGGTAACGAAGGCTGTTTTCCACTCATCGCCTCGGCGTATACGAATGAGGTTGTATGCACTCCACAGGTCCAGCTTGGAGAAGATGCAAGCTCCCCGTAGCTGTTCCAGAGCTGCCGGGACCAGAGGAAGTGGATAACTGCACTTTACAGTCTGTGAGTTGAGGTGACGGTAGTCGATGCACAGCCTCAAGCCTCTGTCCTTCTTTGCCACGAAGAAGCAGCTCGAAGCAGCAGGGGATGTAGATGGTCTGATGAAGCGTTGTTGAAGTGCCTCCTGGATATACTCCTCCATGGCCTTCTGCTCCGGGATGGACAGTGGATAAACTCTGCACTGCACTTTTGGCAAGTGATGGAGAACGAGACAGAGGAGAGACAGGATTGGAAGCAGGCATTACTCCACTGTAAGACTTCACCGGTGTTCCAGTTGATGTGAGGTTGGTGTTGTAACATCCACGGGCGTCCCAGGATGAGGTCTGCGGTGGATCCTTCCAGCACCGTGAACGTGATTTCCTCGGTATGCAGGCATCCTATGCGGAGTGTCAGTGTGGATATGATTCCGGATATGACCACGACCCAGCGGTTTCCCTTGGATGGTGTGAATCCTCAAATCCTGAGAACATTGTTTCTTACGAGAAGTTGGGGGGAGATGAAGTTCCCCACGGAACCAGAGTCGATGAGAGCTTGTGCTGAAACACAAATGCGGGGAGTTATGACATATACAGTAGTATGGGATAAAGAGTCTATTTGAGGTGGAAGTTGAATGGCACTCACCAATGGGCGTGGTGGTTGAACCGGGCAGGCAGTTATGATATGACCCTCTCTCTCAGAGTAGAGGCACAGTTGATTGAGAATTCTCCTCTGATGCTCCACATGAGTTAGATGGTAGGAATCAACCTGCATGGGTTCAGGTGCTGGTAGGGCGACTGATGGTGGAGAGGGCGGAGGATACACAGCGGGGTTCAGGAGAGAACAAGTGGTGAGACGTTGAGCTACTCGGATGGTTTTTTGAATGAATTTCTCGAGACCCATCGCGTTGTCATAAACAACCATCAGTTGACGAATCTCGGGATCAATGTAGGAAAGCAGTGAGCAGTGCAGTCTCATTCCAGCCACTCGTGGCGGCTAGAGTGCGGAATTGCAGAGCGTAGGTGCTGACAAAATGATCCGCTTGGCGTAAATTGAACAGGTGATCATGAACAGAGAGTTCTGAGGCGGTTTGTACAAACACTTCTTTGAAGTGTCTTAAGAAATCTGAGAGTTAAGTAATGATTGGGGTATTGGATTGCCACATTGATTGAGCCCACTGCAGGGCACGTCCACCCAGCAGCGAGATGACAGATGCCACTCTGGCGCGATCGGTGGTGAACTGGTGAGGCTGCATCTCAAAATATAGAGAGCATTGCAAAAGGAACCCGCTGCAATCCTCCACCTCTCCGATGAATGTCGCTGGTCGGGCCTTGGGACAAGCAGAGGCAGCAGGCGAAGTAGAAGGTGCTGGGTGCAGAAGTGATGAATGTGTGGCTTGAATAAGATCGTCGGGAATGGCGAGTGGATTGACAGATGTTGAAGGCTGGAGGGAAAGACGAACGGCGTGAACCAGGTCTGCAAACGGGTCGGTGGGGTGATCCTCTGCATGATCCGTGGGACTGTGCATGTGGTCTGGTCTTCTGTCATGATAGAGAGGGAAGCAGAAAAGTAAGTGATACGTAAACAGTTTTATTGTGCAGTGGCACAGATCCGAACAGTTATGCAGACAGGTGAGCTTGGGGCAGAGTGACAGAATGGATGAAGGACTTAGCTGGATGATAATACGGGTCTGTGTCCTGTAGATGAACGGAGAGAGAGCAGCAGGCTGTAGGCGGATGACAGGCAGATGACAGGCGGATGACAGGCGGATGACAGGTGGCTGAAGATGGATGACTGAAGACGGCTGACAGGAGACGGAGTTCGGGTAAGGAAGCCTTGAAGCAGGTAAGTACAGGTAGGTATCAGGGTAAAGTCTGTATGAGTTCATAGGGACGAGACCAGACAAGAGAGTGAAGGAGAAGAGAGTCTATATAGTGTGCGCTGATGATCGCAGGTGCAGTGAATCATGATGATGTGCAGGTGCAGGGAATCAGAATTCTAGGGACAGTGATCGAGTGGGCGGAGCGGGCTAATCTGGTGATTCCGTTATATGTGCATCTGTTGGATATGTTGTTTCTATTCATAAATAGTATTTATTATTTATATAGGCCTTTTAAGCAGTTGTTTACCAACATCTGATCCCTGTAAAAAACAAAAAACAAAAAAACAATAACAACTGTGAACATGCTGATATCAAGAGAAACTATAGGGCTGCATGGTTTTGGGAATACATTTTAGATTTTCTGGTTAAAATTGCGATTTAAATTTGCAATATATATATATAATGAACACCAGGTTTGTTGTGCCTTGTAGGTGTAGGGCTGCATAAAATAATAATAACAATAGCCTATAGCAGGCGGCCTATAAATTGTTAAAAATGAACACTTCAGAAACACTACACTAGAGAAAAATATATGGATTATCATATGTTACTTCAAATGTTTACATTCGTTATGACGTTATGAAATTAGATTGGAGTAAAAACATGAAGCCTAACCCCGGATTTCCACCAACTGCGGAACGGCTGCGTGTCGGCTCCGTGCTCCGTCGTCCTTCAATACCCACCAGGTCCGGATTTGTTGCGGAACGGCTGCGTCCATGACTGACAGCTGAAGTCACAAGGACCCACGAGATCTCGCTAATTCACGTATGATCGCGCGATATGTAGTTTCTATAAACAGAACGTTATGACGAATGGTATATTATGACGTTTTCAAGGTGTAGTGTAGGGAAATATGATCCGTCATGATCACGGTGTATTTTATTGTGAAAATTAACCGAATCTTTTATTTTGTTTTGGTTTGTTCTGTTTTTTTGCTCGACTTCCTGTCCTGCGCACTCTGCCCTGTAGTGCTGCGGAGCTCGGAGTCGGAACGCAGCCGTTCCGCAGTCAGTGAAAATACACACATTGACTTTAATGGAAACCTATTGACTCCGCCGCCGTTCCGGAGCGGATCCGCAGCCGTTCCGCAGTTGGTGGAAATTGGGGGTAATGTTTGGCGCCTTTTGCTTTTCAAACGCACAGCGTGAGTGACTCAAACTCACAGCACATGCAGAGAACATTTACTGAAGTGATTGAGCCGCTCCAAACTATGAAACATTATTGTTACCACATTATACATATCTACGTTTGAGCAGATATCCACAAACACAGTTTTTAACAGTAAACACGGGTCAAAACATTATTATATTCACCATATTAGAGTAAACACTCATATTAGCCTACTTTTATATCATGCTGTGTTTTATAATCGAACATAAAAACATCCTTGTGTCGCACAAGTAGGCCTATATAAATTTAGCATTGAGAGGTTGCCTACCTGTCTATAGTTCACATTTCAACATGTTTCTATATATATATATTATATATATATATATATATATATATATATATATAAGATGTGAGATGTGTGGTTTATATAAACTGCAAAGGTAAAGTATAAATTAAAATTAGTGTGACCGATGTGAAGGGGGAGGAGAATTTATACGTGCGTCACGTTTAGTCGATAAAACTCTTCCTCGCTCTTAACTCCTCAGGAAGCCTCCTCACTCCTCGATCCTCGCCTCCTCACGGTGCAATTAAAGAATTGAGATGTCCTTCAAGATGGCTGAGCTCTATCGGTTTCCGGGTCATAGGATGGAGGACGGAGGAGTGAGGAGACGAGGAGGGATATTGAGAAGTACCCTTTATACAGGCACTGGCACTGGACCAAAAATACATACAATCAGCCATCGCTCCCAAAATGAATTCGGGTAGAGACAGGTCATCTTGTTAATACTATAAATTAATTACAACAATAAACAAAAATTTCATCGTGAACAACATCACATTAGACCACAGAAATTCCTAAATGACATTTCCCTTACATTCAACTCTGAAAAGTGCATTCATCTTTGCCAAGTTACATTCATTTAGTTGACAAGTGCTATACGCCGGCCGCTGAACTTTTTTGACGGCGATCAGCTGTAAAATGGCTTTGTCCTGCTCGGTTTTCGTTGACTTTGAGTAAAACAATTGAAAGTTTTTCAAAAGATCCCCTGGGGTCAATGTGTCAGCGTGACAGAAGTTGATGTCAGCGTCACAGCGTGATGCTGTGTGAAGTGTGAGAACAAGCAACAGATGAGATGAGACCAGAAACCAACACAGGTTCAACCTTATTCCACAATGGCGTCAAAATTATAAATTTTTTGTTTGTTTGTTGATCACAAAGTACAAAGTAGATAAGGAAAACTAGGATGCCGGGTGTATTCAAGGCGCCGCTGTTACTGTTTACAATGCGTGGAATGGTGCCAGGGCCGGAGTGGGGCCACTTTTCAGCCCGGGAGTTTCAGGCCCAAGACCGGCCCACTTTTTCCATGGTGGAATTCCAAATAATAGCACTTTTTCCAAATTGGATAAATGAAGCAACAGTTCAGCTCTTACTATTGTGTAGTTGTATTAATGCCATGGTTCAACAAATAATGTAAAGGTTAAATAATAATTCACTTAGACTTTATAAGAAGCAATTGCGACTTTATTTCACACAATTCTGACTTTATATCTTGCAATTCTGACTTTATAACATGCAATTGCGACTTTATTTCACGCAATTGCGACTTTATTTCATGCAATTCTGACTTAATATCTCGCAATTCTGACTTTATAACACACAATTGCGGCTTTATTTCACGCAATTCTGACTTTATATCTCGCAATTCTGAGAAATAATGACAGAATTGCGAGATGTAAACTCGCAATTGTGAGATAAAAAGTCAGTACCACTGATCTAAAAAATAAAAAGTCGCAATTATCTTTTAAAATGTTTTATTCTGTGGCGGAAACAAGCTTCCATAGGTGACAATATAGGTGTAATTATGACTTATTATGACATAATTAACTTAGGTAATTATGACTTATTGTCTAAGTCAAAATTATTATTATGACTTAGGCAATCATTTTAGGAAGGTGACGATATGTAAGATCAAAATTATCAGAGTATTTTGAGTCTCTTTAGCACTGATAAGAAAAAAGCGAGCTGGTCTCACCGGCGCAACTGCCGACCCCAGGGGTTAAAGGGATGGTTCGGAGTAAAATCAACCTAGGGTCCTTTGCACCATGACCTCGAGCCAAACACCCCCCCCCAGAAGCCTTTTTTCCCTTGGTCGAACATTATTAAAGTTAGAGCTTATTTTGAAATATCAGCCGGATGGCTTAGTGCATATAAGCATATAAACCTTATATGTTGCTCCTTCTTTCTTGGATTTTGCCCCTAGACTGGTCAGGGCTATTCTGCACCCAGACCGGACTATACCCCTAAGGTGTCTTCTGCAATTGGTCACCCTATAATTTGTAAGGCTTTCTTTCCTCTGCCTCATGACATAACAAATGAAAGCAACGTATTCACTTAAACACAGTTAATGTCTTAAATGGTCATAAATAGTTGAGAGAAAATATGAGTGTAATAATTATTAAATCATCATTGGTCTTAAAGTGGAAGCAGTTTAATAAACCTACTGACGATTGCACCATTAATGTGATTGTGAATCAAACAACAAAAAGGCAAAGAGAAAATTACTCAGTTCTTTAATGAATAACTTTAGCTTTAATAAGCATTAATATATCCATTTATACAGTGAAAATTATGTAGTGTTATTTTAAGTTTGATTACTTTATTAGATTTCTTTTGTAGGCCATATTACTTACCTGAACAGTAATGTTAGTACACTTCCTGAAATTAAAGCACTGCGTTTCATTTGTATCTTTGTTTTATTGTATATTTATTGTATTTATTTGACCACTTGTACTTGGTTTCTTTGTTCTTGTTCTTATCTTATCCTGGTCCATTTACAAATAGATATTTTCGATTAATTTTGCTCAAGCAATGCTGTTTATTTTGCTATAGATATTTTACATTTCAGATTATAAAGCAGTGTTAATTATGTTCTTAATTTGTTTTTATTTTATTTGTTTTTTATAAAAAAATATATATATAACAAAAAGTACCGATAAGAATACATTTAAAGTAACTTGATACCCATCCCTATACATATCAGTGTGTATTTACTGTAGGATCAAACAAAAGTTTGCTGTAAAAATGCTCTATTCAGGCGTGAATAATTTATTCCACCAGCATAAGTGTCATCTTAATGAGTGTGCATGATTTTAAACATATTTTTCAAAAGTATTAATGGATACTTTCAAAGCTATCAATCATTAATAAAATGAGAACTTTTCTGAGTGTACTTTTAAACAAGTTGTTTTGGTTTCAATTTGCTTTCCTCAAGTGTGGTCTCTCTGTATACTCTTCAACCAGAAGATAAGCTGTCCATCTGAACAGGATTATTAGGACAATAAGCCCAGTATACAGATAGGTCATTAAGACAGCTGTTCATGCTGCATCAAGTGCTATTTGATGAGCCTTTGCATAATGTCATAGAGCCAATTTATAAACATATATTATGGGGCATTTTTTATTTTATTTTTTTTTAGTTAACAAGAGCATACTGTATATATATTTTTATTTATTTTTATTTTTAGCATTTGTTTTGCATTTCATGATGTAATCATTATACTGTTTATTAAAGTTATGGGTAGATAATGGAGATTTGTAAGTGTGTCTCTCAAACCAGACACACACAGATCAGTGTATGACATGTAGGTGTCATATCAAGCAGATCAGTTCTACCAAAAAGACTCAGGAGGATTCTCGAATGAAATAGATTTTATTTTGTAAAAAATAAAAGTAGATGCTCGACAAGCTCCGTCTCAGAATTCTTTGGCGTAGGCCCAGTCCTCCGTCCGGGTCTGAAAGTTAGCTGGTAGGTCCTGCCTGATGATAGAGGCAGGGGCGGAGCCTACCCCCCTGACGAGTGGACGGGAGCCATCCTGGTGGTGGTGGGGAGGATGGGGGAAAACTTTGCTACGACACCTACAGGCAACAAAATAGGATGGTAAGATCAGTCTTTTATATTTGATGTCAAGCTGTGATTGGTAGCGCTGAATTATGAATTAATGACGTGGCAGTGAAGTCTTTCTGGTAGAACTTACGCTTACGCTTTCATTTCCCTTTCAGTCTGTCAAGTTCAAAGTAGTCGACATAGACTGAATGGAATCACGCTTAGGGAGCCAGTCATCTTCGAGTACTATTGTACTGAGCCAATGGAATTGATGTGCGTGATTCGCATAACACACTCCGCCCCCGCGGCGCGGCATAAATACGGAAGTGGATGCATGCACTAGTTGTTATTTGCTCCGGAGCCGATCGTCTTTGATGTCTCTGAAGAGTACTGTTGTGTACAACAAGCGAGTGTGTCTGTGTTCTTCTAGAAAGACTCTCCCGGTGCTGGTGGTTTCAACAGTGCAGTGCAGCGGTGGTCACGAGCTTTGAACTCTCAACTGCTGTTTTAACAGCAACAAGTTTCTATTGTGTGTGTGTTGAAGGCTGGTTGTGGGCGGAAAAGTAAGTGCTTCACTGTTTCAGTTCGCTGCATTAAGTGTTGCCACGGTCATTCCCTGTGTGATCCGGCACCGTTGACGGGTCCCATTTTCTAAAAGAGCAACACGGGTAAGTTTGCGTCTTTTTCAAGATGCCATTCCATCCGTGCATTTCTGGGTGCGGTAGGGCTCTGTTCCTCTCTGACAGTCACGAGAGTTGTATCACATGTCTGGGCTTAAAGCACACTGAAGCAGCTCTTGTGGATGAGTCATGTTCTCATTGCGGGAATATGACCATCTCGGTGTTGAGGTCGAGACTCGCCTTTGTTCGCGAGGGTGGAGTCCCCATCCCCAGGCCCCGCTCTAGTCTTTCTTCTGGGCTACCTTCCCAGAAGAGGGCTGGAGTGCCGTCTGAAGGGTTACTAGGTGATCCCTCCAGTGGAGCGGTCTGTTGCGATGCAACTGTGTCCAGCGACCGCTACCTCGTGAAAGGGGGATCCTCGTCATCTCTCCAAGGCCTTTGAGTTTTCATCCGTTCTGACGGGCAAAGCTTACAAAGCCTGTGGGCAAGCCGCTTCCTCACTGCATGCTATGGTGTTGCTTCAGGTCCATCAGGCCCAGGCACTCATGAATATGCACAAGGGTAGCCCAGACCATGAGCTCATGGGTGAGCTCCGCACTGTAACTGACCTTGCCCTCTGAGGTACGAAGGTTGCAGCTTGCACGATCGGTTTGGCGATGTCCACCCTTGTGGTCCAGGAGCGCCATCTCTGGCTCAACCTGGCTGACATAAGAGAAGCGGATAAGGTTAGATTCCTGGACTCTCCCATTTCACAGGTTGGGTTATTCTGCGATGCGGTAGAGAACTTTGCCTAGCAGTTCTCTGTCGCCCAGAAGCAGACGGAGGCCATCCGGCACATCCTGCCTTGGCGGCCAGCTGCTGCCTCCACCCGTCTGCCGGCGGCAGATCCTCTGCCTGCTTGTTGCCGAGGGCGCCCGTCTGCAGCTGCCTCCGCTCCCGCTGGACCGTCACAGCAGCACCGCCCACTTCAGGCGCTTCCAAGCCAGGTGGCAAGTGACAGCAAAAGCGTTCCTGAGCGGGCCACCCAGGGATGGAGGAATGCTCTTAGGAGATGGTCACCGATCCACTCCCTTCATCCGGTGGAGGGCCGGGTGAAGTTTTTTATTCTATGTGTGTCTGTTCCCACATACTCAAAGAAAGAGCAATTTCTCCATTCCTGGGCCCCAAGAGGGCTATTCTGGTGGTGTGTGACCCTGCAAAGCCTTGCACCCTTCAGCCCCCTCTTATTCACAAGCCCACACCTGGGTGCGGTTTGAAGACCCAGTCATCCGCCTTCTCACACATCCCCTGCCACTTAGTGGAGTCAGGTAAATGTTATATTGCACACTCAGACCCTGCTTCGGGTCACCTTCGGGCCTCTCGAGCTGGGTCCCTGTCCTCCACCTCGCTGCCCCACCTCAGTTACGTCTGTGGTCCCCTGGCCCAGTTTGTGGAAGCACAAAATGCTTCCCAACCAGTCCATCTGGCCCCAAATTGTACCATCAGACTCGGCTTATGATTCATTTATTAAAAATGTGTGATATTTATCACACCTAGGTGTAGAGGAGTGCTCCTGTCCTGTGTGTGCACGTCACAGTCCTACTGGCGAAGGATGCGATGTAGCCGTTCCCTCCAGCCGATATGAAGTCTGGCTTCTATGAGTCCGTACTTCATTGTGCCCTAAATATGTGGTGGGTTACGACCATATTGGACCTGTGTCAACTGAAACAGGCCCTTTTTTGAAAGCCTCCATTCAGTTGGTAAACACGGAGATGCATTCCCAAATGCTCCGTCCCCAAGGGTTCGACCTGAAAGACATGTACTTCAGATCTCTATCCATCCGCTCCACAGGCCTCCTGTGTTCTTGCGTTCAAAGGAACGAAGTATCAGTACAAGGTCCTACCCTTCGAGTGCTCCATAGCCAGTTGGGTCTTCAGGTCAACTGGGAAAGAGTAACATTGAAAGAAACTTTCAACCCAAGGTTTGAGGATCTCCTTTCTAGTATGGAGATGGTCTTAGTCCAGCGCATCTCTTAGAAGAAGGTGTGTCAGGTCAGTGCTATTCAAGAAGTGAGAAAGTTTCCCACTGAAACTTTTTCAGAGGCTCCGGGGGAAAATGGCAGACCGCATATAAGACCGCTTCAGCACTGGCTTCATGGCCGAGTCCCAAGGTGGCCGTGGCAGAGCGGCACGCTCCGTGTGATAATCACCCTAGCCTGTCCCCAAACCCTCGGCCCGTAAACAGACCTTTTATTTATCTGGGCCAACGGCTCCTTGAACGTGTGTACATTAATACCGACTGAGGGGCCACATATAAAGGGCATGCAGTAACAGAGGTCTGGGCGGCCCTCCGACTGCATTGGCATCCATTGCCTTGAGTTGCTTGCAGTTCATCTCACTTTGAGACACCGCTGCTCAGCGAGCATGTACTGGTCTGAAAAGACCAGACAACATTGCAACCATTGAACTATGCTCCCCTCGCATGTTGCAACTTGCCTGCCACCTCCTCCTCAGAGTCAGAAGCTTCTGAGGTTGCTTCTTCCACTTATTACTGCTGGCCTGCTCAATCGTGCCGCTGACAAGCCTCACCACTGCTTGTGGCCCAAGGAGAGTGGAGACTCCATCCCCAGGCGGTCCAGCTGTTTGGGGACCACTCCGGGGCTGCACAGTTACATATGTTGTCCCTCCAGACTCGTCCTTCACCAGTTGTGTTTTTCTCCTGTCTGAGTGGACACCCCTCGACTCAGAAAAATCTCTGGCCACAGCTGACCCTGGGGCCCCCTCAGAAATGCATTCCCCATTGAGCCTTCTTGCACACAACTGTGCTAAAGTCAGGGAGGAGATGGAGCAGGTCTTGCTAGTTGCCCCTTATATGGCCCAATCAGACCTCTCCTCTCGACAGCCCTTCCTGACTACTTCCTCTGAGCACATTCTCAGGGATGGGGCATGGTGGCACCTGTGTTTAGACCTTGAAGAGTTCCAGGTCTGGTTCTAAAAAGAACGGGATGCGGAGGTTCTGGTTACTACCGCAAGAATTTTTATGCCATAGAGACCATCACTTCTGTGAGAACACTGCTCAAAATGAGGCAAACGCCTTAGAAGTGGAACCTATTCGTTAAATTGAGTCTTCTCTCCATAGGAGATCCCGAAGATGTTTGATCACTTCAGTGCTTCTTTCTTGGTAATGGGTTGGAGTGAGCGCTGTCTCCTCCACCTCAAAATGTTGTTTCCTCTGTATTGATGCACATCATGATGCAGTGGATACAAATCCGTGGAAGCACGACTTGATCGTCAGGTTCCTGAGGGGAGCAAGGAGACTGAATCCGCCTTGCGCCCCCTCTTTACCCTCTTGGGACTTATCTCTGGTGCTACTGCACTAGAGAGACCTCCCTTGAGCCCTGCAGACAGTGAGTTAAAAATCCTGAAACAGTTATCCTGCTTGCTCGGTCTCTATCTAGAGGGTAGGGACGAATCATGCCTGGAAATCGGCTGACTCTCATGAAATCTGAGACCCCGGCCTGGATATGTGCCCAAGGTTCCTACCTCTCCTACGGGACCAGATGGTGAGCCTGCAAGCGCTGCCCCAGAGGAGGCAGACCCAGCCCTGGCTTTTCTCTGTCCGTCCGCTCCATTGCGGTTATACATGCTCAGAATGCAAAGCCTGGACCTCAGACCAGCTCTTGTCTGTTACGGAGACCAGCAGATGGAAAGACTGTTTCCAAGCAGAGGTTGGCCCACTACATGTGGTTGCCTTCATCTTGGTGAGAAAGTTTTCCCAAGGTGCACGTGCCCACCTGGGTGGTGAGCTCCTCCTAAGTGAGAGTATTGCTCCCTCCTAGGCGTTGACACAGAGTGCCTTGCTGAACAGATTTAAGAGTTGGGGGCTGGGCGACACCTATCATGTCCGCTAGAGAACTAGCCTATGTGTCGAACCACTACTTTCCGTGGGCTCCCTTCACATGAAGCCAGTTCACTGTAAGCCCGGTTTGAGGTGTCGGCTTGCTGCGCCATTCCCCCCTATGGATTAGATACGTGCGCAATTCTTGCTCCAGTAGAATTCCCCTTATTAGCCAAACCCTGTCGAGTTTCTCCATACCCTTTGGTAAAGGACGTGGTGGAACGTCCGAAGCCAGGCCTATCACTCGTATGCACTGGTCGAACCTGTGTTAGGCTGGGTCCATATGTTGTTATCCCTACGGTTGTCCCATATGTGTATTCTTCCACGGTACGGCTCTCTGCGGAGAGCCCGTGTTGACTCTCCCCCCGTCATAGGCTGGAGCCACCCCAGTGACATTCCATATGTTGTACTGCCCGGTCATCCGCCCAGTCCATATGTGTATTCTCCACATGTTACCCCCCTTTGGGCAGGATGTGGCTTCCGCAGCGTCCCTTCCTTCCATTGATAGGGCACGCTTCCCCAGCGGTCCTGTGGAACAGCAGGGACTTCCCTGGCCTAAGCTCTGTCCCTTCTCCGCCTCAAATTGCGGAGGGTCAGGAGGCTTTTGTCTAGGCACTGAAAGGTGGCAGCTCTAGTGGCGTTTTCAATGGGGGATCCCATTCAGTTGACTGAATGACTGAAAGGGAACGTCTCAGTTGTGTATGCAACCCTCATTCCCTGAAGGAGGGAACAGAGATGTAGTTCCTTCGCCACTATCGCTGAACCACCGCTGACTCCGAGTTATGCTCGGCTCCTCAGCAAAAAAAGCAACTAGTGCGTGCATCCACTTCCATATTTATGCCGCACCACGGGGGCGGAGTGTGTGATGCGAATCACGTACGCCAATTCCATTGGCTCGTTTCAATAGTACTCGAAGATGACTGGCTCCCTAAGCGTGATCCCATTCAGTCGACGTCGACTATGTCTCCGTTCCCTCCTTCAGGGAACGAGGGTTGCAACCGAGACGTTTTGTTTTATGGTGAAATTTGGAATAGGCCACTGACCTTCTCTGCCTCTATAAACACTGAGCACTTTATTAATATGCCTCAGAGTGGGATAAACTCATCCAGCACTGGTCTCATGTCTGGCCCCTTGGGTTTTTGTCTGCCCAGCGGATACCCCTTATCTGATCCTCCTATGCTTTTTAATTCCAAGTTTGTGAGAATCATAGGACAGCAGGGATAATATTAGGTACAAATATTAGAGTTGTTGAATAGGGTATATCATTGGCATTTTGTTCACATACATTAAAGGGTCATTTCACCCGTGGAGACATGAATGTGTATTGAAAGTGGGTCATTTATGTAGAAGAAATGTGAAATTATTTTTGAATTTGGAGCTTTCTAGACTGAGAAAAGCCAGAAAATTTATTTTTGGCTTATGTGGATGAAAGACAACAACTCCCAGAATGCACTTGCTTCGCTGCCCTACAAGGCCACTCCCAAGCCACGCCTACCGGTAAGAGAGCGCAGTTTAAAACAACAAGGCAAGGCTAGGCTACGAGTGAGTCTCCGTGACGAGTTTGCCCAAAATGTCCGGGATTCGGCTTTTGCGTTCTACAGTCGCCATTCATCATGTTTACTGTGGCGAGCAGGACGAGGCTGAGGGGCGCGGGAGAACGGCGCGAGGCCGGTGGCGTGATTACTGACGACCGACACCTGTGAGGCACTGTTCTCGTATCTCGCACGGAGGAGCAGGTATTTTCTTAGCAATGGTAAAACACACATCAACCGATCACGCCACCGGCCTCGCGTCTTTCAACCGATCACGCCACCGGCCTCGCGTCTTTCTCCCGCGGCGCTAGCCTCGTCCTGCTCCCTGTATTACTGTGATTACTGATGAGCGCGCCTGTGAGATGCACCGGTCTCATGGGCTATCTCTCACGGAGGTGCAGGTATTTTCTTAGCAATGTTAAAACGCAAATCAACCGATCACTTGTTTAGCATTCATGTAAACATTACATTCAGATTCACCAATCGGGGTGAATTCAGTTAGATTGAAACAAAAGGTGAGCATGTAAACAATGGATGGCGACCGCAGAAAGCAAAAGCTGAATCCCGGACATTTTTGTCGATCTCGACGGCCGGACATGTCCGGGAAATAGAGTATGGTAACCCCTACTACTCAGCTTTCTTCGTCCATGTTTTCTGCAGGTTTCTGCCGTTGAAATCAAACGCACTCGCACTGATCTGTGATAGGTCTGTTAGCGCATTAGGTCCAACCCCCTATGGGCGGGTTTGAAAGGGTGGATCTAGTGCTTGTAGTCTTAACAGAAATCCCCCCCTCTTACACTTCCTCCTACAATGACGCAAAATGACGATTTTTGCGTCATTGTAGGAGGAAGTGTAAAGAGGTAAATACAGATTTCTCTCGTCTCGGGGGAAAATGAAAAAATGTTGCATGACCATTCAATAGTATGACTGGGTTTCTAACAATGCAAAGCTTAATGCAAATGGGTGAAGTGTCCCTTTAAGGTTAGACATCAGTTAAAAGCTCAGGACTACGCAAACAATTTAAATTACAATCTGATTAGAAATAAATGTACTATTCTCAAAACATGCAATTGGATTGGATTTAAACCCAAAACCAGGAGGCAAGTTCTTTTAAAACTTAAAATTTCCTGCCATTGTAATTTTGTGCCAACAAAAATATGTTTCTAGCTGCAGAAAATAAAATGTACTTAACCCTCATGGGTCTTTGATGGCTAAAGTCTGATTACACTTTATTCAGAACAAATAGGGCTAAAATATTATGTGAGCAACATGTATGTACATGTTTGTATTTTTTTAGACAATAAAATGTATACTTGGTTATCAGAGCCGATCCTGACCTCCCTGGGGCCCTAAGCATAATTCTGTTAAGAACCTGACCCATGAGCCATATAAACCATTTGCCATTGCCACACAGTCACTCCTGACACCCAAGTTATCCCACTACAATCCTCCCTCCTTTAAAGGAACACGCAGACTTTTCGGGACTTTAGCTTATTCACTGTATCCCCCAGAGTTAGATAAGTCCATACATACCATTTTCATCTCCGCGTGTGCAGTAACTCTGTCTGATGCACCCACCGCTAGCCTAGCTTAGCACAAAGACTGGAGGTAAACAGCTCCAGCTAGCATACTGCTCCCAATAAGTGACAAAATAACGCCAACATTTTCCTATTTACATGTTGTGATGTGTATAGTCACAGCGTGTACAAATAACAAGGTCACATGAGACACAGCCATTTCTAACCGTATTCATATTGGGAACTATATTCTCAGAAGGCAAAGCACTGCTACTTCTGCGGAGTGATTTACTACAATTCTGAGCAAACTCTCTGCTCCTCACCACGGGGCTTCTCAGGTGCTGCGAGCAAATCACTCCGCCCAAGCTTTGGCGGCAAGTTTGTGATGCAGCAGGCTGGTCTTCTCCGCACACATTAATACGATTTTATATTTTGGATGTTCATGCTACTCCGGGCTCACACGTACTTGAGCCTGTAGCCTCAGACGAGCACGCATTCCAATGACATCACCATCTGAGGCTGTCAAGTTCAATGTCAATTTCATTGACGTGTTACACACTTTATTCACAGCTGGTTATACAAAGATGTATTTCCCATAGCGCTCAGTGCAGCATCACATTACCTCTTTTTCAGGGAATACGGTTACAGTCAAGTAACCCGAGATGTTTATCTCTATATGTTTATGTTTTAATGTTGTTTATATGTTTATGTGGTGTTTTTAATATGCTTTAAGACAAACCATGTGATTAGTGTAACAGTCCAGCTGAGGGAGGGTGGGGGTTTCGGAGGAGGTCAAGGAACAGGAGAGGGATAAAATCAGTCAGGGCCAGGCAAAACATTCCATGGGGGAGTGGAAGGAGGGAGGAGCCAGGGAGGAGCCAGGAGAATAGGAACCAGACAGGGACCCAGGCCGGGACCCAGGCCACAGCCAGTGAGATGTTCCATGGCGGAATTGCAGGCGGAAGGAGTCATGGTGGAGACCTGGGAGAAGGGACCAGGGATGCAATCTACTTCGACGGAACCGGTAATGGTGGAGACCCAGATGGAGCCGAGGAGACACTGCAGGTCTGGAGGGTCAAGGTGGAGCTGACGGCTCATGGAACTGAAGCAGAGGCGGGGATCCGGGAGACCGCTTTGGAGCCGGTGCGTCAGATGACAACAGTGGAGCTGGAGGGAAGGCGGAGCCTGGTGTAGCCGAAGGGATGAATGACAGGGGTGTAATTGGATGCCTGACCAAGGCGGAGACGGGGAAATGACTTAGCCCAGCGAAAATGGTAGGATGACGGGTCAAGGTGGAGATGTGGGAGCATGCAGCCAAGGCAGAGCCGATGGGTCAGAGGACCGAGGTGGAGTCTGGGGCTCAGTGGCTGGAAGCGGAGATGGATAATCCTTATGCCTAGGCGTAGCTGGATACTGGAAGAACTGGCTGGCTTTGGTAAAGGAGGTGGGAGAGGGAGTCTGGAAGGGATTTCTGTAGATTTTGAGCTGGCAGGAACCAGCGGGGACGCAGGAAACTCTGATTTGGGCAGAACCAGCAGGGGCATAGGAAACTCTTGAGTTGAGCCTGAGTTGGGCGGGACGAGTGGGGGAACCAGAGGACCAGCGGGGAATCCTCTGTATGGCCAATGGTAAACGCAGACTCATTGCTCACCAGCACACACTCAGCGAATGTGGTGAAGTCCTCATGATGACCAATTCCTGGGAGAGATCTTGACTGAAGATCTGTATGAAAAATCAGAAAATCTTGCTTTACTATTTTCTTTTATTATTATTATTATTATTATTATTATTTAAGTAATAGTAGCAGCAGCAGCTGCATTTCAGTATATTAGTTTTATATTACATTTTTTTTCGATTGCTAAACAACAGTGAGCACAACTGGAGCTACATGTGCAAAACTCTAACTACAGTCTGCACTACCAACAGTCACCTGAGCTAAACAGTTCACATCACCTGCAAAACTCATTCCAAGCAACACAACTCTTAACACATGGCTCAAAACAGGCTCAGTGCAGCCAAACACTATGCACAACCCTCACTGAGATAACACACACTGTCACTCAGAACACACTGAGAGTAAAAACACTAGCATCAGACACAATACAGAAAATACAAACTTTTCATCTTTACAGTTTGAACAATTTCAGTGACTTCATACAAAGTAATATTTTCTTCAAAGAAAAGAGTGACATTCTTTCACATGATTTATTTAAATTTTTAGAACATAACAATTCTTTAAAGGGGACACATCATGCTAAATCCACTTTTTTAGCCCTTAAATGCATTTTGTTGTATATTTGGAGTGTTTAGAAGTACAGAAAAGTTGAAATTATTCTCTTCAGGTGCTTCGTTGATATCTTTATATTCTGTTTTGGTCATAATTTTCAACCTGTTCCGATTTTTCTTTTTTTTCTTTTTTTTTTATTGCATAACAACATACATATACAGAGGAAACACAATGTATTATTATCTATTACATTCATAATAGCATCAAAGAAACAATAAAATTAAAATAAAATAAAAAAATAACAGGGGAAAAAATAAAAAATTACAAAGAAAAGGATTCAAAAATTTTATACATCTGTTTTGCTTTTTTATTTCTAACATCTTTTAGGGCTTCAATATAATGTTTAAGCTCAATTTTAAATAATATAATGTTAGGTTAATTATTTGTCCATTTCTGCTTATGTATATGGTATTTTCCATAAATAATTATTAAGTTAACAACAAAATTTTGTTCCACACTCTTATTTTTGTATAACAAAAATATATCTTTACCAGATAGTTGAATCTTTAATTTTGTGAATTTAAATATCAGATATTCAACATCAATCCAAAACAGTTGGGTAAATACACATTCAAAGAATAAGTGTTTTATTGAGTCTTCTTCTGTATTACAAAAGTTGCATGTAGTTTCCATGTCTCTAAAAAATCTTGAGACTACTTGTCTCACTGGATAAATCAAGTGAATAATCTTATATGTAATTTCTTTAACTTTATTGGTCAGACAGTATTTACTGGGTAAGTTCCAGACCTCTTTCCAATCAATCTGATTATACATTGAGTTCCAAAAAGGTTTGCATTTAGGCAATAACGTAATCCTACATAATTCTCTAATATAAAAGTTGTTAAACTTTTTATCTATAATTTTCAAGCCATCAATACTTAACTGATTAGTAGTATATATGGGGATAGCTTCGGAAGATACATTGCCTGATAAAAGTTGAATAAGGCCACTAGGAATGGCATCAAAAACCACTGCAAACTCTTTAGCCGCTACTGTGAAGGAATTCACAGTAATTAAAAAGATGTCCATTATTCTTAAATAACTGTCTGACCAAAATTATACCGTTATTGTACCAATTTCTGTAAAATAAAGATTTATTTTTAAATGTAATATATTTGTTGTTCCAAATCACAGATTTGTGTGGAGAATCCGATTTTTCTGTTATCTATGACGTTTTTTGAACTATTACATCACAGTATTTGCAGCGGAACTGCCAAATAAGGACATTGACTTCCAGCCCAACACTTTGAGCAATCCGCCATTTTTATTTCTCGCTGCAATTTTGTAGTCCAAGCTAAAGGATGCAGAAGTTACGAGAGGGTAAGTTACAGTAAAATGTTCGGTTGTTGGATGTAGTAACCCACACGCTTCATTACACCGTCTAATGTAGATGAACTGCCGCGCTTGTGACAGGGCACATGTTTAACTGAAAGAACGAACAGAGAGAGAGACCCAGTCGCGCACGCACGCACTCTCTCTCTTCGGAGCCAGGCGAAAGTGTAAACAAGACTTCACCGTCTCCAAACTAGACGCTGTCTTGCTCTCTCTCCCTCGCACATAAAAATAAAAATAAATCGACACGGTGGTAAAAGGTCGGAAGACCAAAGTTTCATGTGTAAATACAGTAACACACCATTGCGATACATCCATATGAAGACGTTGTTCTGCAGGTTCGTCGTCTTCATTTTCATCTCGCTCCGGCTCCGACTCTAGCTCGAACATGTAAGGCTGGCTGGACAAGTCTTCCGTTGTTGACATTTTGTTAATAACGTGTGAATAAAAAGTTTCTGTGCCACTAGATAATCGTATCTCTGCGTATCAAACTACAAAAATGGCCGACTGGGGTGGAGTTGAACTGAGTGTCACCTCTGCAACCTGGAGAGGGGGCGGGGTATGAAGTGTCTCAATTGTATTTAAAGAGACCGCACCAAAACGAGTTGCTCTCAGACGCACATCAGAAAGGGGTAGAAAAGGGGCCTGTGAAGCTATAATAATGAGGAATTCAGACCCAAGCATTGCAGTTCCGCTTTATATAGACTACAAATGTATGATTTATATGTAAAAAGGAATGATTTACTGTAAAAGCATGATATGTCTCCTTTAAGGTAAATGAAAATTAGCAGTTTGCTTCAATAGTCTGTAGTAATTTACGGAATTACAGTAATGAGAAAAAAAAAGGTATAGAAACTAAAAGTACATACTGTAATTCGAACAAATAATTGAGGGGCTAATCCTGCCTCTCTCTAGCACCAGGCCACAGGTTTTCATCAACATCAGTTCCCATCAAAACCAAAATTCCAAAATTAGTCTTTCTGAGCTCTACCTATATATATATATATATAACAGGCAAGTCTAAAACAAGACACCTGCTTAGCCTTTCAGCTGAAATTGCAATCAGCAGTGTTTGAAAGGCACAAGGCTGAAATCTATTCTGTTTTGAATGTGTGGTTCACAGTTTTGACAGCAGTGTGTTAGCATTTGAACAAAGTGCTGTAAATCCACAGTGCTGTGCAGGTTGTGGTTAAAGTCATGGGATAAGTGTGTAGAGTTTTGAAAACTGTGTTCAAGCAATGAATAACGAACTAGAGTTTGGTCCACATGAACTGCTGCTGTGCAGACTGTAGTTAGAGTTTTGCACGTGACTCCAGTTGTGCCCACTGTTGTTTAGCAATCGAAAAAAACTGTAGCATGTAGGCTAATACTTCTAATTTATAATGATAACAACCTGTGCTCTAAGGCCAATTCACACTGCCAGAAGTGCAAAAACCTTAGTTGCTGGGTTTTATTGAGTCAGTGTGTTCACCCTGTTGGGACCTTGCCTGGAAGATGCTGTGTGTGTGTGTGTGTGTGTGTGTGTGTGTGTGTGTGTGTGTGTGTGTGTGTGTGTGTGTGTGTGTGTGTGTGTGTGCGTACGTGCGTACGTGCGTACGTGCGTGTTGCTTGTGCCTGTTATAAGTTTGTAAGAAATACAGGATATGTGAGAGCATGCAGGAGACGGAATAGACAAAGGGATTGTTAGAAGGCCAAGTACCCATGGTGTGATCAGGGTTAGCTGAGAGCATATGTGGAGTCGAACAGCTGGACAGACAGTTTGAGATTTTGAGCAGAGGAGGTTCAGGCATGGTCAGAATCAGAATGTGGGAAAACTGCCTTTCACAAAGATGATGTTATGGGTTTCCACACATACGTAGGCTGATGCATCCACCAGATCAGATATGCTGTCAGCTGTTGTGTGTCTGTCATTCAGACCCACGCCAAACAGCCCTGCTGGCATGAATAGATGCACTATGAGCTCTGAGTACAACCAGTGGGGGACTGAGAAGAAATGCTGTGTAAAACATTTGCTTGGATTTTCTCTTAAATAACTGCAGTACTATTTTGTGCAGCTGCAAATTTAGGAATAAACAGTATTAAAAATGTGTAAAAATGACTGAAGACTATTCACAGTGATAAAAGGACAGCACTGAAACTATGTTGGGTGTTCTTGTTGTCACACAAATTTTAAAGGATAATGAGATTTGTTCATACACTGAAAGTCAAAGAGGTCTAATGTCATTTAGAGCACAACATTCTTCACAATGTCTTCTTTTAAAGAAATAAATGCATAAATAGAGACAGCATATGATAGTTTTGGTATTATTCCAATTAATTATATTTATTTATATTATAATTTAAAAAGCTATGTGCACATGGTATTTAGATCCATCCACATACAATTTGCATTTTATTGGTATTAATGGTCAAAGATGAATTGTTAATTTGACAGACAATCATTCATGAAAATGAAAAAGTAACCAAATTAGGTAAGCTACAAGAAAACAAGTACACTCCATACATGGACTCTATTCTCAGAAGAGGAGCGTTAGTAAAACTGAGCTGCACATGGGCTGCACATCTGTGTTCTTGGAGTGTTGTCCATTGGGACACAAAAGGATATTGAGTGTTACTCACATTTTGGAGGGCAAGTAGAAGTGGCCAATGACGTTCAACTATTAAAAAGAACACGCCTTCTGTCTCTTTCTCCCGCAATGAGCTAAGAGAAGGAAAGGATAGCTCATTGCATTGCAGTATTGGTTTGGCTACTTTTGCAAGACACACCTGATAGCATGTTCTGAATGACTCGTGCAGTGGAAGAACTAGTGTATGTACAAAGATGAGGTTCAGCTGGGGCTTGACTCTCCTGTTTATTCTGGACGTGGGTCCTCTTAATGCCTTTTGGTGGACCGGTCAAAGTGTCACAAAGGGCCCCACAGTGGACAAAGACAGTTCTGTCAGTGGAACGACCAGTGTGGACAAGAACATTGGTGATGTTGGGTCAGATATCACAGATGTAGCCAGAGGGATCCAAGGATTTGTGCAGAACTGGGACCAGAACCCAACTGTGAAATGGAATAGTGCTGTCACCTGGATACCTGGTCTCTCCTCGAAGGATGGCCATTCGAAAAAGGGTAATGATAAGTATTTATCAGAGAAAGTCAAACATGAAATAAATGTCAAAGGTTCCTCAGGTGATGCCAGTGGGTCTGGCTTAGGCTCAGGGCCCACTTTGGATTTGGCTCAGGAAGGCAAAAAAACAACCAACCTTAAAGGGACATGGGTTACTGACAGCAGGAATAGCATAATTAGCACCACCGCTTTCCCTAAGGATTCCACAAACTGCTTACCAAGAGGTTCTGACTGGCCTTTTTGTATTTCTCATGGTGAAGTAAAATTTTCTCTACCTAATTTTTTTAACCACACCCATGCAGAGGATGTGGTAGCTGTATTGAATGAATGGGATTGGCTCCTGCGTTCAGGCTGCCACCATGGTTTGGAATGGTTTTTTTGCCTACTACTGGCACCAAGATGCCATCAGCCCTCTGAAAATTCTGGGATAGTCCTGTTACCCTGCAGGACATTCTGTGAGGTGCTGCTGGACAGCTGCTGGACAGTCCTAAAGGAGAGGGGCCTGCCTGTGGCCTGCCACACCCTCCCAGAGGGACCAGAGCCTAGTCAGCCATGCATAACCGTTAGTAACCACAAAGGTAAAACTGGGATGCATCTTAAACTTGTGCTGCTTGCTTGTTGGTATGTGTGTTGAAATGTGTTATGGCTGTGCTATCTACCGTGAGAGGCACAGGTCACTTCCTGTCTGCCAGCAGTTCCTCTGCTCTGCTACTGCTTTGCCAGGGTTTAGACCAACATTTAGGGATATGCTAACCAGCAGAGAGTTTGCACCCATGCACATCTGCTGTGATGTGAGGTCTGCACCTGCATGCGTGGCTCAATGTGAATCCATTAAAATTATGTGCATGCATGAATACTTATTACATTATCATTCTTTTTTACATTCTCAACGTTCATTTCAGAGTTCTGTTTGACTCATAGCTCATATTTGTATGGAAAACCTGTATACACCTCAAATTTTGTGTCAGTTCTTTGTTTGCGTGCATAAGTAACTTTTATGCAGTTATCATTGAATGAGACCAATGTGGCAATCAATATACTTTATATTCTGTTATGTCAGCAGGGGCGTTGTAATGGGGGGGAGGGGGGATTTGGATCATTCTGAGGGCCTTGTTCAGACTAGATGCCAATTCGGCTGTCATGTGGCAATTATTATAACAAGACAAGCACTTATATTACAATAAGAATTTATATATTATTACATATTTTTATCAGTCTGCAATACAAATTACTTGTCTTTCTCTATTTTTTGTTCTCTCTTATCTAGCTATGTGTCTCTTACCTGTTCCTTGCTCTTTTGTTTTCTTTCTAAACTCCAGACTGACCTTCTAGTCATCTGTCAACACAATTTTTACTGTTGGTAACCGCTACATGACCTATTCTTAATTGCGTTTGTATGAGAAGAGAGAGATCACAGAGTGATACAAGACACATGAAATCTTCAACACACTATCATGACAGTTCGTAGGTTAAAATTTAGGAAATTGGTGGTGAATTTGTATGAATTTATACATTTACTTAAGATTTGCCTACACCACACTGATGGATAGATTTAGGGGTGAAGCTTCATGATGCTTGCTTTTTAAATTGTATGTTTTCGTTCAAATCAAAATATAGGAATTCATATTAAATCAGCAATTTATAATAGCTGTTTTCTCATGAGACCAGGTTGGAAATTTGCAGGCCAGCTCAACCATATATCACAATAAAATTGATTCCCACCATGGTGAATTGTATGTCAGAATTCATTGTCAAACACAACCCCAGTTTGACCACCTAATCCACTTGCATATGTGTGAGTTGTGGTGGATGTACATGAACAATCCTGTATAAGACCTCAGCCATGTTTGATAGAGAGGGGACACTTGGACTAAAAAGCAGATTATTGTGTGTCTGTGTGTCTTTTTAAAAAAGGGAGTAACTTTCTTTGCATACTGGGTGTAACAAGATTCTCTCTGAAAATTACTGGACACTGGGCACTCTATAATCAAACTCAAGTGCCTTTATTTTTAGCTATGAGGGACTTTTTTGAATGATGTGCAAGAAGTGTTAAGAGTTTGATAGAAAAAAGGATTCATTGTGAAGACAGTTGTGAAGATCTGTTGTGAGGGGAGAGCAAGTTTCATCTCACACAACGTCTTCCTTGATCATTTAATGACCTTGCATGTTTATGACCAGCACTGGCATTGCAGTATGATGCAATTAAAAAGGATATTGCTCTGATCTAGCAGTGTGGTCTTGTTGAAAGCACCATGAAAATCCCAGAGTTCTCAGAGGCAAGCAACTGCCAAAAAAACATATTAAAGATTATCGTGCAGACCATGATGTAGTTTTCTCTTCTTTTTCCCCCCACATCTAGCACTGCATCCAGACTTCATGATTTAACAAGATTACATTGTTTCAGTGCATTTTTTTCATCAATATTATTTGTCCAACAAGGTTTAAAGGGTGCTGAATTACAATAATTGGTAGTGGCAGCTGTTTCATGCTGGTCATTTTCTTGAGTAACTCTTTGTCTTATCTCTTGGGAAGCAGGGGCTCAGATAATTTTTTGAAGGGAACGTTTATCTTAATTTGGTCTCTTGAGAGTCCATGAAGTATCATTTAACAGGATCCTCCAGTTACCATCTCATGCATTTAACTCCCAATTACCTACCCAGCTGTCAGTGGTCTATGGATTTACGACCATTAAGCATCATTTTACCTTACAAAGAAGTTTTTTTTAGGATATTTGCATTTTTAAAAGTTTCCAGTGTTATTGGTGTCAAATGTTTGTTATTTTTTGTACTATATTACTAAACTTTATTGTGTTTAATGTGTGTGTATTTAGTCAAGATCTAGGCCTATCACAGCTGAAGGATACACATGTGGGAGACAGTCTGGAACAGTTGGCCAATAACACTAGTGCCCAAGGGATGATTTATTCATCAGCATGTTCATATTAGTTGCAGTACTGCACATGTTTCTTGACAATAATTACTTTATGCATAGATTGTTTAAGTAGTCCAGAATGAAAATTGACCAGAAGGCTGCTTTAAATTATTAGAGGCCAAGCACTGAAAGTGCGTAGGCACCTATTGAAATCGTTGGCGTTCTTATTATTCTTCCGCTTCTTCTTCCGCCATGGAAGTCTATGGCAGCCCATAGAACCGCTTGTGGGAAAGTTATGAAATTTGGTACTCTGATAGAGGACAGTCTGAAATGTCACCATAGCAAATTTGGAGTCTCTAACTCAATCCCTCTAGTGCCAACAACTGTCCAAAGTGTCACTCATGTTTATGCTATAACTAATTTTACGTAGCGCTTGTGAAAAACAGACTTAATGCTGTATCTCCGCAACGCTTTATCGCATTCAGACCAAACTTGGTACATGTCATCACAAGCATGATCTGAGGCAACATGCTACGTTTCGGCACAGCACCACCTACTGGTCCGGAGATACAAAAAATGGCTAACTTTGCTTATAACTATAACAATGCCCTGAAGGAGCCTGAGAAGTTTTGAACCAGTGTCACCTAGTGGTAAATTTTTAATTTAAAATGCTTATAACACTGGGTGTGGTTGACTTATTTTCAAGAGAGTCATCTCCTTAGATTCCTGAATCCTTGCCGAGTCCAATGGTACCAAACATGCTAGGTTTTGACTTATGGTTTGTGTAGCATTGTGATTTAGCGCTTAAAAAACATTTACCAATATCTTCGAAACTGATAGACCGATCGAGACGAAATCACCGTAGGAAGTATGGAAACATAGGTCGTTGACCAAACACTTATTCCCAAATGTCTAAATATTAATAGTAAGTGGCAAGAAAATGCAAACAAAGTCAGGTGTGAGTAATTTTCTATGTGTTTATACATATAAATGTCTATAACTCCAAAACGCCTTGGTTACGACTGTAACCTCGGTTCCCTGAAGAGGGAACGAGCGTTGCGTCGAGATTGACGCTATGGGGAACGCTTTGCGTGATGATGTCTTGAAGCACATGTAAAATCAGTCCAATGGCGTGGCGGAACGTCAGATGCGGGTGACGTCACGTACCAGGAAGCTATAAAGCCTGCTCGAAAACAGAGAGCGCCAGCTTCGTAAAGTCTGAAGTAGTCGCTGACAGGCATGAAGGAGATATGGCAAGGTGACGCAACGCTCGTTCCCTCTTCAGGGAACCGAGGTTACAGTCGTAACCGAGGCGTTCCCTTTCAAGGGAACTCGCGTTGCGTCGAGATTGACGCTATGGGGAACGTCTATACCAACGCCACCATAGCTACAAATGTCTGTCCTGTGTGAAATCGAGTGAGCAGCACTAGGATGACAAAACCTGAGACCCTGGTGTAGAGTCTAGGTCCAAAGAGTAAAATCTGACAAAGGTGTGCGGTGAGGACCAGCCTGCCTCATCACAAACGTCCGGTAGGGAAACTCCTGATATAAGGGCCTTGGAGGCCGCCATACTCCTTGTAGAGTGGGACCGGACAGTCATAGGAGAAGGCTGTCCGGCCGCCTCATAAGCAAGTGAGATAGCCTCAACCACCCACTTGCTCATTCTTTGCTTAGATTCAGGGGACCCCTTGCTTGGGGACCCAAAACACACAAATAGTTGGTCAGATTTACGCCACAGGGCAGCTCTGTGGACATAAGCATCTAATGCCCGTACCGGGCAAAGCAAATTACTTCTTTCCTGGTCCGCATTCTGAAAGGGAGGAGGACAGAAGGCCTGCAGAACAATAGGTCTAACCACATTAGTGGGGACTTTGGGGATATAACCCGGTCTAGGGTGAAGAAATGCTTTGACCATACCAGGTGCAAACTCCAGGCATGAGGGAACAACTGACAATGCCTGTAAATCCCCTATTCTATTAAGAGAAGAAACAGCGAGGAGGAAAAGAGCTTTCAACGTGAGAAACTTGATCGGAACATCCTCTATAGGTCCGAAAGGGGCCAGGGAGAGGCCTTGGAGAGCAACGGCCAAATCCCAAGTGGGCACCCTGGAACGAGCTGCAGGCCTCAGCCTCAAAGTTCCACGGAGGAAACGAGATACCAAAGGGTCCTTCCCCACAGACATTCCACCCAAAGGAATGTGGTAAGCACCTATGGCCGCCACATAAACCTTTAAAGTGGACGGGGTTAGACCTGCAGTGAACCGGTCCTGCAGAAACTCCAGCACTGTACCAACTGGGCAGTTAACCCTCTGAGGTCGGCAAACGCGCCGGCGCGTTTTGCTGGATTTTCTTCACATTGTAGCACTATAAACTTAAATTGCTCCGTCATTTATGGTCATACAGAAAAAAGAAATATAAAAAAAGAATCTGTGATATTTTTACTTTTGTATGTGTCCACTTACAATCAAATCAAAACATTGTGCTTTTGTAAAATAAAGAAAATAAACAGGGTGTGCGTTCTGCCTCTCCGTTGCGGTGAACTTTTTTTTCTTGAGCACGTCTATAAACTGAAACAAAACTCAGTGAATACTTGTCACACATTTATGAGCCATATACCTTTATAAACATTTAAGTGTGTACTTTTAAATGATCGGTTTCAAACTGAAAACAAATATTCTCTGTTTAAGTAATTTGTATAAAACCAACAAGATGTCCAGCTTCTCAAACGCTTCCTAATTATTTTTAATTTGAACACGCCCACTCGCGCAAAAGAGATTGACATGCAAATCTCCACATGGAACGCGAACGCGCTCATTACCTCAAAAACAAAACACCAAAAAACAAGTCTCTGCTTTTCGTCGAGTTTGAAAGACGCGCCGTGAGCTTACCAAGCCCACAGCTTCCACAGTTCTGGTCGGAGGTGAAATATCGAGCCCTCCGCTTGGGACAGAAGGTCCCTCCTGACGGGTAGCTCCAGAGGAGGCCCGTCGAGGAGAGACACGAGATCGGGGAACCAAACTCTGCCCGGCCAGCGCGGGGCTACAAGAATTAGGTGAATCCGGTCCCTGCGAACTCTCTCCAGAACTCCCGGGAGCAGAGCAATTGGGGGAAAAGCGTATAGACGTAGCCTCGGCCACGTCTGTACCATAGCATCGAGTCCGAGAGGAGCTGGATGCGTGAGGGAGAACCAAAGTGGACAGTGAGACGTCTCTCGAGACGCAAACAGATCCACTTGTGCTTGGCCAAACACCCTCCATATCTGCTCCACCACCTCAGGGTGGAGCCTCCATTCCCCTGGCCTCAGCCTCTGTCTCGACAGAATGTCTGCTCCTAAATTCTGGTCCCCAGGGATGTAAGCTGCTCTGAGCGACAACAGCTTGTCCTGGGACCACAAGAGGATATGGCGTGCCAACTTGCATAATGGGCGATAGCGCAAACCCCCTTGATGATTTATGTAGGCGACTACAGATGTGTTGTCTGTGTGTACTAAAACATGGTGTCCCCTGAGATCTGTGAGAAAATGCTTGAGAGACAGAAATACAGCCAACATCTCCAGGCGGTTGATGTGCCATGAAAGATGATGGTCTCTCCACAGGCCCTGAGTTGAACGACCCTGTAGGATCGCTCCCCAGCCCGTGAGGGAAGCATCCGTCATTAGCATCTTGCGACGACAAGGAGCTCCCAGCACGGGGCCTTGGAACAGGAACCAAGGTTTCTTCCACATAATCAGGGCAAGTAAGCAGCGCCGCGTGACCCTGATTTTGCGAAACGGGTTGCTCCTCAAGGAAAACCCCTTGGTCCTGAGCCACCACTGCAGGGGCCTCGTGCAATAGTCCAAAAGGTATCACGTTGGAAGCTGCTGCCATAAGACCCAACAGTCTCTGAAACTGTTTGACAGTGAGTGACTGGCCTAGCTTTATACTCTTTACAGCTGTAAGGATGGACTCTATGCGTGGCGGTGACATGCGCGCCTGCATCAACATTGAATCCCAAACTACACCCAGAAAAGTGGTCCTCTGAAGTGGAGTGAGTACACTCTTCTTGGCGTTAACCGTAACCCCAACTCTTTCATGTGTGCGAGAACGACATCTCGATGCCGAACCGCCAACTGATGCGACTGAGCTAGAATCAACCAATCGTCGATGTAGTTCATGATGCGAATACCCTGAAGGCGCAGGGGCGCCAGAGCTGCATCCACACATTTGGTGAAAGTGCGGGGTGATAAAGCTAGGCCGAATGGAAGAACTCGATATTGGTAAGCCTTGCCCACGAAAGCAAACCTCAGGAACTTCCTGTGATAAGGACGGATGGAAACATGGAAATATGAGATCTTTGAGATCTATCGTGACAAACCAGTCCTCAGACCTGATCTGTGGCACGATCTGTCTCAATGTTAACATTTTGAACTTGAGCTGCATAACTGACTCGTTTAGAACTCGAAGATCCAGAATGGGACGCAATCCCCCGTCCTTTTTTGGAACTATGAAGTACCGACTGTAAAACCCGGTTTCCCTGCTGGAGGGAGGTACATATTCTATGGCCCCTTTCTCTAACAGAGTGTTCACTTCTTGTTCCATAACCAGAACCTGCTCGGGAGCCACCACTGTGGATAGGACCCCCATAAACCGAGGTGGGCGAGACCCAAACTGTATTTGATACCCTTTTTCTACGGTCTGCAGGACCCAACGAGAAACATTTGGCAGTAGCTTCCACGCTGTCAAAGATTCTACTAGAGGTACCAGCCTCACGAGACTGGTTTCTGGATTTTGTTGTTGTTGAGTAGTCGGTACCTGTAACGGCGCACCGGCAGGGAACGACTGAACGGACTGCTCTAATACCCTCCTCAGAGGGGGCGGGAATCCCGAGGCCACTACATCTTCGGGTGGTCCTTAAGATATGTGCTCGCCGGAGACCGCTGCGCCCTGAAGCACCGGAGGTGGCAGGGTTGGCAGAACGATCCCCTGAGGGCACCGAAGAGAGACGGGCACCGTAAAAAGAGGTGTTGACCGCTCTACTTCGGGGGGGACTACCCTCATTGTCCTGAGCCCTCGAGCGTCAGGACTTTTTCCCCGCAGCCTTCTTGGCGATAATAACGGTCCGCAGATCCGTTCTACCCCTCGAAGGCTGCTGGGTTTGAGAGCGCCCTCCGTGTCCCCGTGATTTTTGTGGGGGAGCACGGGAGGACACGCTCTGCTTCTGAGTGGCGCGATGTGATGAAGAGCTCATTTTGGATGTGTGAGGCTGCTCCCGCTCAGCAGCCTCCTGATAAGAGCGGCGGGGAAGGAGCTTTTGCAAGGCAGCTGCCTGCTTAGATGCCTCTTGTAATTTTTCAACAGCAGAGTTAACAGCATTACCAAAGAGACCTGATGTAGAAACAGGGGCATCTAAAAGAAAATTATTTTCTTTCTCCTTGATATTACTGAGGTTGAGCCACAGATGCCTCTCAGTGGCCACCAGGGCTGCCATAGACCGGCCGATGGATTTAGCCGTCTCCTTGGTGGCCCTAAGAGACAAATCTGTGGCTCTACGTAGTTCGCAAACTACCTCAGGACCAATACCCCCGCCCTCATCTAAATCGCCCAATAATTCCGCTTGATAGGCTTGCAGTAATGACATTGTGTGTAGACACGCTGCAGCCTGACCAGCGGCTGAATAAGCTTTGCCCACCAGAGAGGATGTTACTCTGACGGGCTTAGTGGGCAGTACCGGAGCCTTTAGGGAAGATGCCGTCACTGGAGAGAGATAGCTCGCGAGCGTCTCTTCCACCTTCGGCATTTCACCATAACCATGATCTTTATAGTTCGATATAGATGAGTAATTGGATGTTTGTGTACTGTAAACTCTATATGAAACAGGTTTCTCCCACGATCTCCACACCGAGGTGTGGAGATCGGGGAAAAACGGCAGGCTCCGGTGCTGAGGCTGTGATCTAGATGGCAGGAAACGTTCGTCGAGCTTGCTTTTTGAACGAACGCCCTGCTTATCTGATGGCCACTCAATGCTTAGTCTTTCAACTGCTCTAGTCACAACCTCTAAGAGTTCTTCGAATGCGTGAGACTGAGGTGGCGAATCCTCAGACTCAGCATCAACACTGACAACATCCAGCTCCTCAGAACTGGATAGTTGCAGTATTGGTGCCTCAATCAGGGCGGAAGGAAGCATGCTCTTCACCCAAACAAGCCACACACAGAACGTGAGTGTCCCCACCCGTTAAATAGCGCGGGCAAGGGTGCACACACTGTCTGAATTGCTGCTTGCTCGCCATGACTTTATATATATATATATAGATATAGATATGATATAAAGACAAACAACACCAAATAACAGGACAGTTTTCACATAGAGCGCTACTGAAGACAGAGAAGCTGGCGCTCTCTGTTTTCGAGCAGGCTTTATAGCTTCCTGGTACGTGACGTCATCTGACGTTCCGCCACGCCATTGGACTGATTTTACATGTGCTTCAAGACATCATCACGCAAAGCGATCAATCTCGACGCAACGCAAGTTCCCTTGAAAGGGAACGAAATGAGATATTTTCACCAAATTTGACACACATATGCATGGGCTCATTCTGAGGACACATAAACTAATCGGTGGGATTGTGCCTCTTGATGGCGCTATAATGGAACAAAACAAGGAAATTGCCATTAATTACAATATTAATGTACAGTATATTAAATGCTACACTTTATGAATGCATTGATATACCATTAAGAAAATTGGTATTTCATCGGCACCATGCCTTGTTTCAGGGCAGTGCCACCTTGGGGTAAAAAAGTTACAACAAAATTTCCAAACATGCTAAAACCTTTTGTATACATTTGCCTATGTATTCCTATGTTGCCTATGTAATGACACTGGTCTTATTATATTCCTTGGGTTATGCCGAAAACATAGATACCAATTTTGCCATACTTCCTGTCCATCTTTATTTTCTTTTAAAACCTACTTTTTCGACCTTCTCCTAGACCATTTGTCCGATTTTCACCAAAATTGAATCGTATCATCTCCACACTGCGCCAACAAAATGTAACGGATTTAGTGTCGATAGACAAAACCATTTTCGTATACCGCAGAAGCAAATTTGAGGCATGTTACAAAAATGGCTATTCAGGCTTTATCTCTGCAATGCCTTGACATATTGACACCAAACTTTGTATGTGTCATTGTCACCTCACTCTGACCACACCAATCAATTTCATAACTGCACCACCTATTGGTCAAAAGTGACAAACCATTAAATCATATTATTAGTGACTGTATATAAAATGCACCCATTTTGCCTAAAATCATCTTAAAATGTCTTTAATTGCTCATTGTTGCAGTTGGTCAGACACTCCCAGACATGTTGGCATGGTTTGTTGTCTTCTTTGCGCTTGGCCCTGATAATTGCTGCTTGCAGCTATATTTTCCTTTGTAATCATGTTTCGAAAAGATTCCTTGCTTACACTTACACTTTTAAAATATTTTTTTATCAAATTTATGTGTGCATCGTGTAGCAAATTAGCTCAAAATAAATATTAATAATCAATCATAACTTGTAATAATTAATTATGAATATTTGGATCAGTTAATAGAATTAATTTAATGTAGTAAAATTAATATTACAATCAATCAACCTGTTTGTCCTGTGAACACTCAGTGTTAATTGTTTATTCATTTTAAGACATTTTTATTTCTGGGGGAGGGAAATGTCTTTCTTACTGTAAAGTACTTCTAAGAGCCTGTAGTCAAAATCTAAATTGTAAAATAAACTTTGTTGCAAGCAGAGAATCAGAACCAAATACGTATTGTGCACAAGTTTTATTAACTTAATCACAAACATAACTAATCTAAACACACATAGATACTGTACATGCATAGGTAAAATGGTAAGTGACAGAATGCAACCGGAAGCAGGAAATAGAACTATGGAAAAGATCCATTTAACTAAGAAAAGAACCATCAGATTATCATTTTCAGAGCACCTCATTAAATGTATTCTTGCATGGCCTTTGCAGTGAGACATTTTGTGAAGTTCCTGAAGAAGGATTTTGATGGTTCCATGAGCCTCAATCGATTTCTTTGGCGTTGAATGAAGAAATGTTGATGAACTTGAATGTTTTTTTTTACTCTGTTCTGGTTGAAGGTTTTATCTCTCTCCATGAGCACATGGCTGAGCACATGCAGATGCACATGCAGATTGTGGCCTGCCAGTCCTGGGCCAGAGAAGGTACGCCGAGCAACGAGGAGAAGCAAGGAAGTCGGAAGAGTTGATGGCTGTCCATTCAGTGATAGTAAAGTTGAAGTTTTCTTCTGAGTTGGAATGAAGAAATTACAGTCTGACTCTGTTGGAAGAGTGAAGGCATAGCAGGCTGTCGTCAAGGCCTGCCGGTGCCCATGGGCCTCAGTGGGGACCTCAGTGGGGACCCCACAGACATCAACCTGAAGAAGCAGCAGTAGAGGCCAGAAAAAGAAGAGAGGGTGAATTTGTTTCTAATAATGAGAAGGGTGGAATTTCCAAGCGAGAAAATTCCTCTGTTGGTGATTTATGGATCTTTGTTTCAAGCGTGCTCAGTTGCACATGCAGCTGGATTGGTTGCGAACTATGAAGAACTATGAAAGATTCTTGTAATACTAATATGTTGCGCAGCTATCGACATATCATATAAAAAATTATTTAAGACATAACAGACTGTGTTTACGGGGATACTCGACAAGACCGGAATTGTGAACAATGGTGACATTTTTCACAATCATGACAGAAAATAAAAATACTGCCTAAACTCACTAGCAGAAAGGCAGCGCAAAATAAACAAAACAGACTAGAACTCAACACAGCATGACGGCAGCTTCACATTCTCTATATGTACCGCCTCGATGGCAGGTTAGTCTTTCAATTCAGTAGAAAAATTGTTCCTCTTCATAACATAAGGATCATATCCAACATACCATGTGATTTAAAAAAAAAAAAAATGTATACCTTTCTAAACCAGCACAGTACAGACTTTCCTCCATCTCGTCCATTCTGCTTTTCACTTCCTGCCCTCCATTTGAATTTTGGGCATCATCAGAATCATGTCTACAAACAGGCTATTGCGTGTTGCACTTCCTCCCTCCCATTCATAGTAATACGAGTGCACCGTCTATATATAAAGTCTTTGATATTTAGCAGTCCTTTAATTTCTAATCTACATTTTGCGAGCAATTGTTAATAAAGAAAAATACTGAAAATAATTATGCATAGCGTCAGTTCTGGCAGGTCACGTTAGCCAAGCTCGCATCAGTTGACTCTCAGCTGATACACGTCTACCTATAGGAATACGACGCCTATCACTGTATAAACTCCTTCAGTATTATCAGCAGCTATCGCGTTTCTCTGGAGCCAATCAAATGGCGAAATTTGGCAGGCAAACCACATCATCTCACAAGGAATCGTACAATCGGGAATTTAGCGAGAGGAATTCGTTCCCCACAAGGATTTCACCTCAGATTCAGATTCACCGCATTGATCATAAGTTGCCTGATTTGGAAGTGACCTCAGTCTGTATTGCTGCTCGCATCACAGCATTATTGACACAGGACTCAATGTGATTCACTCTCCATTCATCTCGAAAGTCTTCACGAAGCTAAGCTAAGTTCCTTTTTAATGCTCATTGCTAAAATCTATCTGGGTATTGGCAACATGCTTGTTGCTTATGCTATCTGTGTTGCTTGAGCTTATCTAGTCGTTTTCATTAAAATGCTGGCTACGTGCGTTACTTTTCTGTTGTCATTTGCAACTGCTCGCGTTGCACATGCTGTGCTTTTAGCACTATGCAGCACAGATTCAAGCAGCTTGCGGTGATGGTTAGGAAATAACTATTCATGGTGTCATTTCTGGAATAATTTCTGGTGTGGCACAGCTCTAAAAAGACATAGTAAACAGTCACTATTCAGTTGAGTCTGTTCAGCGTTGATTCTGCCAGGTATTGGACACGCTTGGTCTATCTAGTTCTTGGAAACACAGCGTTCTTAAAGCTATAGTCTATTGAAAATATGCTTGCTCTAAAGGCCATCTGTTGTTATTGAAATATGCTTGTCCTTAAGGCTGTTTGGTAGCTATTGGAAAAATGTTTGAGCTTAAGGCTATCTGTTTGCTATTGGAAACATGCTCAGATTTTTTTAAAAAGGTTTAAAGGGGGACTCGACCAAAAAAGTTTGAGAACCAGTGCTCTAAAAGCTGTTAGTTGCTATTGGAAACATGGTTGTTTTAAGGTTATTTAGCCCAGTCGTTATTTGGAACATGGCTGTGTTTTAGGCTTATATATGGTGTCATTGTCACATGCTGTGTGCTTAGCTTATCCAGGTATCAGCAAAATGCTTGTCGTTGTTTCAGCAACATTGCTATCAGTACTGAACTGGTTGCTAATGCAAATGTTATTGAATATATACTTATTACTTAGACTTCTAGTATTATTGTGCATACTGTACTAAGTGACATGCTGTGGTATTCAAAGTGTTGTTTTAGGCTTATCTGGTTGCATTGGAAAAATGCTCATTCTTTATTCTATCCGCTTATTGTAACATGCTGTGTTAAATTTATCACATGCTTGTGGCTAAAGCTTATCTAGATTATTGGTACATATTGTGCAAAATACACATTAGGTATGTTCACAGCAGAGGGCTGTCATTCAACACTAACAACATCGTAGCAAATGATCCCGTGAATGAGTGTGGAATCATTGCAGTCATTATCTTCACCTCCACAACCAATGGAATTCAGTACGACGAGAGCAGAAATCATTTTCATGAATGAGGAAGCACACTGTACTACATTGCTTAGCTGCCACTGCATATGACTCAGAGCTACAGGGTGTATGCTTCCCCTGCCAAACTACACTAGTTTTAATACTAGTCCTATGGTTATATAACATGCTTATTGTATCAGATTGTGTTGCCGCTAGTCTGAGCTATTGCTGTAGGGTGTATGCTTCCCCTACCAAACTACACTAGTTTTAATACTAGTCATATGCAGAGATGGGCACAAATACATCAAAAAGTATTTAATTACAAATAACAAATACTTACTCATCAAATGTATTTAAATAAAATACAAAATACTGCTGTGAAAAAAGTATTTAATTAAAATACAAGTAATTTGTAATTTGAAAATACAAAAATACAAACAAAATTTACAGTCTTCTGTAGTGTGAGAGTAAGTGTGGCGTTAGATACATGTAAGAGTTTAGAATATCGCAATATCATCATTTAGTGCAGAAGATCCGCTTTTAACGTACATGTTGCCACATACTGTCATAATAAAAGATAATTACGCCTATAACACTATATTTGTATTATATTATACAAAAACTAGTTAACGCTGCTGTGAGGGTGTTTCTAATACCGCGGCTGTGACAAAGTTGACATCTTTCTTCTGACTGCCATTATCAATCTATCTCTATTTTTTTACTCTTTTTGAAAGTTGTGAAAACGCTGTTGTGGTGTTTTTCTTTTGCTATTTGAGCAAATGGGAACACAAAAAAATATATTTAATGTAGTCTTTCATTCACTGCTATAGAAGTTTACCCAACTATGACGCCTTCCACTTCTGAGAAACCCAGAAATGTGAACAGGGTCAATAGGATGTGTCACATTTTTATTTCTATGTATTTTATTTCTATGGTCCTAGGGATAGTTTACCCAAAAATGAAAATTAGCCCATGATTCACTTACCCTCAAGCAATCCTTGGTCTTTCAGAAGAATACAATCAGAGTTAAAAAATGTCCTGGCTCTTCCAAGCTTTATAATGGCAGTGAATGGCTGTATATTTTTTTGAAGTTCATCTTAAAAGTGCATCTATCCATCATAAAAGTGCTCCACGCGGCTCTGCGGGGGTTAATAAAGGCCTTCTGAAGTGAAGCGATGCGTTCGTGTAAGAAAAATAACTATATTTAAAGGGCACCTATTATGACTCTTATCACAAGATGTAAAATAAGTCTATGATGTCCCCAGAGTATGTATGTGAAGTTTTAGCTCAAAATACCCAACAGATAATTTTTTACAGCATGTTTAAATTGTCATTTTTTTTTTGGAGCTCAGAAAAACATGCTGTTTTAGTGTGTATCCCTTTAAATGCAAATTAACTGCTGCTGCCGGCCCAGGGGGCAGAGCATCACGAGCTCGCGCTCAGAACCAGGACAATCTCATCTGATAATATCAGAACAGAAACTCTCAGTTGCAGTGTTCATTTCGACTCAGAGTCGGACAATAATGCCCACAGAGCCAGAGAATATATGCTGTATGGAGATGGAACAGGTATAGTTTAGTTTAATTATGGTTATAACTTATTTGTCATCTGCTTTTATCCACTATTAATACAAGCCTGCTGTAGCAAACCCTGTCCGAATGATGACCGAAATATACTGACGAGTTCAGTGAAGTTTATTGTACATCACACAAAAGATGAGCATTAGTTTTACTCCAGAGAATCACTGTAAGAGCTGAATAAACACAGTAAAAGAAGTGCACATTAAAGTCATATCCATAAACTCTCTCTCTCTCTCCCTTTCATTATCATCAAAATACACAGCGAAGTACACAAAACACGCATTACAACTAACAGTAAACAAATATATACACACCTTTTCAGTGGGTGCTTAATAAACTGGTAAACCTTATATCCGTAAAATGACTCGATGAGCTGTCATAAAGTGCGTGCTCTCACTTTCATTTCTGCCTAGGTCAGTAACGTTAGGCCTGTCGCTCCGGAGACCATAAGCTGGATCACAAACAGTACAGATCCATCCTCGAGTAACAACGAGAGTAAATGAAGACTGCTATGTTCATTTTTACATCCAACAACAAAACACCTCAATCGCTTAGGAGATATTCTTGTCTACAGCTGCTCAAGCGTCGAAACAATGGCAGACTCTGCGTCCAGCTCACTCAGCGCGGGTCTATGCTCAAACTGCAGTGTCAATCAACAGTCGTGGGTGGGGCCTGTGCAAAGTGACGTCACATTGCCCCGAATCTGAGAACAGCTTGTTGTGAGACAGTGCTTATGATTTATGGGGATTATAAAAAAAGCACTGGATGGATTTTTATCATTATAGGGTGGTTCAGTACACACACTGCCAACACACATTTATGTTCAAACACCATGTAAAAGTGAATTTTGCATAATAGGTGCCCTTTAAAACTTTATTGACTAAATAACTAGCCTCCAGCAGACGGCCAAGTCGACTTACGCCAGTCTACACAAGTCGACTTACGCCACAAGAGTAACACTTGACGATGTATGGCGTAGGATGTCGGAGTAGCGTAAGCTTCGACACCTTTTCGAAGCTTACGCTACAAACTCAACAAACTCAACAAACTCAACAAACTCAAGCTCCTCCCACATTTCTCTTTAAAAATGACTGGTGTTTTGTTTTGCTCTATTCTCTGCGCTTCCGCGTTCGTCATTACATCGTGCATCAGGTCAAGTGTTACTCTTTCGCCATAAATCGATGCGTACGGCCATCTGCCGTATTTTAGCGATAAAGTTTTAAATATGGATATTTTTCTTACACGAATGCATCGCTTCGCTTAAGAAGGTCTTTATTAACCCCGGCAGAGCCGCGTGGAACACTTTTATGATGGATAGATGCACTTGTATGATGGAAAGATGCACTTTTATGATGGATACATTTGCTTTGATGGACTTCAAAAAGTATTTTAGTATTTTAAATACAAATTACAGTCTCTCTAAGTATTTAATTACAAATTACATTTCATTTATTTTTGTTAAGGAAAATACAAATTACAAAATACTCAAAAGTTATTAAATACGTATTTCAAATACATCTAATTAAAATACTGCCCATCTCTGGTCATATGGTTATACAACATGCTTGTTGTGTCAGATATTGTTGCCGCTAGTCAGAGCTATTGCTGTAGGGTGTATGCTTCCCCTGCCAATCTACACCAAATAACGGCGCACTTGTTCATTTACATTGAAGCAAAGGCGAAGATTAAAAATCATTTGGTTAACCGAAAAGACATTGTTATTTTCCAAGATATCCTACATTGATCTGTCCACCTAAAATAGATTTTTTGGTGAAAAGGATGAGGATGGGAGGAAGGGAGGAGATGGCTGGATGACAGGATTTAGTTTGAATAAGAAATTAATGTATGAAATCCAAATTTTATAATATATAGCCTATAAAAGATGCGACGTAGTTAATCTAGTTTATTTTTTAATTTTTTGGCTAGTAGAAGTTCTGAATGGCCGGTAACTGAAAGTTAATTTCAAATCCTGCCTGCGAATATGGAAACATTTGGATTTGTGAGAGAGGTGCCTAATGCCAGTTTCAGTTTCGCTTTAAATAAATTTGTTTAGGCTACATTTATTTTTCTATCTTGTTTTGTTCTGGATATCATTAAATTGAAAGGATTTGTTGTTGAGTGAGAGGAAATAAAATACATGTCTAAACATTTTGTTTTAATTAATGGTAGGCTATTTTACATTATTTTTGCATAATAATAAAATGTGACAAATAGCCTACACAGACACGATTTTGTCACGGTTTGCAGGGCTGCGTTCAGCCCCGACAAAACGTTGCACAACATTTTTTAAACAGAAATGGTGATGCGTTGAACACACTGTTCTGATGACGCAAGAGTTGCAACTATGGCAGCTGAGAAGGCCATTCTTTGTGTTCTTTGTGAAGAATTTTCTGAGCCTGATGAAATCGGTATAAATATGTGTTTAATACTACAAAATATGCCCGATGTTACAGTTACTGCACTTGCTGCCCAGAACAAAAGAGAACATCCCAATCGAGTGAAGGGATTTGTGGAAACTGAAATGGAAGCACACATCTTACCTAATTCAGACTAAAACATCTATTTAGCCTCACATACTGACTTTATTTGTAGTTCATACTGTTTTAATACCCTGTATTTTCTTTCTCATTTTTAGGAAAAGCACTTAATTACCATTGTTTATTTCTATACCAAATGTCATACACTTGCAATTAAGCTAAAAATATAAACAACTACATCATTATGTTGATATCCTATATTTTTACAATAAAACTTACGACAAACATGTCTTCTAATATCCTCAGTTGTTGCGTATACCGAGCTGCATCGAACACATTTGTAAATTACTTTCCTTGAACCCACTGTGCGAGTTCACTTTAATACCGCGTGCTTTATTACAGTATATGCATGTTGCTGCTGATTGGACTGCAGTTCTGACACACCCACCAAACAAGAGAAAACGTATCTCAAACCCCGTTGCACACCGGTGCACGCCGTTTCCAGGAAACATGACGTTCAACCCGGAAACCATAGCAGAACGTTGCGCACCGTTTTGAACTTGAACATGCCCCAGGTTTGTCTGTTCATTCTGACTGTTGTGTGCTGTCATTGGTCTGATTGCCTATCAGCGTTGCCTAGCTACCAACTGTGTTGACGAGCTAATCAGATCAGCCGCACATGCGGCTCGTCATCGTTACCTATATATACATCTTGTGTTTGCTGTGTTCTTTGTCAGATTTTTTGGGTTTCATGTCTTGTCTCCAGGTCTTGTGTGTTTGCTTCCTGCTTGTGTCTGGATTACTTACTGTCTGACTGTTTCAGGATTATCATATCTTTGTTATTCGGCAGACATCCCAGGCCATTGCGGTCCCATTGCTGTCAAGGCCTGCTTCCATCCCTGCACTATTGCATCTGACCATCCTGTCCTGCCTGTATCTCCTGTTTATTATCAAATAAACTGTATATTGCATTCACAACTGGATATGTGTTCTTTACCCCTGACAGATTTTTTTTTCTCAACTACTTATTTTTGCACCAATAAAACAAGCATATTGTGTTAATTGTTATCACCCACATTATCTTTGGGTTATAATTCACTGTTGTAATTATGATGGGGTCCTGAATTTTTTCTACCCTCTATGGGGTCCCTGGTCTCAAAAAGGTTGAGAACCCCTGAATTACAGTAGGTCGTTATGTCACATACTACCATTATAATGAGTTGTGTTATGGCTTCATGGGAAGTTGTTTTCGAATGACACCGCAACAACATGATGCACTTTCACTCACATGGTAATTTGAAGTCTAGACTACAAGTAGATTGTGTTTGAGAGTTGATGTTGTGAGGTAGGATGCAGGAGCGAGTGGACACATCTGGATTAAATAATGGGCCAGCTATACTCACAGAATCCCCTGTGTAAGCGTTTTGAAACATGGTGACAGCACAACTCAGCAATGAAATGAATGTTGGCTAAGTGCATGAGCGACTGGACAGCCATGTCTAATGAGAATCATGGTGTATGGGGAAAAGTCATTAAGCTTCCATTGCCGTTAAAACATGACCCTGGAATTGGACATGCCGTTCCCACAGTCAGAACTTTTAGCCAGGTTCAGCTCAAACATGCCTGTCGATCTTTCATTACACTGGAAAAAAAATGCTTAAAAGATTATTTTTCTTACCCCATTGGCAGATAATTTTGCTTGTTATAATTTTTCCCCTAGAAAACAAGACATAATATCTAATGAAATTTATTTAATTGTCTAGTAAATGCATCTTGATGTCAGAATTTTTTTATATTTGGACTGGAATCAGGACAAAAATAGGTAGGAAAAGCATTTTCTTTTTTTCTCTTTTTTTTTCTTCTTTTTTTTTTTTTGCAGATTATGCAAGATTTTGTATAATGTTGCTCTAAAGCAGGGATGGGCAACTTCGGTCCTGTAGGGCCACAGTCCTACAGAGTTTAGCTTCAACCCTAATCAAACACACCTGAACAAGCTAATCAAGGTCCTCCGGATTACTAGAAAATTACAGGCAGGTGATTTTGTCAGGGTTGGAGCTAAACTCTGTAGGACAGTGACCCTCCAGGACCGAAGTTGCCCATCCCTGCTCTAAAGTATAACTCTAGAATTATGTTTTACATGCACAGTAATGTGTTATTGGTACTGGCTGACAGCTGTAAGGTTGAAATGATAATGATTTAATATCTGAATTTCAGAGCAAAATATAAACAAATAAAACCAAGATCATGCAGGGGTGTTTATTTTATTTATTTTGCCCTTGTGAAGTGTACTTAACTGAATTGAATGTGCACTTATAAGTATCTTATTTTTTTATTTTTTTTAACTATACAGTGCTTGCAGATAATATAATATCAATTAAATAAAATGCCACTTAAGTGTATGTAAAAAGAGTACATTTTCATAACACATTAAAAAGTACACATTGTAATTTGTTATAAAGACCTAGAACTGTAATGGAACAATTTCTATGATCTCACAATCATGAGCCCTGAGAAAGCAAATATTTCACATAATCAGAAAACTAAGTTTAGTCTGATTCTCTCAGGACTTACAGTAATGTACACTGTGAAGTATTATTCCACTGCGTCTCACTGTTTTCCCCTAAGTTCTGTAGACATGACAATAAACATCAGTAACCATTTTTATCAGTCCCCAGATGATGTAGCTTGTTGATTTATGACTTTGCACTGGTTGACTTTCTGGAAAGGTGCAATTTCACTTCACATGTATTGCAAAGATTTTAAGGTTATTTTATGCACTTATAACTAAATTTAGACATTTGACCAGTATAGGAACTGAATTCAAATAGAGGCATCTATTTTTAATATTTTAATAGCAATATTGAACATTTCAGTAAATTCTTCATGTAATATATTTTTGTAATGTTCCATCACCGAACATCACATTAATTTAAACTGCCTTCAGAAGCTTGGGTCTTGTTTTACTGTAGTAAAAGTCACTGAACTAATTCACAATATTTTTTGTACCATAGAAGAGAGTGGAGTCTCCCTGCTGCAACTTATTGGAAGCCCTCCGCCTGAAGAGATCACCCAGGCTCCAGGCCCAAACAGACAAACCGCTTACTTCTTCACAAAGGATACCAACACAGGGCAGATGGCACTTGCCCACTTTCCCACTCATTTCTACCGAGACTTCTCTCTTGTGTTCCACTTGAAGCCCACCTCTGATGATGCTGGGGTCCTCTTCTCCATCACAGACTCCAATCAAAATATCATGTACGTGGGGGTCAAGCTCTCAGCTGTGGAAGATGGCAAAAGGAAAGTTATTTTTTATTACACAGAGCCTGATTCAGATAGATCTCAAGAGGTGGCCAACTTTGAGGTGGCACACCAGCCTCTAGAGTGGAGTCGCTTCTCTCTGGCAGTTAATATGGACCAAGTCTCTTTCTACGAGGACTGTGATACTGAGCCCAAGGTGGTAAAGTTTGAGCGCTCACCTAATGACTTGGAGCTGGAGACAAACTCCAGGATCTTTGTTGGACAAAGTGGAGTTGATGACCCAGACAAATATCAAGTATGTCCTGTGTATCATTGAAAGTGTTATATTTGTAATTTTTCTCAAATATTCAAAGGGTCATTCTCAGGGTTGTGGACAACAAGGAATGTTGGATCCTTTGTAGCCTTTCTATCTGTCTCTGTTTGTTTGTCTTTCTGTTTAATTATTAATTGATCAGTCAATCGTCCCAGACAAATATGATATAGCTACTATCTGGTCAACATATGTTCAAGCTATTTTTTCCAACCGTTCAGAAATACTCTTATATTCATATACAACCACAGCTGATATGTTGGCTAATGTTGATGTTGGACCTGTCTTTTTTATTTAGGGCATGATCTCAGAGTTAAGAGTGGTTGGAAACCCACGGGCTGCAGAGCGTCATTGTGATGAAGCTGATGATGATGACTATGATGTAAGCTGCATATAAACTTGAGACTGTCATTTTTACATCTAAAGAGAGGTTTTTATTTTGTTATTTTTTAGCAAGGAATTTATTGCTTATAGATCACAGACAGGAATGACTTTTTTGGCACTGACAATGTATGAATGTCTTGAAGGCTTACTGACTATCTGGTCATTTTTTGTGGTAAAATGGTGGTAATGTCTGTTTTTCATTATTTGTAGGGTTCTGGAGACAACGGAAGTGGAATAGAGGACATAGTGGATGTAGAACATAATTTAGTAGGTATTTTTGTACATTAATGTATTTATCAGACAAAAATACAGTGTTCTGGCAAACCCCTCTAGTACTTTTTTAGTAAATGTGTTGCAAGTATACAAATGAGCTTTGTGTTAAGCTGTTCCCTTTCGAAAGTGGAACTCGCACTGCGTCGATGGCGCTTTGGGGAACGCCTCAGGCATGACAGAAATCACTATCAAATCATGGCAATCATATTGACCGGCGACAGCAGCTGACTTCATTAACGTACAACCTGGAAGTATAAAAGGGCGCCTTGCAAACATGACAATCACCTTTTTCGTCTTCAGGGACTGTTCTGTCTGTAAACGCTTGAGATTACGGTAATAAATAACAATGAAATGCACTGAGAAAGCTAAGCAATGCTTCCAGAAGTGGGCAGACCAAGATACTTGACGGCGGGTGACACACACGAGATGTGCGTTTTTTGTTTGGGTGAAGGGCACGCACAGCAAGTTCTTGAGGGAGCTGCCTGTGCAAACTGTGTGCATTTTCCCTTGAGAATGCTCCGCTCTTGTCTGGCCCTCTTCTCGAGCGAAGAGGGCTCAGCGTCTGGACCTCGTGGTTCGGGTCCCGCTCATGCTGAGGCAGAGCGGCGACGCGCATCATGGGGTTCCCAGATGGAGCTCGCCGCTCGCCTTGAGAGGGGAATAACCCTCTTAGACATTTCGGCGGCTGACAAGGGTGAGCTGCAGGTGGATTTCTCTCCTCTGCCTAACTCAGTAGCAAGTGCTCTTCAGGATGAGCAGGAGATGGCTGATGAGGGTGTTGATAATCAGATAAATTCTGAACCCTCTCAGCCACTCTGCCCTGTGTATGCTGAGCTGGTGGATGTAATGGATCGTGCTGCAGGCAGGCTGCGGTTGGCTTGGCAGTGTGTTAGGGGAGAGATCGCTCGTGGTAGGCTTGACGATCGGTTTCTCCCCAGCCATAAACCACCAGCTCAGGTGAGCCTTCCATTCCTTCCTGATTTCCATACGGAGATCGAGAGGGCATGGAAGAACCCATTTTCGGCCCATATCCACCGACATCAGCGTGCTAGTTTTGCTGATGTTGAGGGGATAGGAGAACATGGGTATGTGTCAATGCCACCCATCGAGACGAGACGGGCACCGACACTGAGAGCTTCAACCCTGCCATCCAAACCTTTGAAAGCAACATTGCGTTTGAATGGCAGAGCATACATGGCAGCAGGTCAGGCGGGTGCTGCCCTGCACAACATGGCGGTGTTAAAGGCGTACCTGGCCGATCTGCTGGGGGATCCCGACCAGGGGGCAGGGATGTCCCCTGAGGCAGTTGCTGAGCTGCGCCGCACCACGGATCTTGCTATCCAGGCCACTAAGCAAACTGCTGCCGCGATCGGAGAGACATCTGTGGTTGAACATGGCCGATATCGGGGAGAAAGAGAAGGGCTTTCTCCTTGATCCACCAGTTTCGCCCTCTGAACTTTTCTGCACCTCCACCTCGTTGGTTAGAAATTTCAGAGAGGCGAAGGCGTGCTCAGCTGCATTTAGGACCTGCATACCGCTGAGGTTCGCTTCCACGCCCAGGAAAGCGGGAGGGCCTGGACAATCATGGTCAGAGGACTGTAGACAGGGCCAGAGAGCCAGCATCGCCTCACGTGCGCCCCCTCCATGGAGGAGTAGGTTGCAGAAGAGGCAGGACTCCAGCAAGAAGAGGGATCTGAGGGAGGTGATCCAGCACAAACGTCGGTGATGGATCACCTCCCCTGAGGGCGTAATTATTTCTTAGCCCTCTCCTCTATTCCACGACTCCCCAGGCGCTTCTTGCATCAGGCCCATGATGAATACGATATTCTGATGGCCTGCATTGGCTTGGTTAGTGAGAGTGCCTCTTTCAGGCATGTAATGGTGGTAGATCCCAGGTTCATAGAGAACTGTGTGGTGAGTCTGCACTTTGCACGCTGCAGGTGAGCTGAGTAGGTCTTAATTTCAGTTTTGTGTGCAACTGACACTAAAATGTATTTCTCTACAGACCATCGTTCCCTGTGTAGAGTTATGGGGTCATGTCACTGGTGTAAGGTATGGTATTATTAGGGCCCTGAAGTCCCCCTGTTAGGTGGCTAGAATGATAGAGAGAAGCACCAGTTATATGGGCTTCATGTGTGAGTATGTGAAGGCCTTCCCTTTTTGTGAATTAACGGGTGTGCCACCGCTCATTCTAGATGTAAACTATGTTAACAGCTAGGCTTCCTCTCATTATGAGAGCATTTTGAGGCCGCCGCTTATTTCTACTGGAATGTTAGCGGAGCACTAAGCGGCAGAACGTCATTTTAAAAAAGAATGGAAACGTTGAATGCTGCTGCTTGGTTTATTGTCTAAATACATCTGTTTTAGCCCTCAGGCTATTAGGCACCACAGGGCAGAGTAGTTTGTCTCCTCTCTTAAATAAAAATAAAATTATATATATTAGAGAGTATATAGATTTCTTTCTAGAGACTGACACTGGAGCTTCAGATAGACCTTATGTCCGGCCCACGGGGCCATCTGACATTTTCCTGAGTACATCGCTCCCTTGAGCTCTGTTCGGGTTTTTCATACAGGCTTAGCGGTTTTTGCAGCCTCTCATAGGAGAAATCTTTCCCTTGAGGCTGTTGCTCCTTTGAGCCTCAGGCAGATCTATGCTTATATGCTGTCCCTTACCAGGGCTGCCTCAATAGCTGGCTTAAGCTATACTAGGGATAGTGGATGCGTTCTGCTGAAGCATTTCTGCCTCTGGCCTTTCACTATGTGAGTTTAGGCTGTTTTAGCATCCCTAGATGACAGCCTCCTCCCAATGGGGGTGACAGCCTCCTCCCTTCTCTGCATTTGGGGGTGAGAAGAGTAATACAGGTTGATGTAGAGGCATGATTGATAAAGACCTAGGGTTAGGTCTTTGTACTGGGACCCCAGTACAATGGGTCTTTTTGGGCAGGGTAGGGCCGTCTTTCGCTCTGCGAAGAGATTGTTTTTGGTTGTCTCCACTGTGCAGAGCTAGCATATGGACTTAGGCCTCCAGAGTAGGCTCTACTCAGCTCGCTGAGCCACTGCTCAAGCAATGGGTTGAAGGTGGTTGGCTTGCAAGCAAACCCCACTCCCCTAGGCTGGGCGCAGAAAAAATTCTGTCACCTCTAGAGCCACTGGCAGGCCCACACCCTGTTAACCCTCTGGGGTTGGCGGTCGTGCCAGCACGATTGTCTCGCTTTTTTTCCCTATGAAAACGAGATGAACAGTTTCTCAAGCGCGTCCTCATTAACTCTAATGTGACCACACCTACGCGCGCAAGAGCTGTTCACATGCAAATAGTCCACGTGAAGGAACGTGAACCTGTAAACGCCTCATTACCTCAAAAACAAAGACTCAGAGACTTCAGTACTCGTCTGCTTTTCATCGAGTTTGGAAGACACGTTGTGTTTGTGCTGTGCTGTGCTTTTTACCTTGGATTTACCTCAGAAGAATTAGAAGAACGCGATCTGAAGATGAGAGAGATTTTTAAGGTAAGAAATTTCCACTCATAATAGTAAGCGTGTTATTGTAGCATAAACTTCACATTGTAGCTACTAGTTAAACTGGTGCCAGACAGCATGTCCACAGTTGTTTCGTTTTTTTTTTTTTTTTTTTTTTACAGGGACCAGATGCCACTGATGAGTCCCTGCTGACTTAAACATTCACATGAGTCTCTGTACATGAACATGGTAAAATGAAAAATCAAACACCATGGAAATGACAGACTATGTTTCAGAAATGTCACAAAGGTGTGTGACTGTTCAAGTCTCTGTCTTTAGATCAATGTGTTAAATAATGTGCTTTTTGTCCTTTGTTGTGTATCTTTGGATTATGTTGTGTTGTAAATAAATCCAAACAATCAAAAAGCCATTCTTTTTAAAATCTCTACTCATTCTTTGTTCTGGTTCTCTCACAGTCCCACCTGATAGGGCCATTATGGGATGGTCTTTGTCTTTCTCATGTGTGAAACACATCCAAACAATCAAAAAGCCATTCTTTTTTAAATCTTCTCATTCTTTGTGAAAGGTTCCTCAGAATGATAGGGCCTGATAGCACCTGATAGGGCCATTATGGGAGGGTCTTTGTCTTTCTCAGGTGTGAAACATCAGTACTCATGATGTGTTCATGCCTCCTTGCATAAAGCTTTCTTACACAAAACGTCTTACCAATTTTAAATCAATATATTGTTTTATCTGAATGAGTATGCATTTTTTCAAATATTTACATATTTTCAAAAGTCTTGGGAAGAAATAATCAGTATGGGTTTCATTACCTTATTTCTGTCACGGTTGAGTTATGCACTGTTTCCTCTGTGTCTCGTGTCATTGTTTGTTTTCATGTCTGTGAGTGTGCGTGAGTGGGCGTTGTCCCGCTCGCGTGATTGTTCAGTGCTCCAGCTGATAATCATCACACTCACTCCCCGCTCCAGCTGCTTTCAATTCCCGCTCTCCATTTATACTCACTCATCTCTCCATTCCAGCGTCCATCCGTTGTTTGCCGTCCTGTGTGTGTGTGTTGTGCCGTCTCATCCGGATCTTGTTATTCCTGAGGATCGCGTCTTCTCTGTTTCACCGCCCACGAGCACCGAGCACTGGGGATCTACGTATTCACCGCATCAGCGCACTTCATCACGTGACCATCGAAGTCCCTGCGAGAGTGAGCCTGATTGTCTGCCCCCTGAGAGCGTCTGTTTGCCTGTTCCTGAGAGCGTCTGTTTGCCTGTTCCTGAGAGCATCGGATCGCCTGTCCCCGAGAGATCGTTCAGCATTGACTTTTGAGTGTTATTTCCTTTGAGCTTGCTGTTCGTAAATAAACACCTTTTTACCTGCAACTGCTTCCAGTATTCTATCATGACAATTTCAGTGACAATTTTTTTTCACAAACCACGCATAAATGTCATTATCTCAAAACTACAAACTTTTACATACATGCTGCTGACATATTATTGTAGCAGAGTTTGTGCTGAATACAGAGTAATCTGACTTTAGCCATGAAAATGTCACAAGTAACAGAAATAAACACAAATGTCAGAGCATGTCAGAACACCTCCAGGGCCCAGAAAATACCTCAGACCCCAGAGGGTTAGTGGGGAATGTGTGGAAAGGGTTCCTGTCTTCAAGGCACACATATCACAGAGGACTTCTCTTGGACCACCAGTACCCATCACATAGTCAAGAAGGCCCAGGAACGACTCTGGAGGAGAAGCTGCTGGTGTCCTTCTACCGCTGCTCCATTGAAAGCGTGCTGGCCTACTGCATATCCACCTGCTATGCCAGCTGCTCAGCAGCGGATAGGAGGGCCCTCCAGAGGGTCATTAACACCACCTAAAAAGCAGGACATCTTCAGTTCCCGCTGCCTCACCAGGTCTGCCAACATTCTAAGAGACCCCTCACATCCCGGACATCATTTGTTTGCACGGTTGCCTTCTGGCAAACGTTTCATGTCCATCAAATCCCGAACAAATAGACTTAAAAACAGTTTTTACCCCACTGCAATACAGACACTAAATGCTGCTAGTCACTTTCACAGACCATCTGCAACAACTGGCACTTATACATCAGGACTTTGGAACTGAGCCCCTCTGAGTGTCGAACTGTATGCACTGAAAGCATTCAATTACCATCTATGCTCTGTTCCCTGCTGGTGGAATGATCTGCCTAACTCAACCAGAGCTGCTGAGTCCATAGCCACTTTCAAGAAACGGCTAAAGACACTTCTTTTTCGACAGCACTTGATCCAGTAATACTAGCACTTTCTCTTCTATTATATTCTATTCTATAAAAAAAATAATAATAATAAAAAAATTAACATGTTGGATTAAACTGAGAAGGGTCATAGCACTTGCATATTGTTGTCCTACTGTTAGTTTAGCTGCTTCTATTGTTCTCATTTGTAAGTCGCTTTGGATAAAAGCATCTGCTAAATGAATAAAAGTAAATGTAAATGTAAATCTATGCTATTTTATTTTATTGTATTGCTATTTATATTTAGGCCTCTCATGATTTTTCGATTAACGTGGGTACACAGCCAGCAGATAGGGTCCTTGGCTGTTAAATTCACTGGTCAATCAGACAATTGGCTTCAGTGGGCCTCTCTGGAGGTGAGCCCCGATCATGATCAGCCAAATAAGATTTGCCACTGTATGGTTGGCCGTTTAGGCCTCCCAGAAAGCAAACCCCCAACAGAGTGGGTAATTTTTGCCAGCTAGTAAGACCACTGTCAGGCAGTTGGCCTTATCAGGCCACCATGAAGCAGTCCCCGACCTTACTGGTCCATGGCAGTCAGTTTCTTACCTAAGAAAACTTTCAGGCGGCCAGCCTTAACAGACCGCTCCGAGACTGAGCCCCAGGACTGGGCAGCTGGCCTGAGCAGGCCATTCTGGGACTGACACCCAGAATCAGGGTTCACAGCAACCTGTTTTCTACTATCAGGTAGTAGGCCTCTTCAGGCCTCCCTGAAGGCGAGTTCCCACATATGGGCAACTGGACAGCTAGCCTGACTGGCTATCAGGTAGTAGGCCTCACCTGGCCTCCCTGAAGACGAGTTCCCAAGTATGGTCACTAGGTTAGCTAAGAACCCCCTGGTGGTGGTTAACCAGCCTACTGGTTATCAGGTTTCCCAGCAATACTGGGTTCTGGCAGCTAGTGGCCGCTTGCTATCAGTTCAGCTGGCCTTAGCAGGCAGCTTCTGAAGGACAGTTTGCGCCCTAGCACGATTAAAGTGTTCACTTTCTGCTACTGGTTCCCTCTCGGAATCTCTTTTTTAGCCTACAGCCTGGTTTGCCTACCAGACAGGCCATGTGCTCCCCTCACTGAGGGTCACTATGAGTACTCGGCCTCCTTAGTCTGGTCAGATGAGGCCTCTCATGAGGCCTCCCAGTTAGATCAGTCCTTTGGCCTTTTCAGGCCTCCTCAGTGCTTTGAAACACAAGTGCTGAGTAGATCTATGGATCGAGCAGAGAAACTCTCCTCACTGGCAAGGGTTGTAAGCGCTATGCTGAGTCATGCTCTCCTGGATTTCCCCCGTCTCTGAGATCCGGGCCGAGTGGTTTACTGTAAGCTTTGCAGTCCCTTGAGTTGGATGCCTTATCTAAAGGGAAGTGTCCAGAGGATCTGTCTTTGGACAGACAGGAAATTGGCCAGACTGAAATGTCCAATGTAGGTGACGCCAGGTCAGGCTTGCCTGGTGGCATTTCGGGTGAGTATGTTCCCCTGAATAATGATTGGCTGGGTCGCCTTCGGGTTCCCTAGCCACATTCCCTTGAGCAGGCCCATGTAGGCCTTTCATTAAACAAAGTTTATGGAGGTTTTCCTGTGAAGTGTATAGCTTGGGCTATGACTGTAGGGAATGCTGTCACTGACAGTCCAGTGTGACCTGAGGGTGCGTGGTTCTGGCATTTCATTAGAATTTTGCTGGTTCTGACAGTTGTCACTGCCAATGGGCATGCACTCCCCTTAGCATGGTGGCATTTGTTATATCGTTTCCCAAAGCGTCATCGACGCAGTGCGAGTTCCCTATCGAAAGGGAATGTCTAGGTTACAACTGTAACCACTGTTCCCTTAGAACAGTCTCTTCAGGCGAAAGGTGATTGTCATGTTTGCAAGGCGCCCTTTTATACTTCCGGGTTGGACATTTATGAAGTCAGTGGCTGTCGCCGGTCAATATGATTGCTGTGATTTGATAGTGATTTCAGACACCTGTCACACCTGAGGCGTTCCCCAAAGTGTCATCGATGCAGTGTCTCGTTCCCTGTTCTCAGGGAACAGAGGTTACAGTCGTATAAATGCATTTCAGTAAGTTTTAGTTATGTATATTCCCTCATACTTTTTAGCCATTTTACATATATTTTCAAATAAAATGATAATTTATTTACATTATATATTACTTAAAATATATATACATTTATCTAATTTATCAATTCTAAATGTAATTAGGTTATCCCTGTACCTGCAACCACTCACAGTGGATTGGGACCGAATTATAATGCAAGTGGACAGCATTATCTCTAATGCAAGTGGAGAACATCGTATCTAAACATAACTAAAACTACCCCTTACAGGGGATTGGGCAATAGGCGGACCCTAAGGGAAATAGCCCGAGGATAGGTTTAACTCCATATTGGGTACGGTGCATTAGATTTTGATGCTATGGAAAGAGGGATTAAAGACAAGAGAACCAGGAGAATGGTTTGTTGAAACAAAAAGAGGGGAGAGGTAAAATCAGCGGAAAGAGTGGATCAGCCTCATCAAAAACATGCGCAGGCCAGTGCATTCCTGCTTCCTCCCTAATCCAAACTGGATAGCCAAGAGGTGGTCCGGGGGAGGTGTTGTCTTTTTCATAAACCTAGCCAGTGCCTTCGGAAAACGGAAGTATTGGGTCATCATGGTTTACGAAAACACTGCCTCACTTTTTTTTTAACCTGGTGATACGGATGGGAATCGAGTGTGTGAGCGAAAAGGATGCCAAGCCGGCTCCTGAGGGGGGCCGACGCAGTCTCGCCACCCTCCCTCACTTCATTTTTCTCATAAGATTCAAAATTAGCCTGGGCCAGAGAGCTGGCTGGTAGTTGGGGTAAGGGATGGATAGTTATTTATGAATAATAAAATTGGGGTGGGGGGGAGGGCTCGGTCTAGGATTTCCGGCTTACAAAATGGGATCTGAGTGAGCCAGGTGTAGCCAGGAGCTGGGTCCTGAAATGGGAAGCCTACTAAAATTAGAGTGATAATTAGGGATAAGAGTAAGGGTGGGGAAATAGGATAGGTGGGGAGCCTTGACATTTTAAAGAGACACTACATCTCGGTCAAGGAGGAGATGCTTCTACTGTTAACAGGGATGAATTTGGAGGAGGGCGAGTAGACGAAAGAGACTCAGAGGCCGTACGAGAACATGGTCAACAGGAACAAGCAATTCATCTTCCAAGTTTAAGGTGCATGGATAAATACATGGTCATTTTGTAAACTTTACAGGGAAGGTATGTGTCTATTGTGCTTGTAGAGAGACCAATCGTTAGGGGTAACCAAGACCTTGGCACAAGGTGGGGACGGGGAAGTTTTGATCATCAAGGATGGACTGGACAGAAGGAATAGAGCACAGGGGGATAGAGAGGAACAAAGCGGCCGACAGGAGCAAGTAATTAATCTACCTAACCCTCTATTGCATAGCGTTGCCATATGGCAACAATTACTTTATCTTAATTTTTTTTAAAAGCTGTGATATAAAATCTATGTTTTTACAGTTAGTTGTGAAAAGGGGGCTTTAACTTTTAAGAAAATACAATTTATGAGGTCACATGACCAGGATATCCTGTTTGCCAGTCCTTTTTGCTCATGGACATTGACATGCAAACATCACTGTCTGGGGCTCCTGAAGATAGCCTTTTATTCAGAATTTTGGAAAATTTTCATCGAAATAAAAAAATTAAATCAGTATCTGGGGTAAGTAAACTTTAATTTTTTACCATTAAATTCAGTTTTGATTTTATAAGTTTTTTGTAATATGCTAAAATACATTTGTTGCCATATGGCAACTATATGCAAATATGGAAACGTCCTGGTGCATTCAACCTAATGGAGTCCCATTGACTTACATAGCATGAAACTACTCTGAGACTATGTTTACAACTTTTGCTTATATTTTAAAGGTAAAAACATTAGACCTTCACAAGCTGTTGTGGTGGGGGAAAATAAAAGAGGGCCTCAAAGCTTTGTCCCGCCAGATCCTGTCCGCAGAGACCGCACAGACCACTGGCCCTTGCATGCATCTGAGAAGGGCAGATGCAAAATGCCAGGATGCAAGGGCATTGTAAGAAGCAAGTGCTCCAAGTGTTTAGTTTTCCTCTGCTTCACTGACTTTCACAAGTCATGAAGAGAATTAAATGAAATGAAACAGCAAAAAAAAAATGACTAAATTAAATGAAACGAATGAATAGTGTATTTCAGTGAGACAGGTTCCAGGTTCCTGGTTATTATTACCAGACATTTCAGATAACTGTTGAAATTATATAATGTTTTTACTGTATAAATGTTTGTTTAAACATTTCACTAAGTATGAGATGGATTTGTTGAGTCTTGTTTTAAATAAAATTAGTTTTTTTTATTTTTTTTTATTTTATGGTACTTTCCACGATTGCATATTGTTGCCATATGGCAACAATTTACCAACGACCCCCCTTTAAACTTTTTTTTAGATTTTTTTTATATATATCTGTTATTTAGCTCATGTTAAGTAATAAAAACATGCAAAACATTTTTTACAATGTCTAATAAATAATTCGTGCAATAGAGGGTTAATCCTATGGGTGTACAGCTTTACAGCATTTAATTAAATCCAGGGTCTGGGTAGCATCACTAAAAGGTGATGAAAGGATTAAAAGAGGTAGAAGAAGCATGGAACCTGTCGAGGGGTGAATGTTAGGCCTTAAAAGAATTACAGAAAGATGGTACGATGGTAATTAAGCCAGCAGATAAAGGGAGCGTGGTGGTCATAAAGGACAGGGAGCAATGTATTAAGGAGGCTACAAAGCAGTTACAGGACGTGGAAATCTATAAACAATTAGAGCAATCTATATAGAAGAGGTCAGAAGAGGTTATCAGAATTGAGCTAGAACTACTGCAAGAAAAAGGGTTTCTAAACAAAAAGTAAGCGCCGTATGTGGAGGTTCAGGATACACCTAGGATTAGGAGGTTTTTATTTATTGCCCAAGGTTCATAAAGAAAAGACCACTTGCCATTTCTGGATGTCCCACCAGGCAGGCCGATTGTCTCTGACTGCGGTAGTGCAGTGTTAATTTTGACAGCCATTTTTGATTTAGTCTTAGTCTTCATCTTCAGACGAAAATGCGTATTGGTCTTAGTCACATTTTAGTCATTTTGTCTTTCATAGTTTTAGTCTAGTTTTAGTAAACGAAAAGTCATTGCATTTTTTGTCAACTTTTAGTCATTACTTTTAGTCATTACTTTTAGTCAAACTGCAGTTACTGACATTCATTTTGGTAGCTATTTTATATGTAGTCTTTATTAAAACTATCATTATAATTTTTCTCTCTAGGCCAATTCAATTAAGACTAGATGTACCGCATGGCGGTACAAAATATGACCGCCGCTCAGGCCTGCACTGGCTTTCCACAAAAAATATACTTATACTTATACATACTAAGTATGAAAAATCTGTGATTTTTTTTTTCAAAGGACCCTCCCATTCAATTTCTACAAACCTCTACCAAACGGTTGAGGTGCCTGTTGATGGTAAAAGTCAGTTATCTGACTTTGGCATGGGTTTGTTGTGTTTTACTGAAATAAAAAATATTTTTTCCCCAAAAAAGTGGTTTTATCTTGTAGCCCTGGTCCCAGAGTTTTAAAAAAACAATGTTAACAAAATTAAACTCATTCCCACTGTACCTAGTAGAACACTTAAGTAAATGTCCCATTGAAATTAATGGGATTTTATGGATTTAGGTGAAGAAAGTGTACACATAATACATTTTGGTCTGTACCATGAAGAGAAAACTGATTCAACTATATAAACTATATATTTTCTGAAAGCGTAGACTCTCAGGATGTGATCTAACATGGCATGAAACATGTCCCACCCACCTCATTAGTATACTGCCCAAGCATAACACATTGGGTATTGGTAAATCGAATATATGGCTGATACCTAAAAAAAGTAGTAGTATGTGCATGTCTGTCTGTGTGTGTGTGTGTGTGTGTATGTGTGTGTGTTTGTGTGTGTGTGTGTCTGTGTGTGTGTGTGTCTGTGCGTGTATGTATGCGTGCGTACATGTGTGTGTGCGCGTGTGTGTTTGTGTGTGTGTGTCTGTGCATGTGGATTTGTATGTGTGCATGCTTGCGTTTGTTTGTATTCCTGGATGTGTGTGTGTGACAGTATCATCCTAAACCAGCAACCCTTCGCTCAACACCACCATCTACAGGCCGATAAGTGTACAGTCACTAAATGTACACATAAATGAATTTATTTTATACCCCCCATGGATGAAATTCTACGAAACTTAGCATACCCCCAGAGGATGTCAAGTTAATCATACACATGAAATATGGTGCAGTTCTGAACATCTCAACTGAAGATAGGGGCGATTAAAGCAGAATAATATTGCATTTTCATTTTTTATGGGAAGAGGCGCAAATCACAAATGAGTGATTATGGGCTAGGTTGATGTGGGCCCTTAAGACATACCATAAAAATTTCTTCATCCTCGGTGCCACGGTTCAGGTAGTTATTTAGGAAAAACTGCATTTTTTGGGTTTCGGGGGGCCCAGCGCGGGGGGGGGGAGTGGCCCCCAGGGACCAAACGAAATTTTTCCGTAAAAGTCTAGTGGGGCTACATGCCCACCAAATTTCATGTTCCCTGGTGTTTCGGTGTCCCTGGTATCGTTGACCAAAAATTCAGGAAGTAGATGATGAAAAAAAAAAAAAAAAAACTTTGACAATCCCTATATGACCGCTTGCTAGCGGCGGTCATAATTATGAGAAATTAGAATCAAGGTAACAGGCTGTATTGACATTGCACTCTTTAGCAGTAGCACTTGTGCAATTCTACATATAATTTTCCTTAGTTTAGTGGTTCTCCAATTTTTTAGAGTGCCGTACCCCCTGGTACCCCCTCTCTTCCACTTAGACTGCAGTCACACCTTTTTCCATTAAGGGACAATATTTGCCCCCTTTAATCGATTTTTTCAGTATTTTTTTGTACCTTTATAAATACCTTTATAAAATAAATAATGCTTTAAATAAAACAATGTTCAATAAATATGCAATGATGGTAAAAACAAAGAGATACTTTTAAATATTTAATTAATATCGCCAGTAGGTGGCGGTAACTCACTGTATTTATGAGTGAGTCATCGAATCATTCATTTATTCAGTAATGAAACAAGTGGCTGTATTTATGAACAGATCATTGAATCTCACGATTCGTTCAAAGCCACAGAATCGTTCACGAATCACCGCTGTGTGCTGCAGTTCTACCAGAAAGACTCGGGAGATAAATTGATATAACAAGCGTATATTTATTAACAGCCCAGCAAGCATAATTTTATAAAGTTCTTTGGCGTAGGCCCCGTCCATTGCCTACCGCGCAATGCGAGGGTAGCGGAAGCTGCATATCCTGCCTGAAGACGAAGGCAGGGGCGCAGCCGACCCCCTGGAGGTAAAGGAAGGGACCATCCTGGTGGTGGTGGGGAGGATGAAGGGGAAGGTACCCTACGTGGAAGGGGAAGGGGAAGGTAGGAGGTAATACGTGAAGGGGAAGGTAATACGTGACACACTGACTGAGTCTTCCTGGCAGAACTTACGCTAAAGCTTTCATTTCTGCTGTGGCTTCGTTGCAAAACAGAGCAACAATAGCCTACTAACAATACTGTTTTAAATGTAGTACACCACTTAATGTTACCCTTTTGTTTGTTGAACTGTTGTATAAAATCAATGTCACATTTGAAATCGTGTGGATATTCAGGAAACATTGCATTCTTGCTCGTATAATATGATCAGCATTAAAAACACTGCATATCAGCCTGCATTTTGATCGCAGATGTAGTCGCACAAACAGGGCAAGTGGCTCATGACAGAACACAGACCAACTGAATGACACTTTAATTTAAGAAAATCTCAAATGAAGATCGCTGAATTCCAGCTTACTTGTCTGTGTTTTCAGATCATCCGCACTTCTTCAGCAGTGTAGAGAAAGCGCGTGCGCAAGTGCATGGTTGCCAGATACTATTGAAAAGACAGAGTAGAAAATGTGTTCTTTTAACAGAAAAGCTCTGACTGGGGGTTTAGCATGAACGCTCGTAAAAACAGTCTGTAATGTGTTGTCTCCTCCTTTATTCGACAAAAACAAGTTTTTTTATTTTTTCAAACACATTTCAGTCTAGTCTTTTTTCATCAACGATATTGCATGTATTGATATAGTTACAGTTATCGTTTAATGACGTGGGTGTCGTCTCTCATTGTCTTGTCTTAGTCAGGAAACTAGGAAAAAAAGGTTGTCAACGAACATGCGTCATAGATTTCGTTAACGAAATTAACACTGCGGTAGTGAGAGTTATGGCGTAGCAGAGTTCATCAGTTTCTGTCTCAACCCGCTCTCCACCAGGCACGCCAGTTATTTGAAGGACACTTACCATTTTCTCTGGAAGATATAGAACATTAGAATTAGTCCTAAAGCCAGACTCTTCTCTATGGATGTAGACAGTCTCTACACTGATATAGAGACAGATATGGGCCTGGCAGCAGTTAGGAGTTGTTTTAGCAAATACCCGGAGGAAGGGAAACCGGATGAAAGCCTACTGAGACTTCTTGAGTTAAGTTAAATTATTTCGAATTTAATGGCCATTACTACTTGGAGATTAAGGGTACGGCCATGGGTAAGCGGTTCGCACCGGCCTACGCCAACATCTACATGGGTCAGTGGGAAGAATCTGTGTTCCCCCGGTGCAAGGTATTGCCATTGCAATATTAGAGGTATTTGGATGACATATTGGGAGTTTGGGCGGCACAGAGGAAGTTTAAGACCACTAACACACATGGGGAGGAAGAACTCAGACCCCCAAGAAAAGGATACTTCCCTTGGTGATTAAGTTCTTTGGCAAGGCCAAAAGCTTAGCCTTGGTAGTGAGGAGGAATTTTGAGAAGCTAGCTCGGGATGAACCATTGGGGGCACAATAGTTCTTATTCGATCTACGTCATCAGTGTTCGCGGCGGCCATGTTGTTGACATAGAAAATACGGAAACTGTCAGTCTGTCAATTGACAAGCGAGGCAGCGTCGGTATTATCCATGGTATTATCGCTGTACTTTTTTAAACAGCGCGATGGTGTGTTGTGTAATACACGGCTGTTCTAACAACAGCAATAAGAACCCCGAAGTTTTTATGCGATACCGGCTGTAAGAAAACGTGAATGGAAGGGGACAGAGGAGTTGAGCCAGTGCAGGAGAGACTTGTGGCTAGCTAGGACAAATATAGTCTAAACTCCCCACAGCAAAGTCTGTTCCCATCATTTTACCACATGTTAGGGGGGATTGGGGGGGATGTAAAAAAAATTATTGCATCACAATAAGTGTATTGTGATTGTCAAAACATTTTAGCAACTAAACTGAATTTTATTAGGTTTAGTGACAACATGTTACAATGTTTACATGGTACAATTTCTGGTAAGCTATGCTTTTTTATTATTTCAATTCAATTATTGTGATTTGATTTAATATTGACTCATTTGGATAAATATTAGGTAGGCTACACAAGATAGGCATTAATTTTTCTCAAGAAAAAAACAACTCACCTAATGCTGTAAACATACAGAGAGAGATATATGCGTTTTTTTATTATAATAACTTATATAAGTAAACATATAATAAATATATAATATAGTACACATATTTAGCAAAATACTCTATAGCTCTTTTTTCTAGCCAACTAACGTGCTATAGCCTATATATTATTATGGTCATCAAATGGCTTTCCTGAGGTAAACGTTATGTGACAATTGTTCTCCAGCTGTTTTATTGAACCCTTTGTTTGTTTGTTTGATTGATTGGTCGATATTATGTATGAGGAATATACATTTCGGTAAGTTGTACTGTATCTTTCAGCAGTGTTCATTCGTGTTTATTTAGAGATGATCGGTTCACGTGCCGCTAGGGATCTGCCGCGTCACATTTACAAGCACCAAAACGGTATATTGTTTGAATTTCGTAATAAAAGTGACAGAACCTGATAGCTGAGATTTTTTATATCATAAGTAACCTGCTCTGTCTAGTCTGTCGGTCTCCGTGCCCTCTTTGCTTCGTGAGAAAATGGATGTGTGGCGTGAGAGCGTGTGAAAAGTGTCTCACGGTGAATGCGTGAGAGTTGGCAGCTCTGTAATTTTAATAAATATCCGGATAAGTTACGGCTGGCAATAAGGACGGATCTTTACTTAAGGCTATTGGGTCTATTTGATATGGGTCCACACCAATCAAGCTTATCTTCTCTTGATACCGACGAGATGAAGCCATTAAGCTACTGCTCCCCTCAACTCAAACTTGCGTGCGGCTAGGGGCAGGACAGATGTCATGTCAACAATATGGCCGCGGTTAGCTACTTCCGGTGTTACCGAATAAGGCCTATACAGGATGGTGACAGCATTTAAGAGAGGCAGGAACTTGCAGGACATGTAAGTCCACAGCAGGCTGGGACCAGCCAAGAAAAGACCAGATAGAACTCATGAGACCATTGTGATGGGAGGACGGGCCGGGGAAGTATGGAAACCAACATCAAAACAATTGATTTGGATTGGATGAGGGTATGGATATAACTAAGTAGGCTGGCTATGGGTTAGGTTGAGGGAGCATGGATTGGTAGGACGGTAAAGGGAAAGTCTGAGTTAAAAACAGCTAGAATAGGTTGAACATTGGATATAGTGAGAGAGGATATGGGAACAGTGAGAGATCGGAGATGGGGTAGTGGTTAGTGTCAGTGGAAAGGAAACGAGAAGATCTCTGACCCCCAAGAAAAGGGTACTTCCCTTGGTGATTAAGTTCTCTAACACTCTAATGGGAGTGAGGAGGAATTTTGAGAGGTTAGATCGGGATGAACCGTTGGGTAGTCATGGGAATCAGGTGAAGTTTTGATGTTTTGGTGGAATAGTCATGGTAAACATGGAGGTATCAATAAGGTGGTAGTCCTTGCAATAGTGGTAATCTTGATATAGTAATTTTGGGGTGATCAGCTTGTAAGAACGATGGTAGATTTATATAATGGGGCATAAGTCGTCTGAAAATCATGTGACCAACAGGAGACTTAGATTTTTGAGAGATACACGCCTACGACTGATCCCCTTGGCAGGTCGCCAAGAGGTGAAACACCCAATGATCCTGAGGTACACCACTGATGACGTGTCTTGGGGTTGATAGATCTAGGAAGAGGACGAAATGAAAATTTGCCTAAACCTACCCGTTAATAAGGAGATTGATCGATTCCAAACTTGATTGGACTAACTCCGTATCTGCAACATACCTAAACCTACCCCTCAAAGTAGGGAGACCCAATTCTTAATGTAATTAGGTTATTCCAGGAACTGCAACATACCCAAACCTACTCCTCATAGTAGGGAGACTTAATTCTAATGCAATTGGGCTATCCCTGTACCTGCAACCAGCACTAAAACCTACCCCTCACAGGGTATTGGGACCGAATTCTCACGCAATTGGACTAACCTTGTATTTAAAAATACATAAATCTATCCCTTATCTAAAACTACCTCTTACAGGGGATTGGGCCATAGGCCATAAGGAATAGCCAGAGGATAGTTTTAACTCCATATTGGGTAGCGGTACATTAGGTTTTGATGCATATGGCACACTTTTCTGGCCAAGAAAAGCTGCAATAGAGTCCACCCTTCTGCCGTCAGTCTGAAGGTCTGGCTACGCAAGACTATGGTTACAATTGAAATCGTTACAAAATAGATGCATGGGATGCTAAAATCATATACCATTAATTGTACCCAGCATGTAAATTACCATGAGAGAGAGAGAGAAGAAGGATTATACCCCCTTGTGATAACCATTCAAAAAAGAGCCATTCAATTCCATGCCCACTTAAAAAATAGCGATGAACAGACCCTCCATCACAAAGCCCTGACCCACCAAGAGCTGAAGCCAGAGAGAAACGCCCTCAGCCGATTGGTCTTAGAGCTGACGTCACAAACTGACAATAAAAACATAGCCAGACCAAACCAAATAATTAAAACACAAAAAGAAAAATACCTCAAACATTGGACAGACGCAACAGACAAACAGAGTAAACTGGAATGCTATTTGGCCCTAAACAGAAGATATGAATTGGCAGGATAAAGTGAGCTACCCTAAACTGAGGAAAGTCCTGAGCATGTACAGACTCAGTGAACACAGTCTGAGCATAGACACAGGCAGACACAGACAGAGCTGGCTGGCGAAGGAAGAGCGACTGTGCCCTCACTGCTCAGAGAATCAAGTGGAAACAGAGCTACACTTTTTGACTTCATGCCCCAATTATACAAACATTAGGGACACTTTCTATCCCCTTTTCACAACCCACCAGAAAGACTTCCATCAGAAATCAAATATGGACAAACTCCCACTCCTGCTTGGAGAAAGCCCAGCAAGCTGGCTGCCCAGTACGTGAGGTCCTGTCACGACAAAAGAACCTCCAGCAGGACAGAGCTACCAACTGTATAAATATTAGACATTTTAATTGCTATGTTTATTTTCACGTAATTTTTATTTTCTTTTTATTATTATTTATTTATTTTTATTGTATAGTGTTATGAATGCTTTGGCAATGTAAAGATCTTTCACCATGCTAATAAATCTATTTGAATCTTGAAGAAGAAGAAGAAGAAGAAGAGCAACAGTTACAATATTTTCATCTTACAATATGATTGTGTGCATATAGCACCAAGGCGTGTGTGTGTGTGTGTGTGTGTGTGTGTGTGTGTGTGTGTGTGTGTGTGTGACCATTGTGATAGACATTAAAATTTAAACAATCCCTGTGTTCTACATCTCTGAACGATCTTCAAATTAACTTTGAATATTATTACTGTCAGGCTTCTGGGGTGGATGAAGTAGGAGACGAACACGAAGATTATGAATTCCAAGGTTTTAATTCTCAATATTAAACAAATATAAACAAAAGGGAGCGTGTGCTCAGAACAATGACAACCTAACATTCAACATTGACCGACACAGAAGACTGAAAGACAGGAACTTAAATACACAGATGACAACGAGTGAAGACAGGTGACGGTGATGAAGAACAATGGCTAATAACTAAACACAGGTGATGCAGATGATGATGATGATGAAGACCAGGTGCAGGTGATGATGACTGGGAATTCTGGGAAGTGTAGTGCAGACAGGACGATGACAGACGGTGAATGTGACATTACTCCCCCCTCCCGGTAGGCGCGTCCTCGCGCCGTAGAAAGACCAAAGGGGTGGGGGGGTGGGCGCCCTGGAGGCTGACGGGGAAGACAAGGCAAGGGAGACAAGGCAGGAAGCCTCCAGGGTGGAGCAGACTGTGGGTGTGGTCACGGTGGAGCAGGCTGTGGGCGTGGCCAGGACGGAGACGACCCCTCGGGCGGCCACGGCGGAGCGGACCCTTCGGGTGGCCAGGGCGGTGATGTCCCCTCAGGCAACCACGGCAGTGAGGACCCTTCGGGTGGCCATGGCGGTCCGGACCCTTCGGGTGGCCATGGCGGTCCGGACCCTTCGGGTGGCCATGGCGGAGAAGACCCTTCAGGTGGCCACGGCGGAGAAGACCCTTCAGGTGGCCACGGCGGAGAAGACCCTTCAGGTGGCCACGGCGGAGAAGACCCTTCAGGTGGCCATGGCGGAGAAGACCCTTCAGGTGGCCACGGCGGAGAAGACCCTTCAGGTGGCCATGGCGGAGAAGACCCTTCAGGTGGCCATGGCGGAAAAGACCCTTCAGGTGGCCACGGCGGAGAAGACCCTTCAGGTGGCCATAATGGTGAGGACCCCTCAGGTGGCCATGGCCCCTCGAGTGGCCAGGACGGAGCCCTATGGCCCCCCCCAAAAAAATACTTGGGAAAAGTCCCGGGTACCAGAGAGGGCTCGGTGCTGGGCAGATCCAGCGACGAGGGCTCGGTGCTGGGCAGATCCAGCGACGAGGGCTCGGTGCTGGGCAGATCCAGCGACGAGGGCTCGGTGCTGGGCAGATCCAGCGACGAGGGCTCGGTGCTGGGCAGATCCAGCGACGAGGGCTCGGTGCTGGGCAGATCCAGCGACGAGGGCTCGGTGCTGGGCAGATCCAGCGACGAGGGCTCGGTGCTGGACGGGACCAGCGGTGAAGAGGGCTCTGGGCTGGACGGGACCAGCGGTGAAGGCTCTGGGCTGGACGGGACCAGCGGTGAAGGCTCTGTGCTGGATGGGACCAGCGGCGAAAAGGGCTTTAAGCTGGACGGAACCAGCTGTGAAGTGGGCTTTGAACTGGACGGAACCAGCTGTGAAGAGGGCTTTGAGCTGGACGGAACCAGCGGTGAAGAGGGCTTTGTGCTGGACGGGACCAGCGGTGAAGAGGGCTTTGTGCTGGACGGGACCAGCGGCGAAGAAGGCTCTGAGCTGGGCAGGATCAGCGGCGAAGAAGGCTCTGAGCTGGGCAGGACCAGTGGCGAAGAAGGCTCTGAGCTGGGCAGGACCAGCGGTGAAGAAGGCTCTGAGCTGGGCAGGACCAGCGGCGAAGAAGGCTCTGAGCTGGGCAGGACCAGCGGCGAAGAGGGCTCTGAGCTGGGCAGGACCAGCGGCGAAGAGGGCTCTGAGCTGGACAGGACCAGCGGCGAAGAGGGCTCTGAGCTGGGCAGGACCAACGGCGAAGGAAGCTCTGAAAAAAGGTCAATTAAGTCCTTCTCGTCCGGACTCTGGCTGAGGACAGGAACAGGAGACACTGGGCGGACAGTCTCTGGCTTGGCGGGCACGGCGCATACTGCTTTGGACTCGGCAGATCTAGCGTGAAGTGCGGGCTCGGCTGGACTGGCGTGAAGTGCTGGGTTGGGTGGTGTTCTGGACCGGGTCGCAACACTCTCCAGACACCGGGTTACCGTCTCCTTCCAACTCAGTCCGGTGGTGTCTGGGAGGTTGAGAGGACGATGGAAAGAGGCCCCGATCCAGAACAGGGTGCTGAGGGTTTCGTCCTTCAAAGAGCTTAAGAGGGCGAGCTGCCAAAACTCCTTGGCAAAGCTCAGGATGTCGTGGTTCTCCTGAGCCACGAGGATGAATTTGAGGTGTTCATCCATTACCTTGGTCGGTCAATCTGTCAGGCTTCTGGGGTGGATGAAGTAGGAGACGAACACGAAGATTATGAATTCCAAGGTTTTAATTCTCAATATTAAACAAATATAAACAAAAGGGAGCGTGTGCTCAGAACAATGACAACCTAACATTCAACATTGACCGACACAGAAGACTGAAAGACAGGAACTTAAATACACAGATGACAACGAGTGAAGACAGGTGACGGTGATTAAGAACAATGGCTAATAACTAAACACAGGTGATGCAGATGATGATGATGATGAAGACCAGGTGCAGGTGATGATGACTGGGAATTCTGGGAAGTGTAGTGCAGACAGGACGATGACAGACGGTGAATGTGACAATTACTTGACACTATTAAGATTATAACAGATGCAAGTTGATCAGGCTACCATGAACATAAATTAGCATATAAAGGTAATTATCCCATTTCTATCCCTTACCCATTCGCTTTCCTTTACCCCTCTGTTTTGCGCATTCACGTGAAGGGCTAGGGGAAGGGGTATACAATAGAATTGGGATTGAGGCTTACTGTCTACTCTAGTCAGTTAGCCATGCTATCTTTTGTTACGCTTTAAGATCAATCAGACTAAAGGTCCTTGCTCACTGAGTCAGAAATTTTTGTATGCGTTTTTTGTATTCATCATCCTAAAAATTCGTCACACACAGAAACCTTGCACACTGAGTCTGATGCATACTCTGGGTTCGGGCCAAATTCCGAGCCCAGAGCCCTCCCCTGGACAGCACGCCAAATATGCATAATCTTTACTCGGTTTAATATGATGTAAGTGTGAACTTGTGAAATGAGGTCGTATTCATTTTTTAACGTGCGGAAAATTTTAGATGAGAATTTCGGGCTCAGTGTGCAAGAACCTTAAGTCACTGATAATCTCTTTCAATTCAATTCGATTCAATTCACGTTTATTTGAATAGTGCTTGTCACAAAACACATAATTTCAAAGCAGCTTTACAGAAACTCCATATTCCATATTACAATTTAGAGTGTTCTTTTATCAGAGGTAACTGTGTAAGTTATGTATTTCAGAAATGTACATATACAAAATCACAGTTAGCTAAAAATGTACGGTAACACTTTATTTTACAGTGTCCTTGTTACATATGGTACATGCACTTACCATAGTAATAACAGTACATTATGCATAATTACATGCAACTAACCCTCAACGAAACCCTGGGCACGGGCATCCCAAGATGGGCATCCCAAGATAAAACACTGATAAAAATCTTCATTGTGATTGGTTGATCAGGGACCAATAGTGACCAGGCATTACTCATATTATAAAAGCATAACGTTTTATTGGTTTAAACACAAACACACACACACACACACACACACACACACATACAAAGTGATTTCCATTCCAATGGATGGAAAGGGGATATGGAGTCTAAAGGGGATACTGCACTATGGAATTAATTATGTCAGACAAAATAACCTGACATAGCTTAAGTAATGTTTAGTAAGGTTTTTCATTACTAAGTATGATAAAATAAAGTAACTAAACAACATTTTATATCAATCAAAAGATATGTCTCTTTAAAAGTTGTCCATTCTGTTTTTTAGCCCCTGCCTCCACAACCTGTTTCTAAAGTGGGTAAGCCTATGTTGGACACAGATGACCAGAGAGAGACAGGTCTGTGAAATTTCTGAATTTTCAAATTTTTTCAGTTTTTTTAATTAATGTAAAACAAGAGGACAAAGAAACTGGAAATTTATATAACTCAAATTATAGAATGTTGAATGTGTTTGTTTATTAAGTGCAGTGAATGTTTATTGATGGTTATGCTTACATCAGGAACTGTTTTTTAGTTGGTTATTCCTGGCTTTGGCATATCATTTTAAAAATTGTGGAATCTATGATATGTGACCAACAAATGTAACCTTAGCTCACAAAATATGATGCTGAAATAGGCATGCAGGCACAAATATCTTCCAACAGATTGTAATAAAAATGCTGCAGTCCCAGGTGAAAAAATGTTCACTAAAATACATTTTATTTAAGTGCACTTAGTACACTTCCATAATGTACTTAAAGTGCTCTTGTCACGGTAGACGTATTCTCTGTTCCTTTTAGTCTCGTGTTTATGTTGTTGTGTGAGCGCGTGTGTAGTGGGTGTGAGTGTATGACATCACCTGATCCGCTCCAGCTGATCATCATTACTTCACCAGCTGCAAGCAATTCACCCATCTTCCACCTGCTTGTACTGTTGACTTTGTTCCGTAATAAATATACTTGCACTTGCTTCCTGTCTCATCGAGTCATTATGACAGAACGATCTGACCAAGGAATGGAAGCAGCGAGTGCGTCTTCTGGATCATTGGAAGAGTTCATTCATCACAGTATCCGTAGAATGGATTCACAGCAACAAGAGATCGGCGACACGGGTCGCGCAGTACAAGCCCTGGTGACGCAGGTGTCCGAGCTCACCCAGCAGATCCATCGCCTACAGATTCCCGCTGCGCCGCCCACACCGGCTGTTCCTCCTGCTACACCTGCGAGACCCTCCCAGTCCGAGCCTCGTCTACCCACACCGGAGACCTATTCAGGTGAACCAGCTTTTTGTAGAGCATTCTTGACGCGTTGTTCAATGCACTTTGCTCTTCAACCACTGACTTTCAGCACAGAACAGGCCAAAGTGGCGTTTGTTCTCACATTGCTGACTGGGAGGGCAGCACTCTGGGGAACAGCGGTGTGGGAGAACCAGAATCCATGCTGCGCCTCGTTCCAGACCCTCGCCGCCGAAATGAAGAAGGTCTTTGACCGAGCGCTTTCAGGAAGAGAGGCTGCCAGAACATTGGCGAATCTTCGACAAGGTGAAAGATCCGTTTCAGATTTTTCCATCGAATTCCGGACCCTGGCGGCGGAGTGCGGATGGAACGAGGAGGCGCAGTGGGATATGTTCCTGCATGGGTTGGCTGACCACGTCCAGAAGGAGATCTACGCCTTGGATCTACCTACCACACTGAACGGGTTGATTGATTTAGCTCTGCGGGTGGACGCTCGGCTATCCAGGATCGAGCGCCGAGTCCCATCCACCCGTACCTTCGGAGGGATCGACGGTTCAAGATCCAACGGCAGGGACGTGGTCAGCCCCATCTACGATCCCGAGCCCATGCAGGTGGGTCGAGCTCGGCTTTCCCGGGAGGAGAGGGAGAGGCGGAGGTCCCAGGGCCTTTGCTTATACTGTGGAGGAGCGGGACATTTTTCATACAACTGCCCGGTAAAAGGCCAAGCCCGATAGTAAACTTGAGGCTACTATCGGGTGGGATCTCCGCCAGGAAGACCTCATCAGCTGTTACATCTACCTCCACGCTCCTCCCGGTAAGACTAAGATGGTCAGTCCACCAGCACGACTGTCGAGCACTTCAGGATTCTGGGGCTGAAGGTAATTTTATGGACCACTCATTTGCACAACAGTTACAGATACCCCTCAAACCCCTCACTCACAGAATCGCAGTTCACGCTCTGAATGGACAGATACTTCCCACCATTTCACTATCCACTGAAGAGTTAACCCTCATCACTTCTGGCAACCACTCTGAGACTATTTCATTCTACATCATGGATTCACCTCTGGCACCCGTCGTCCTCGGACATCCCTGGCTCATTCAACACAACCCTCGAGTGGACTGGCATCATAAAGTCGTGCTGGAGTGGAACAAGGAATGTCATAAGTCTTGTCTCGTGTCTGCTTGTTCGTCTGTGCCTGTTTCTGTTTTTCAGGAGGAAACAGGGGATTTGTCTAATGTGCCCGAGGAGTATCTGGACCTGAAGGAAGTGTTCAGTAAGTCTCGTGCTGCTTCTCTTCCTCCGCATCGTCCCTATGACTGTGCAATAGATTTACTGCCAGGTAAGTCTCCGCCTAAAGGCAAGTTATATTCACTCTCTATTCCGGAGAGGGAGGCTATGGAGAAATACATTTCTGATTCTCTAGCAACCAAGTTCATTCGCCCTTCCTCTTCTCCAGCTGGGGCGGGGTTCTTTTTTGTGGGGAAGAAGGACGGTTCTCTGCGACCTTGTATTGATTACCGGGGGTTGAATAACATCACGGTAAAGAATACTTATCCTTTGCCGTTGATGTCTTCAGCTTTCGAGAGGTTGCAGGGAGCGTCCATCTTCACTAAATTGGACTTGCGTAACGCTTATCATTTGGTTCGCATTAGGGAGGGGGATGAGTGGAAAACTGCCTTTAACACCCCTAGGGGGCACTTTGAATATTTGGTCATGCCCTTCGGGCTGTCCAACTCCCCGGCAGTTTTCCAGGCACTGGTCAATGATGTGTTGCGAGATATGATCGATCAGTTCATATATGTCTACCTGGACGACATATTGATTTTTTCTTCTTCTCTCCAGGAACATATGCAACACGTCCGACGAGTGCTTCTGAGGTTGCTAGAGAATGGGCTTTTTGTCAAGGCGGAGAAATGCGAATTTCATGCACAGTCAGTTCCGTTCCTTGGGTACATCGTGTCGTCTGAGTCTCGCAAGGCCCTGCAGAGGTTCCTGGGGTTCGCCAACTTCTATCGGCGTTTTATTCGCAATTTCAGCCAACTAGTCGCACCTCTGACTGCCTTGACCTCCCCCAGAACGACGTTCAGGTGGTCTAACACAGCCGAGGCTGTGTTTACCAAACTGAAAGGCCGCTTTGTTTCAGCCCCTATCCTTGTTGCCCCTGATCCATCACGTCAGTTCGTGGTGGAGGTCGACGCGTCAGAGGTGGGAGTAGGTGCAGTGTTGTCCCAACGCTCCCCTGTAGACGACAAGGTGCATCCATGCGCGTTTTTTTCTCATCGGTTGTCCCCAGCAGAACGTAATTACGACATTGGCAACAGAGAGTTGTTGGCAGTTAAGCTAGCGTTGGAGGAATGGCGCCACTGGTTAGAAGGGTCAGGGGTACCTTTTATCGTCTGGACTGATCACAAGAATTTAGAGTATATCCGCACTGCTAAAAGACTGAACTCCAGGCAGGCTCGGTGGGCACTTTTTTTCGGTCGTTTTGAGTTTTCTATTTCTTACCGTCCGGGTTCTAAGAACATCAAACCCGACTCCCTATCTCGCATCTTTGATTTTTCCCCACGCCCGACTACTCCCGAGTGCATTTTGCCCGAAACTCTAGTCGTTTCCACACTCTCATGGGAGATCGAATCGAGGGTCCAGAAGGCCTTAGAAGGGGTAACGCCTCCGCCCGGTGGTCCACCGAGTCGCTTGTTCGTGCCGGAGGGATTACGGTCCGACGTTATCCAGTGGGGTCATGGTTCCAACGTGGCGTGCCATCCAGGAGTTAATCGTACTAGTTTTTTAGTCAGGCAACGATTCTGGTGGCCACGTATGGCTCGCGACATTCACGATTTTGTCTTGGCTTGCTCGGTTTGTGCCACTGGTAAGACTTCCAATCGACCTCCTGATGGGTTACTTCAACCGCTGTCGGTTCCTTCGAGACCCTGGTCCCATATCGCTCTAGATTTTATTACCGCCCTCCCACCCTCTCAAGGGAACACGGTCGTTTTGATTGTGGTGGACCGGTTCTCGAAGGCAGCCCATTTTGTCCCCTTACCCAAATTACCCTCAGCTAAGGAGACAGCGGTAGCGGTCGTAGACCACGTCTTTCGCTTACATGGCCTCCCGATTGACGTGGTCTCTGACAGGGGACCCCAGTTTGTGTCCAAATTTTGGCGAGAGTTTTGTAGATTACTGGGGGCGACGGTTAGTCTGTCCTCAGGGTTTCATCCCCAGAGCAATGGCCAAACCGAGAGAGCCAACCAAGATTTGGAGAGGGTGTTGCGATGTTTGGTGTCCAAGAATCCTTCCTCATGGAGCCAGCAACTCTCTATGGTGGAGTACGCTCACAACACGTTGCCAGTGTCGGCCACGGGCCTTTCTCCATTTGAGTGTAGTGTAGGTTACCAGCCACCTATTTTTCCTAGTCTGGAATCCGAGGTTGCGGTTCCCTCCGCTCACGCCTTTGTTCAGAGGTGTCATCGTACTTGGACCAGAGCCCGTGAGACTCTACTCCAAGTGGGAGCGCGCACCAAGGCCAAGGCCGATCGCCACAGGTCAAAGCCTCCCGTATACGTCGTGGGTCAAAAAGTGTGGCTTTCTACTAAGAACATTCCTTTGCGCACCGTCTCTAATAAGCTTGCACCTAAATTTATTGGCCCGTTTACTGTCACCAAAATTATTAGTCCGGTGGCAGTCCGCCTCAAATTGCCTCCCGCGTACAGGAGGATCCATCCCGCCTTCCATGTGTCTAAAATTAAACCAGTGTTTCATTCTCACATTAATCCGCCTGTCCCGGTTCCTCCCCCACCGCGACTCGTAGATGGGGAGACCACTTATTCGGTTAATCGTATTCTGGACTCTAGGCGGAGGGGACTCGGATTTCAGTACTTGGTGGACTGGGAAGGTTACGGTCCGGAGGAGAGAAGTTGGGTACCTGCTAGAGACATCCTGGATCACTCCCTTATCGATGATTACAATCGACAGGTAGGGGGGCCTGGGAACGCCAGGAGGCGTTCTTAGGAGGAGGGGTACTGTCACGGTAGACGTATTCTCTGTTCCTTTTAGTCTCGTGTTTATGTTGTTGTGTGAGCACGTGTGTAGTGGGTGTGAGTGTATGACATCACCTGATCCGCTCCAGCTGATCATCATTACTTCACCAGCTGCAAGCAATTCACCCATCTTCCACCTGCTTGTACTGTTGACTTTGTTCCGTAATAAATATACTTGCACTTGCTTCCTGTCTCATCGAGTCATTATGACAGCTCTATTTTCGCGCACTTATTTTGGACTTAATATACTTATCTTTATAAAAGCTTATCTTTAGTACTTCTTAAGATAAACTTAAGATCATCTTAGTGTACTCAACTGTGCTATTTTGAGACACACTGAAGATGAACTAAAGTGTATTTTTAAAATACTATTTCAGCTTTTAAAAAAATGTATTTTGTTACCACTTTTAGTAAAACTGAAACCATCTTTAATGCATTTTAAATACAATAATAAATTATTTAAAATATAATAATATATAATAAATATATACAAATTATACTTATAATGTATTCCTAGGTTAAAAAAAGTGCCATAATGTACTTAAAGTGCTCCATTTTAGCACACTAATTTTGTACTTAATATACTAAAAGTTTTTCTTTAGTACTTCTTAAGATAAACTTAAGATTTTAGTGTACTCAACTGTGCTATTTTTAGACACACTGAAGATGAACTAAAATATGCTTTTAACATACTATTTCAGTACTGTTTTCATCAGGTTTCTCTGGTGCTAAAGGAGATAAAGGTGTGAAGGAAAAGAAGAGGGACCAAGGAGACCATAGATTTACAGGGCCAAAACGTGATTGGGAAGCTAATGGGACTACAGTCTCACTCTGCAGCACAGGTGGAACTTGTGGAGAAAAGGTACAATTTTGTTTTAGATTATTATGTTTTACTTTTTTTAATCAAATGTATTAAAATATGTTTTATTAACAAAGTTTGGGAGGAACCCGTTCAAATTATCTACCCAATCAGCACGAGAGGAGGTCTATGTTCCTATGTTGGCCCATGCCCAAAAGCCATCATGTCCGAAATCGAGCTCTTCCTGTCTGACGATGAGTCCTTCATCTTTGTGAAAACTCCACCACAGTCCACCGGGCCAAGGAGCGATCTTCCTCCGCCGAGCCCGGGCGTCATCTTGTCATCTTGTCATCTTGTCATCTTCCAAGCAATTTTCCTCTTACACCTGAAGGCTTGTAACAACAATGCCTCTACGTCAGGGAATTTATTAGCTCAAATGAGAGGTCTTATTCATAAGATATGAATATGTATATGTCGTTTACACAAATTGAATTATGCCAAATAGGGAACAGGTCAAAACCTCAACTTATATCAACAGTTATACGATTTCTCGTAGTAACTACTGATATAGGTAAGTAGAATTATATTTTAATTTGGGGAATTTAGATGGGAGTTTAAAGTTAATTTATTGTGCGAACCATCCGTCCGGCAGATCGGATGCACAATTTCTGAACAAAAACCTATTGTCTTTAACACCGAAAAATAACCCTTTCCTGTGGCCACAAAGAATTGATTATTTTCGTGTTTAGACAACTTAGATATCTTAATATTAAAATGTTGGTAGAGCTTGGTAGGTAATAACACTTTCAGGGATTTCAATAATGTCACAATATGAGACAGATTCAATTCACACAGATTATAGGTTTAATCAAACAACTAAGATTACATGTAATATTTCAAATCACGCAGGAGTAAATATGCATAACAAACAAACAATATAGCGATCGCAAATAAAGAATAAAATCAAATAAAACAAAACAAACTTATGAGAGAGATATAGAGAGAAGGAGAAAAGGGGAGAGAGAGTGTTAGAGGATTGGTTGTGTGTGTGTGCGTAAAAAGGGTGAGGGTGCGTGTGGGCTTAGGAGCGCGTGTGTGTGTGTAAGTTTGAGAAACGTGTGTGTGTGTGTGTTCAGGAGCACGTGTGGATGTGTGAGTGTAAGTGTGTGTGTGAGAGTCAGGACAAGTAAGAAAGGCAAAACAGTTTAAAACCTTAATGCTCAACAAGACCCCAACAATTTCTAGTAATTATTTGACCACTTAAAACAGCATTTCGTTGGATTACAAATTCAAGAAATACAGTACTTGCTCAGTGATGCCCTCTTGTGTATGCGTTGTGTAACAAAGGGGCCAGGAACACGTGGTCAGCAGCTTCGTCAAGGCGGGGTTTGTTGCGATGGTAAGTCGCAAGTTCGTTAAACTTAGCCAAAGATGTTTTTAGCCTTAAGTTGGTCCCGTTGGTTTGTAAGAAAATTATCAAACTGAGGTAGACTATCAAAAGAAAAACTTGAGACGAAAATAAAGAAAGTAACCGGAGGTTTCTTGGAAGAAGGCAGGAAGAAGGCGGGTCTCTCTCTCTCTCTCGTGGCGGAACTGCATTGAAGAGAGGACTGGCGCCGTATTTTGAAGGAGCTGAAACCACGCCTTCTCACGTACCTACTCCAATCGCGTGGCGAATGGGTGTGGCGCCAAACTACCTTTGTTCAACCAAGTACACGCCCTCTGGAGCTACGTACTGGAGAAGTAAACTTTGGGTATAAAACATTTATAACTTGGCATAAATGAAAGAATGCATAATTTTATACATTGAGTTGCGAATTCAGCACCTTTGTTTTTTTCTGAACGCAATGATGCCACGGATCGTGGTTCTGGCAGTTAATAACACAGAGTTACATGATTCTTCAATATAAGGAGCATTTCACCTTTTGATTATACCATAAAACTTAGTTATAACGGTCTTCCATATACGGACCATGACATATAACACAAATACATTTCAAGAATATATAGAAAAGAGTGATTTTCGATCATAATGTCCAGGCATGAGATTGTCTCTGTGTATGTTTGCTGAGAGTGCACAAGCGCGTGCTGAACTTTTGCTCCCCCCTCTCGGGGTTCAATATGTATGTATGTGCGTATGTGGAGTCCTTTACATGTGGAACCGTGTGGCGGACTTTTGCTCTTGGAGCCGCGGGGTGATGGGCTATGTGTGTGCGTTTTACTCGAATTTTGATGAGATTATCAGCCAGCGCGTCGGACACTGTCCTGTTGTCCTGAGCTGTAAATCAGTGTCTAAGAGATCTCTAGGGGGTTTGGAAATTGTAGACATCACGGCGTTTCTGCTGCTCATGACTCCCCGGAGGGCAGTAAAACAAAAGGTTTTTGTTGATTCAGGAATAAGAGTTCTGTGTTTTTAGGTGGCAATCGATGAGTTACTCCAATTGACGGCGCCATTTGGTCTGCATGTCCTGCACGTCCTGTACGTCGGGATCTTAAGACAATGGAGGTGTTTGTAGATGATGATTCCAGTAAGTCAATTAGATCCCAGACTAGAGGGGGTTTGATCAGGGGTAACTTTAGGAATTTAATCATAGAGAGGGAGCTGACAATCTGATCATTCTACTTTGCGTTACAGGCTTTTCTACTGATTTCATGCCTAAGTGGTATACTTAAACTTATAATTATTTAGAATAAGTAACACATCCTGGTGAATGTATGATGATCTGTCTTAGCTTCTTGGCTCCTATTCTGTGGCACACGGTAAATGATATCAATCTAGTGATTAATCCAGTTCAAGCACTTTAACCATAAAACACTACATCATCATCGTGCCGAGTGTAATAGAAACAAAGTCCCTCATGACCAGGATGACTCAAGATCCTCCCCTACTTAACTTGTGACTTCCTGCAGACTGTCCCTATGGAATCTTCTCGCCCTGACTCCGAATGACAGAAAGCTCTGATGGTTATCCAGAACTCATAGAATCGCAGTTACATAGATAACTCTCTATTCTATTTCGTTCTTCCTGACCGCCAGTGGCAGTGGTTCACACTGGATGACTTATAGCAACAAGGTTACAAGGAGGTCCCACTTACCCTTACGAGCAGGTTGAGGGTCCCGACCGGACAGCTGTTTCAATAGTATTAAAAGCAGCCACATTAAAAGTCTGCTTCCGTTTCCCTCCTGTGTATTCAACATCAGAGGATTAAACACTGCCAGCTCAATAGCCTGGTTTCTAAAAAGGGCAGAGAGCCTCCAGGGGAGAAGCCATAACTTCACTACTGAGCCATCCACATTCCAGCGCATACATGATGTGTTAACTGATAACACGTGGAGTTTACTTACACACTTAGTCAAAGTAATGGCCAAGAGAAACGTTGTCTTCAGTGAGATCCACTTCAGATCACTCTGCTCCAGAGGTTCGAACGGAGGCAATGTAAGAGATTTTAAGACTAGGCTCAGATCCCATGAGGGCACCCGAGTGGACTGAGTGGGGTGCAGTCGTTGAGCAGCTCAAAGAAACTGAGTAACATAGGCATGAGACCCCAATGGCTGACCATCTATTTGTACATGATGTACTGAAATTGCAGCCACATAGACTCGTAGGGCCCTATCTTGCACCCAGCGCAATTGACTTTGTACACCGACGCATGTATCATTTTGCACCCGACACACAGCGGACTTTTCCCTCGACAGACGCAAGTTGGTAAATTAGGGAATGAACTTGCGCTCCCAGGGGCGGTTCAGTGAAAAGAGGAGGCGTGTTCTGGGGCGAACATTCCCTGGTGCTATTTTGCAGTTCCAGAAAACAATTACGCCACAGACCAGGAAAAACGTCTCGGTTACGTATGTAACCCTCGTTCCCTGAGTACAGGGAACGGAGACGTGTCGTCGGGGGAGTTCCCTGATGCATTGGGATCACGCTAGGGAGCCAATTGCCTTCGAGAGAATTAAAACAAGCCAATGAATATTGGCATGCAAGATTTGCATTCCGCGACCCGCCTACTAGCGCGGGTATAAAAGGCGGAAGTAAACATTGCGCAATGCTTTTCGCTGAGGAGCCGAACAGTGTCCAGCCCTCCGCGAAGGTACAGCAACATGGCAACGGGACGACACGTATCCGTTCCCTGTACTCAGGGAACGAGGGTTACATACGTAACCGAGACGTTCCCTTTCGTCCTGGGAACTCCAACGTGTCGTCGGGGGAGTTCCCTGACGAATTGGGATCCCAAGTAAAACGCCATGGTGCTGGCCCCTTCCAGCGCCCAGCTAAGCTACCCTGCAGCAGTTTCTGCTATAAGTTGCGGGAGCTAGCTAGGGAATCACACTGCTGTTCCGCAAGACCCGCACAGTGGATTTGGATAACACTGGGAAAGCGTGCCCTGACCCCCGGGGGGGGGGGGGGGAACACTGCGGAAGCCCAGCCTGCCTGAAGAAGGCCTGGAATACACATATGTACTAACCCATTTGGGGTAGTGAAACATATGGCAGTCCCTGAGGTAGTCCCAATCCGAGGGAAGTGGGAGCGTACTCAACAGGGACGACAGAATGAGTCTGTCAAGGGGAAGACACGGCTGAACTGCACGTGGCATCATGGGTCACCGTAGAGACCACTGGAACACCCAGTCTACTAGTAACTCCCTACTGGAGGTAGCAGAACTGGCGCCAGGCGGTCCGCCACGCCTGGCACCGGGGGGGTGATGGAGGAACTCACGAGGCTCACCGACTTAGGGCGCCAAGCGGAGCAAAAAACGCACTTATCCGGCAAAGGCGCGGAGTGGCGTAGCAAGCCGACACAACCTATTCCCTCGCACCACTGGCCGTGGCGAGTACTCGGGAGGAAACAGGTTCCACACGTAGGTTATAGAATCTAACGAACGTGTTCGGTGTCGCCCAGCCCGCAGCTCTACAGATGTCTGTCAGCGAGGCGCCTTGAGCCAAAGCCCAGGAAGCGGCAACACCTCTAGTAGAGTGAGCCCGCAACCTGGGAGGACAAGGCTCACCCAGAGACTCATACGCTCGGGTGATAGCATCCACTAACCAGTGAGCTAATCTCTGCTTGGAGACAGCCTTCCCCTTCTGCTGGCCTCCGTAACAGACAAAGAGCTGATCTGAGGTTCTGAAGCTTTGCGTTCTGTCAATATAAACCCGCAGGGCAAGGACGGGACAGAGAAAAGCTAGCGCTGGGTCCGCCTCCTCCTGGGGCAGCGCTTGCAGGTTCACTACCTGGTCCACGAAGGGAGTGGTAGGAACCTTGGGCACATATCCGAGCCGGGGTCTCCATACAACATGAGAAAGGCCCGGCCCGAACTCCAGGCACGATTCGTCGACCGAAAATGCCTGCAGATCCCCGACCCTCTTGAAAGAGGCCAATGCTAACAGGAGCGCTGTCTTAATGGACAGGATATTAAGTTCTACTGTCAACAAAGGCTCAAAGGGAGGACCTTGAAGAGCTCTAAGAACCAGAGCTAGGTCCCAAGAGGGTACAGAGTGCAAAACACGAGGTGGATTTAACCTCCTAGCACCCTTAAGGAATCTGATGATCAGGTCGTGCTTCCCCAAGGACTTACCTTCTACTGCATCGTGACCCATCTTGCAGTAAAGAAAGCACGACTCTGATCGGGCAAGTTCGGGGGTCCTCCTGACGGGAGGAACACCAACCGACGAACAGGTTCCACTTCAACGCATAGAGGCGCCTCGTAGAGGGGGCTCTAGCGGAAGTGATGGTATCTACCACTGCCTGTGGTAGGCCATCTAGAACCTCCGCGTCCCGTCCAGGGACCAGACATGGAGTTTCCAGAGGTCTGGACGCGGGTGCCATAGAGTGCCCCGTCTCTGAGAAAGAAGGTCCTTCCTCAGAGGAATCGGCCAAGGAGGGGCTGTCGCGAGGAGCATGAGCTCCGTGAACCAAGTCCTGGTGGGCCAATACGGTGCCACTAACAGGACCTGCTCCTCGTCCTCCCTGACCTTGCACAGTGTCTGTGCAAGAAGGCTCACTGGGGGAAACGCATACTTGCGCAGGTCCCGGGGCCAGCTGTGAGCCAGGGCGTCCGTGCCGAGGGTCCCCTCGGTCAGGGAGTAAAACCACTGGCAATGGGTCGTGTCCGGAGAAGCAAACAGGTCTACCTGTGCGACTCCGAAGACACTCCAAATCAGCTGGACCGACTGGGGATGGAGTCGCCATTCTCCTGGTAGGGGAGGCAACTGTGAGAGCTCGTCCGCCATACGGTTGAGCTCCCCTGGAACATGAACGGCACGAAGCGACCTCAGATGCTTCTGACTCCATAGGAGGAGGTGGGAGGCGAGTCGCGACATACGACGGGAGCGTAGACCGCCTTGATGGTTGATGTACGCAACGGTCGCAGTGCTGTCCGTACGGACCAGTACATGCTTGTGTCTGAGAAACCCCTTGAGGCGACACAAGGCTAGACGTACTGCTTGCAACTCTAGGCAGTTGATGTGCCAATGCAGCTGGGGCCCCGTCCACAGACCCGAGACTGCATGCCCTCTGTACGTGGCCCCCCAACCCATGGCAGAGGTATCCGTGAACACCACAGCATGCCTGGAAACCTGGACTAGGGGTACTCCGGCCCGTAGAAACACAGGGTCCGACCATGGGAAGAAGGTTTGGCGGCAGCGCGGGGTAACTTTGACCCGGAGCGTACCGCTCTGCCACGCCCACCTCGGGACTCGATCGTGAAGCCAGCGCTGAAGTGGTCTCATATGTAACAGGCCGAGTGGCGTTACTGCGGCTGCGGCTGCCATATGCCCCAGGAGCCTCTGAAACTGTTTCAGTGGAACCGCTGTCCTGCCTCGAAAGGACTTGAGGCAGGTGAGCACTGACTGGACGCGCTCCTCTGTGAGGCGCGCAGTCTGGGTGACCGAGTCCAGTTCCATACCGAGATAAGAGATGCTCTGCACGGGGCAGAGTTTGCTCTTGTCCCAGTTGACCTGAAGCCCCAACCGACTGAGGTGCCAGAGCACCATGTCCCTGTGATCGCACAACACATCTCGCGAGTGAGCTAGAATAAGCCAGTCGCCGAGATAGTTGAGAATGCGAATGCCCTGTTCTCTCATGGGAACAATGGCCGCCTCCGCGACTTTTGTGAAGACACGGGGCGACAGGGCCAGCCCGAAGGGTAGGACTTTGTACTGATATGCTCGACCCTCGAACGCAAACCGTAGAAACGGTCTGTGTCGAGGAAGAATCGAGACATGAAAGTACGCGTCCTTCAGGTCGATCGCTGCAAACCAATCCTGGGGACGGATGCATTCGAAAATGCGCTTCTGCATGAGCATTTTGAACGTGAATTTGTGCAGGGCCCGATTCAAAACACGCAGGTCCAGGATTGGCCGTAACCCACCGCCTTTCTTGGGTACAATGAAGTACGGGCTGTAAAACCCGGACCTCATCTCGGCAGGAGGGACCGGCTCGATCGCGTCCTTCGCCAGCAGGACGTCGATCTCTTTCCGCAAGACAGGGGCATCCACTGACCGCACACGGGTGAAGTGGACGCCCCTGAACTTGGGAGGCCGGCGTGCAAATTGAATTGCATAGCCGAACCGGATGGTACGGATGAGCCATCGGGATGGAGTTGGAAGCTCTAGCCAGGCCTCCAGAAACCGTCCCAACGAGCCCACTCCACCCACCGGCGTACCCGCGGAGGGGCAGCGAGGGGGAAGACAGGGACTCGGGTCCGGTGGCATTGTAGCGACCGAGAGCGAGGTCTGGGCGTGGAACTTGACGCCAACCTGTTTCCCCCGGTGGGCAGACGGCAGAGAAGGCCCGTGGGCATTCTGCTGCGGGCTGCCCAGTGGCGAGGGGAGGGGAAGAGACGAGGAACGAGGCCCTGCCTCCTCGTGAACGGGTCTCTGCGCCTCCGGGCCCAACCGCAGACAGGAGCGACGCACCAGAGGCTGCGCCGCTGCTATCCGGCGACTGGGAAGAGGGGAACGGGAGCGATGCCGCTCGGAGACGGCATCCACTGCCATTCTGGCCCTCTTGGTTGGAAGAGACTGTGTGCCCACCAGTCTCGACCATGGATGACCTGAAGGAGGAAGTAGAAACTGCTCTTTTACTGAAACTTTGGGTACCGCTGACTGAGTGGTCAGCGGCGGAACAGAAACAAAAGGGAACGAAAAATTCTCCGCCCGGCCCTCCCCCGGGGGAAGGAGGTGTGCAGAGGCACCCTCCCAAAGAGCAGCAGTCCGAACCTCCCTCAGGTCGCCCGTCTCAGGAACGCTTCCCTCTCTTCCCTTTACGGGAAGGGGCCGGGGGCGCCTGAGCGGGCTGGGTCGTCCTCTTGCGACCAGACTTCCGGCCTCCAGGGTTAGACTGCTGCCCTGGAGGAGGAGCTGGTGCAGGAGGACGTCCTCGGCGACGGGAAGCGGCCGGAGGCTCTACGGCAACAGTAGACGGGCCAGCAGCAGCCCGTTTCCTGTGCAGGACATGCCGTATTGCCTCTGACTGCTTCTGGGCGGCGGAGAACTCTTGGGCAAAGCTCTCCACCACGTCGCCGAAGAGGCCGCCTTGGGATATGGGGAAGTTGAGAAGCTTGTTCTTCTCAAAATCGCGCATATCCGCAAGGGTAAGCCACAGGTGGCGTTCCTGGACCACCAAGGTGGACATCGCCCGACCCACCGAACGTGCGGTGACTTTCGTCGCCCGGAGGGCGAAGTCCGTCGCCGCACGCAGCTCCTGCAGCAGAGCTGGGTCGGGACCACCCGCCTGCAAGTCATGGAGTGCTTTAGCCTGATGGACTTGGAGCAACGCCATGGCATGCAGGGCGGAGGCGGCGTCTCCACACGCCATGTAAGCATCCCTGGTCAAACCAGAGGAAAACTTACAGGCGCGGGAGGGGAGTGAAGGGGCACCCCGCCAAGCGGAAGCGGTCTTCGGACACAGCTGCATCGCAACCGACCGCTCCACTGGGGGGATTCCCTCGTACCCGTGCGCCGCCCCGCCGTCAAGGGTGGTGAGGAAGGAGGAGCGAGGTTGCCTACGCCTGGTCGCCAGAGGGGCCAGCCAAGACTTCCTCAACTCCTCATGCACTTCAGGGAAGAATGGTACTGGAGCGGACCGCGGGGCCACAGCACGGCCCGCTCCGAGACACCAATCATCCAGCCGCTAATGTTCAGGATCCCGGTGGAGGGTTCAACATAAGCTCGACATTCGCGGCCGCCCTTTCGAGCATAGCGGCCATTTCTGGGTCCGGCTCAGCTGCAGCCACCACACCCGAAGTGGGTAGACCCGCTGAGTCATCACCAGAGGATGACCGCTCTTCCTCCGATGCCGCGATCGACATCTGATCCTCAGGCGGTGCCCCGAAGGAGACAACCGGAACCGCACGAGACGGCCCCTGGAAGCTCCGCCGGGACAACCAATGGCAACGAGCTACTAGAGGAGTGAGAAGCCCGAGAGGATCTTTCACCAGTCGGAACATTCTTCACTGTAATCCTCATACGCTCACCAACAGGAATCACCGAAGTAGCCGTCTGCCGAACTGAACCGGCCGACGAACTAGATCGGGGATTCTCTGAAGGGTCTCCCCCATGTTTCAGGGTTCGCAGTCTTGAACGCAGCATCGCCAGAGTCATGTTCCCGCAATGAGAACATAACTCGTTCACAAACGCTGCCTCAGCGTGCCCTAAGCCCAAACACGAGAGGCAGTGTTTGTGACCATCTTCCTGAGGGAGAAGTCGACCGCATCCAGAAACACACGGGTGAAACGACATCCTGAAAAGGACGCGAAACGCACATGCTGCTCTTTTAGAAAAAGAAAGAAAATAGAAAGAGAGAGAAAGAGAAAGAGAAGAATGCTCAATACGCGCCGAAGCGCAGAGGGACCACCGCGGCAGACACAACGGGGAAACTGCAAGCCCGCGTGCTGCACTCACCCAATACCAGCCGTGAAAACGGCCTTTTTTTTTTATTTTTTTTTTTAAAAGGACTTGACCGGCAGCGAGACGCGGTGATCGCTTGAAGCGCCGTCACACCAGCGACAGAGGATCTTCTTCCTTTCTCTCCCCAACGATTATTCTTCGGCAAACACAGCAGCTCACACAGAGACACACTGGAGGCTCCGAAGCGAAAAGCATTGCGCAATGTTTACTTCCGCCTTTTATACCAAATCTTGCATGCCAATATTCATTGGCTTGTTTTAATTCTCTCGAAGGCAATTGGCTCCCTAGCGTGATCCCAATTCGTCAGGGAACTCCCCCGACGACACGTTGGAGTTCCCAGGACAAAAGGGAACCTAGTCTAAAGTCAGTGGCGCGTTATTCAGATGCTATTTTAAGGGCGCATGCTTGGCCATAATGTAGCATGTGCACAACGCGCATACACTTTGCTTCTCTCATCTACACACAGACACAGCAGTTGCCATTTTTGCAAACCATACATAATTACAAGGAAATATATACCACATGAGGGAAATCATTGTGGTGTTCATGAAGATGTGAAAAAATAGCCATAAATCTAGCTTACACATTTACCAAAATGATTATACGCCTGTTTAACCCTCTGGGGTCTAAGGTGTTTTTGGGGTCCTTGAGATGTTCTGACATACCCTGACATTTTTGCTTTTTTCAGTTGCTTATAAACATATTAATGGCAAAGGTGTAAATTCACTCTATATAGCACAAACAGGGCTATCATCATATGTGAGCACCATGCATGTACATGTTTGTATTTTTGAGAGAATAATGTTTATGCATGGTTATTGAAAAAACTAAAAACAAAAGTTTCTGAAATAAGGCCATAAAACACATTCTAAATATGTGTCAATAAGACTTTTGACTAATGGATGTCATCGCCTAGAGTTTTTTCTTCAAAATGATGTGAAAATTATCCTGCCTAATCATTCACATAACACAATGCATTGATTTAAATTTTGCAAAACACTTTCTGTCTGGAAAGGCAATATGCGGAGTGGGCGTCAACGATCATGCATATTTAGTGGTTCGCACCTGGAGACAATGGGGCCCGCATACTTAATGAGCCATTCATTCAGGTGTGTCACAAGAAAGAATGCAAGAGCAACAGTTGGAAGCATCTCGTGTTTTTTTTATTTTTCCACAAATTGTGCTTGCAAATTGGCCTATAATATCAAAAGGAAAACATGTCTAGTAATTGTGCAGTTAATTCTCATAATTCTCATTCACAGACAGTTATTTTCAGTTTTGGAATATTTATCCTCTCCCCAAATTTGTCACTAATAAAACACAATAAAAAATTATTTTAAAGAAAAGGCTTATATTTACCTTTTATTAGTTTGTTTACATCTACCTTGTTTTTTGTTTTTTTTATTAAAAAGGTTACAATTACAACAACAATTCAAGTGTAATCTTTCTTTGTAAAAACTAAAGTATACATTTTATCATACATATTTCAAAGTTAAGGATTCATTACTTGAATATAGCCTAGGCTACATTGGAATAAACACTATAACATATTATTTGATTATTTTTGACAAAACATACTATATTTAACATATGAGCAAAAATTGGCAAACAAAAGCTTATTTGAGGTGGCAGATATTTTACAGTAAAAATTTATAATCTATCCAAAACTAATCAATGAAATGTTGTCTTTCATATGTCTGTAACATAGTAACTTTCGTTTTTATTATAAGAAATATAAATGTTAATTTGCAGTTTAATACGTTGCTTATACAAATACATTTTATTTCAACATATTTCACTCGATTTTTACTCAGTAGCCTATAGCAATACAGTTTGCTAAAAGCGAAACATTCACAGACAGTAATGATTCAAATTTAAACCGTCTTTTGCCAATTGTGGTAAACAGCGGCATCTCTGCCGTTCATTCATTCATTCATTCATGCACAGATACGCGCCGCACTTGAGAATGAAAAAAAAAACTTACTACATTATTCCATAGCCTCGGATCTGTTGCTCCTCGTACTTCTGAGGTAAATTTTCCATTATAGTATTATTCCTCACAGCGCTGCGAGACTGTGTAAACAAGTACAATGATCTGATGTGTTTTCTCGAGCTGATGTGGGCGTTCACAGTTTGCGTGGATTGCCTCAGACATTTGCGTTTGAATAGTGCGCGCTCTCCGTGGGCGGGGTCACATTACATCTGAATGAGCTCTAATTAGCTCGACTGGAATCGCTCTCTTTTAATGCAGATTTCACAAGATGAGAATATTTGTTTTTTATATAAATTACTTCATTTAAAAGAAGAGAATTCAAGCTTCATGCCTGTGTGTCTGTATGCCTGTTTGACTGAGTATTCGCTGAGTTATGGTTCATTTTCGGACGCGTTTCAGAATGGACTACACTGACAGAGAGAAGGCAGAACTCGCATCATGTTTATTTTTCTTTATTTGGCGAAAAGCACAACACTTTGTTTTTATTGTGAGTATACACAAAAATAATACACACTTAACAGGATCGATTGATGTATAACACAAGCATATAAGATAAAAAGTAATATTTTATTTTATTTATTTGTTTTCACTGATAAGGAAAAAAACGAGCCTATCGCGCCGGCGCGATAGCCGACCTCAGGGAGTTAACCGAAGCTAATTTGGGTGGGTTTCTCCCATTCTCATACAATGTCACTTTTCTGTCTTTTACGGCCCTGACGAGAACATCGGTCTCCTTGGCTGTGAACCGCTCCTGGTGTGCACCTGGCAAATCCGCCGTTATAATAGCAATTTGCCATGGAACAAACGCGCCTGCTCTTAAAGGGAATGTGAGATGATGCTCTGATTGGTTTATTTCACATTACGCCCAAACCACACCTATAAGTAATGTAGCTACTTCAGACCAACCCATTTTAGATTTGCGTCAGGTGCAAGAGTCATTTATCCCGCCTGTATAATAGCAACAGCGCCAAAGATCCGCCCACAAAGTTACTTGCGTTTTGCGTTTGATACTTGCGTTTCAGATCGTTAAAATAGGACCCTTAAAGTAGAAGCTGCCCTATTATTTAGTGACTGCAGAAAATGTAAAACCAGGGGATCAGTGCTCTGGGGCCACTACTTGCTCCCTGCACCAATCAGAGAAGAGCTTCCATCGATAGGCATAAGCACTCCTGGTGGAAGGCGCTCTAGAGTTTAATATAGTGTTCTACACCTCTCGATCACAGACTTTAAAAAGTGGTTCCGGCCCTTCAGAGGCCAAACACAGAGCTGCATGCGGTCTGGATTTGTGTACCAAATATGACCCTCCAACTGGTGGAGGAGATCCGTTCTCCTGGGAAGGCTCCTGGGATACCCCTCTAGTAGCTTGTACAGCTCTAGAAAACCATGGTCTCCCTGGTCAGTTCGGTGCTACTAGCAGCAGCCTGTGTTGTCCCTGAAGGACCCTTTGAACAGTTGCCAAGATCAATGGTATTGGGGAAAAGGCATAGAGTAACCGATCTGGCCAGGCATGGGCTAGAGCATCCTGCCACAGCAGACGGGATTCTTCTTCTAGTGAGAACCAGAGATGGCAGTGGGTCAATGTCGCAGATGCGAAGAGGGCCACCTCCGCTCTGCCAAACTGCTGTCATATCATCTCTACCACCTCTGGGTTGAGCCTTCACACCGTATATGAAAGTCTGTAGCGCGACAATAAATCTGCAACCACGTATGACACCCCTGGGATGTGCATGTCAGCAGTTCCTGTGATACCTAAAGGGATTGGCTGGACCTCATACCCCCTTGATGGTTGATGTGATAAACCACTGATGTGTCGTCTGACCTAAAGAGAATATGCCTGCCCTTCTAAAATGGTCCAAAGTGCTTCAGAGCCAGCAGTACTGCTCGAAGTTCTAGGGTAATTATACTCTCGCCTTTTTTGGGGGGGGAATCCCATTGCCCTCTGACTGCTCTGTGTTGCCAGACTCCCCCAAGCAGGTTAGAGACACGTCGGTCTGGACTATCTCCATTCGAGAGGAAATCACACCCAGAACAACCCCCTTGCACATCCCTTGTTGGGAATCACATCCAACCACCCTCTTCCTCCATGACTTCAAGGTGAGAAGGCCTCGCTCTGTAACCTTGATCAACCTGTTCTTGTGCCAACTGGGATTCAGGTGGAGACTGTTTACCCATCTCTGAAAGGTATGCATACTGAGAGCATGGTAGTTCATGTCCCATAGAGGGCTGCAAGTAATGTAAGTGAGATGGTGGGACTCTCCTCAGGTCAGCAAACTGCTGCCTGGTCTGATTCACCTGGACCCTGCGCTCCAGTGTCTGTTGTGCCGCTGGCCCAAAGATCTGCCCTGGAACTACTGGAAGGTCCCTTAGTGTTCTCCTACAGGCCTCAGACAGAAGTGATTGTGCAAGCCAGACTTGGTGGCATGTTTGCGTTAACGTTGACACAAGCTTGCCCAGCTCTCTTGTCATGAATGCCAGTGCCTGAAGCGAGGCATCACTTAAGTTGTGGGTTAAAGGATCACTGCCTGATGACTCAAGAGACTGAGACAGGGCCAACATGAAAAGGGAGAGAGAATTGCCAATGTGAAATGAAGCTCTAGCATAAGTCCTGCCGGGAAGACTCAATTGTTACGTCACTTATTACCTTCTCATCTATCCAATTATATTCCTATACTTGTGGTATAAAAGATTGGTACTTACACACGTCTGAGTTCGCAGATGCTGATGCTTCAATTCACCTCCATCCTCCCCACCACCACCAATAGTTCTGGTAGAACTATTATGTCTGTGATATATGCCTGGATGAGGAGATCATCTGTAATCCGGCATTGAGGCTGGGGGCAACGAACATTAGGCCTCAAGACCTTCTCTGGGGAGAGAACAAAAGAGGCAATAATTGGATCAACTTTAGGCATCTGAGCCAAGCCATAAATGTCTGCATCCTGCAGAGCAGCCACTGCTCTACTTGCACTAATGGGGTGCGTAAGAGATCTAGGGTTAGCTCAGCATCTTTGCAACTCTTTCGATGGTGGAATGGTAAAAGGGTCTCGCCAAACCTCTGAAAAAAGCACTAGAAAAGGTCGCCACTGTAGGGGCTGTGTCAAGAGCTAGGCAAGCCAATGCAGCCTGAAGAGCTTGCTTCACCACCTCTTGCTCTGACTGTGGACCTTCTGCAGATCCGTGACCTGGGAGCAATCATGGGAGAAACAGGACTGAAGATCAGACAACATCCACTTCTTCATCATCATAGAACTGGCTGTGAGAAGTCACAATTGACAGGACATCCTCCTCCAAAATGAGCGACTTCATAGTGTGGGCTTCAACTGAAGATACTAGTTTCTCGCCCTGGCTGCAAATTCATAAGCAAAGACTTAATCTGAGCAAACTCAGCAGTCAACACATCCAGCTTCTATCCATCATAAACGAACTCCACACGGCTCCGGGGGGTTAATAAAGGCCTTCTGAAGCGAAGCGATGCATTTGTGTAAGAAAAATATCCATATTTAAAACTTTATATTGTCAAATAACTAGCTTCTGGCCAAACGAACATTCAGATTGCATGTAAGTCTAAAGCACAACTTATGCGAGTAATGTGATGTACTGCTGATATTTACGCTACGCCATGAAGCACCTTCCAACGTCACAAGTTGCGTACGTTGCGCTTTGGGCTGGTATTCTCACCGTTTACTGAAGCGCTGGTTGAGCTCTTCCAACTGAATGCAGTGAGTTTGACTGCAGGCAGGGCTTACCCGTCCAGTGCTATGAGCATTCTGTCAAAGTTCCCATTGGATGCTGTGAGAGCCCTCACAGTCGAACAGCCAGACTCAATTTCACGAGTCCCCTCTTCACATGGGCATCTGCAGGCTCGCGTCAGATGTTGTGTGGGCCTTCCCAGTCGGGCATTTAAAAAATCATGTGAACCCTGTTTGACGCTGTGCTCACCCGTCTGATGCTGTGAGCTGCATCAGATTACTCTGAGTTCAGGCCAAATTCCGGGCTCGGAGCCCTCCCCTCGGATAGCACTCCAAATACACATACTCTTTACTCTTTACTCCATCTGATTAAGTGTTAACTCATGAATTGATTGCCGCATTAAGATGATGCTTACAGAGAGCATACCCTAAAGTCTAAAATAGAAACTGTTCAAGTAAAAGGCAAGTAAATAGATTGTTGAATACTGTATAATTTTAGTTGGGTGAGGATATGCAATTTGCATGGTAAATCATACATTAATCTGCTGTACCCTGTGTCCTGAATCCGGTGTGGCACGACAGGTTTTTTTCCCCAGTCATATCTTTTTTGCTTCCCCAGGGTGATCTTGAAGAGAAAGGAATGAAGGTAAACAAGGTCTATTTTAGTGGTACATGCACACCCTTCACCAGGGCAGCAAATAGATGTTGACTTCTGTCAAATTTCAGAAATCCATCCTGAAATCCACAACAGACTTTTAATCAAGATTTGATCAAGTGGTATTCACAGATGTCGCATATTGTAGGTCACACAAGATTTACTTTTTTCTTCTTAAAGGCAAAGAACCAACTCTATTTATGTTCTGCAAGAATATTTTATTGGACTGTCTCACTTTTAATGCAAGTAGACAGCATTTTTATGTAGTAAGCTCACTTAAAGGAGAACTCCAGTCAATTTTAACATTGAGCTCATTTTTTTGTCAATTTGGAGTGCTGTCAATACAGAGAACAACGACAAAAATCGGTGTTGCCTACACCGTGTTATCCTCTTTTTAAAATTTGCACCCTGTTGACTTCAATGGGGCAATGTTTAAACCTGCTTTTAGCCTCTTAACATCCTTGATGTGTCATTACAAGTGCACAGGTCATGTGAGTGATTCCTTCAGAGTGAACACGAGTGAATCTGACTGCAGCAGATGTGAAAGAAATGGATAAAATGATGTTATTTAAGCCAGCGCAAATACCTGTATTTACATCCTGTTTTCGGTTGAAGTCCAAAGTAGTCGATTGTCGAGTTCATGCGCATAGGTTTAGTTACCTATGATCACGCGCGTGATCATATATACTATATACTACTATACTATTGAATATACACTCACCTAAAGGATTATTAGGAACACCTGTTCAATTTCTCATTAATGCAATTATCTAATCAACCAATCACATGGCAGTTGCTTCAATGCATTTAGGGGTGTGGTCCTGGTCAAGACAATCTCCTGAACTCCAAATTGAATGTCAGAATGGGAAAGAAAGGTGATTTAAGCAATTTTGAGCGTGGCATGGTTGTTGGTGCCAGACGGGCCGGTCTGAGTATTTCACAATCTGCTCAGTTACTGGGATTTTCACGCACAACCATTTCTAGGGTTTACAAAGAATGGTGTGAAAAGGGAAAAACATCCAGCATGCGGCAGTCCTGTGGGCGAAAATGCCTTGTTGATGCTAGAGGTCAGAGGAGAATGAGCCGACTGATTCAAGCTGATAGAAGAGCAACTTTGACTGAAATAACCACTCGTTACAACCGAGGTATGCAGCAAAGCATTTGTGAAGCCACAACACGCACAACCTTGAGGGCTACAACAGCAGAAGACCCCACTGGGTACCACTCATCTCCACTGCAAATAGGAAAAAGAGGCTACAATTTGCACAAGCTCACCAAAATTGGACAGTTGAAAACTGGAAAAATGTTGCCTGGTCTGATGAGTCTCGATTTCTGTTGAGTCATTCAGATAGTAGAGTCAGAATTTGGCGTAAACAGAATGAGAACATGGATCCATCATGCCTTGTTACCACTGTGCAGGCTGGTGGTGGTGGTGTAATGGTGTGGGGGATGTTTTCTTGGCACACTTTAGGCCCCTTAGTGCCAATTGGGCATCGTTTAAATGCCACGGCCTACCTGAGCATTGTTTCTGACCATGTCCATCCCTTTATGACCACCATGTACCCATCCTCTGATGGCTACTTCCAGCAGGATAATGCACCATGTCACAAAGCTCGAATCATTTCAAATAGGTTTCTTGAACATGACAATGAGTTCACTGTACTAAAATGGCCCCCACAGTCACCAGATCTCAACCCAGAGCATCTTTGGGATGTGGTGGAACGGGAGCTTCGTGCCCTGGATGTGCATCCCACAAATCTCCATCAACTGCAAGATGCTATCCTATCAATATGGGCCAACATTTCTAAAGAATGCTTTCAGCACCTTGTTGAATCAATGCCACGTAGAATTAAGGCAGTTCTGAAGGCGAAAGGGGGTCAAACACAGTATTAGTATGGTGTTCCTAATAATCCTTTAGGTGAGTGTATACTAAGACTGTGTTTATTAATTCATCATTCTCCTTTGGTCTTACTATTCAGGGCTCTGAAGGACATCAAGGTTTTCAAGGACTACCTGGTTCTATAGGACCTAAAGGGCAAAAGGTGGTTTGCAAAAATCAGAATTTTTGTATTATTATTCTTTTTTTATTAAGTTTATTAATTATTTGAGTGTGCAAGCTATGTGGGTCTGTGGTGGACAGTTTAGCAAAAAGTAATGAAATGTATAATATATCTATCACATTCAGCCATTGAGGCATAATTAGTCAATTATCTTGGAGGTAAAAAAAAACAAACATTGTTGACCAGAATTTTGGTAAACCATGACTGACCAAATAAAAATATAATTTTTTTCACTGCAGTCTTTGTATGGACCAATAAAAAACATTTATTCTTTTTTGTATCTGTAGGGACAAAAAGGGGAAGGATATCAAGGCCCTAGAGGTCCACCAGGGCCGCCTGGACCTCCTGGACCCTCAATTTCAGACAGGACTGTGAGTATGAATACTGCTATTGTAGGTCTGTGTGCTTGGACTTAAAATGTGCATACAACCGAATGATCCATTGAATGCTTTGTTGGAAAAATACACTCTTACCAGAATAATTATATTAAACGTGTGTGTATTTCAGTTAAAGCTGTTTAAGTTATCAAGCTGTTTAATTTATCAAGCTGCACTTTACTGTACGCAGTAAAGTGTGACGCACTTTTTGTTCTGTGCGTTTTTACTAAGATATAAGTGCTCCGAGTCTTTTATTAAACCTACCCTCTAACTTGCGCGACTGCGCCCAAGCTTTAAGAGTGTTCCATACGATTGGGCTATCATATAGAACTTTTAGCTTTTTAGGGTTGACAACAAACAAAAGATTCTGAAGAGGGCACAGAGATTGTGAGGCTTCAGGATCAAGCCAAATAGAACCTGGATCATTCTTCAACCAATCCGCCACAAAACGAAGCTGACACGCCAGCTGATACAATCTGATATTGGGAACATCTAGTCCACCCTTACGACTAGGGAGCTTTAGTTTGCTCATTTTTAACTTTGGTTTCCTTTTACTCCATTTAAAACAAGAAAGCCATCCATTAAGCTCCTTAATAACTTTGCTAGAAAGTAAAATAGGCAGCATCATTAAGGGGTATATTAAACGAGGTAAAATGCTCATTTTGATTATAGCAATTCTTCCCAAAAAAGATACGGGAAGAGCATTCCACCTCTGCAAATCACTATGAATTTATTTCAAAAGAGGATCAAAGTTACTTTTAAATAAAAGTTGGAATTTTGGGGTTATATGAAGCCCTAGATAGGTAAAACCTGACATGGAATATTTAACAGGGAAAGAGGAAAGCATTTGTGTTTCCGAGGTAAGACTGCCCAATGGTAAAGCAACAGATTTTGTTAAATTAATCTTATAACCAGAAAATTCTCCAAAGAAGTGTATAACATCTAATAATCGTGGAACTGATGTATTTGCATCCGACAAAAATAGCAGAATGTCGTCTGCATAAAGTGAAATCTTATGTTGTCTGTCATTTATTGTAACCCCTCTAATCACCGAATCATATCTTATTGCTTCTGCCAAGGGTTCAATGGCAAGGGCAAACAATAATGGCGAAAGTGGGCAGCCTTGCCTAGTGCCTCTATCCAGAAGAAATGTTTTAGATCTAATGCTGTTAGTGATGACGGCAGATGAGGGTTTATTATAGAGCAGCTGCACCCACCACAAAAACGTATCTCCAAACCCAAATTATTGCAAAGTGTAAACTAAATAGGGCCACTCAACACGATCAAAAGCCTTTTCGGCATCTAATGAAATAACTAAAGTGTCAAGTTTTTGATTCTGTGAGATAATAATTATGTTTAAAAGCCTTCTGACATTGTGGCTAGAACTCCTTCCTTTAATAAAACCAGTCTGGTCCTCACAGACTAATATTGGCAATACCTGCTCTAATCTAAGTGCAAGTATTTTGGATAACAGTTTCAAATCAGAATTGAGCAGTGCTATCGGCCTGTAAGATCCACAATCCTCTGAATCTTTCCCTTTTTTTTAAATTAATGAGATATCAGCATCTCTTAGTGAATCAGGTAGCAATCCTTTTTCAAAAGAGTGGTTTAAAAACCAACAGTTCACACATTTGCACAATTAATGAAAAAGCTGTCTTCTGAACAAAGAGCTGAGTTGTGTCCCAAATGACGCATATCCACTATGTACTTATGTACTCAACCTTGTAGTGTATGAATTTTATAGGGTTATTTTGTCATTCAACATCAGAGCTTACTAGCTCACCATCCACTACGTAATTAAAGCTGAAACATTTGAACCCATGAAGTGTTCAACATTCCACACAGTACTATTTCAAAATGGCATAGAATAGTGCATACTGTAAGTAAGCATATTGTGATGCACCTCATGTCTTCAAAAATAGGGAAAACTGAGCAGCCATTTATTTTGGGAGACTGTCAAAGATTGATCACCTAGTGCTCTCATTTGTCTTTCACTTAACCTACTGATTGAATTCATGGCAGAGAAGCTTAAGTGTTGTTCACCAACATTTTGGTACTTTGTTGACACAAAGAAACATAGACAACAATAGGATGTGAACATTGTTGTTATTTTTTTGTTTTTTGTTTTAAAAGCTTTGTTTTCTTGAGTTTCCTTTTACTGAAAATTAGCAAACATATTTTTACACATAATACCATGACACCCGATGAATGAGCTAAAACAAATGTGCTTTATACTGTAATCTTTTCTCTTTAGACATTTGGAGATATGGAGGGTTCTGGATTGCAGGTATGTTTTAGCAATCAGCTAATCTGACACTTGATATTATTGGATATTATAAATAGATATTATTATCAATAGTAGTAGAAGTAGTTATGGTATAGTTAAGGTACATGTCTTCAAATTTGTCTCAGATCATATTCTAACCATGATGGCAAAAAGTTATTATAGGCTTTCTGACATTAAACCCTTCTCATATAAAGCATCAACAAATCTGATGGCAAGATGCTGTATCTTGGCAACACTTTGGCATATTAACAATCTGTGCATGTCCCTTTGCCTCCCATGCCCTTTCTAAACTATTTCAATATGGTGACAGCACCACCTATTGGTCAAAAGTCATGGGGAGAGCTGGGCACAACCTAATGCTTTTTGACTTTCTCAGTTTGTGTAAATCTACTTAGGGTTCAGAGTATTTCTTTTTTTTTTCCACATTCAATTCGCACATGTCTTTTAGAAATATGTGGCTTTGTTTCATTAATACAGTGTATACCTTTTACTTTATTGAGATATAAGTGATAGGTGGGGCACATTGTAACATGTGAGGGGCACATTGTACATGACAAAATAAAATATTTTGTCAATAAAATACAATTATTCTCTTCTTTTTTTTCATATAAAATTGCATTTTTTTAGAAATTCAAAATGAAATCATTTTGGAGTTTGACAATGAACACAATGCAAAACACAGCTATACAGCATTGGTCAAAACAATACAGGCACAACAAAACAGATGAAGAAACTTAATCAGACATTCAGAAAAACACAGAGCTGAACAAAACACTCCCCTCCCTCCACTCACAGCTCTCACAGAACAGGAGATAATTAGACGAGCCAGTACAAATGCTGTAAATTTCGTGAAATAATATTTTCTAAATGTTCAGGTTCTTCCTCTCAGCCTTTATTCGCATTTTCCCCCATGGTTTCTCAACAGAAATTCATAAAAGTTGATCATGCCAATTATATTGGTAACTGTATAGAATAGCATAGTTCTAAGAGCGGGGCACATTGTAATGCAGTGTTACAATGCACCCTATCTGCGCAACTGGAATTTAATCTTGGTTAGTATATTCTGCTAGTTAGTGAATATCTAGTTGGATACAGGCACAACAAAACGTTTTGCACAACAAAACAAAAAAAGATGATTTCTTCATCTGAATATCAGTTGGATATCTAAACTGCTAAATAACAGACTGGAGATTTAAATACTGTCAGATTTGTCTAATTTTAAATAAACACAAAAAATACAGATGAAAAAATAACTTAAGCAATTTACTTTTGCTATTAAATGCTAAATAAATGTTAAATAAATGCTCAGTGATATCTCCTAAAGATTTCTGAATTTTTGCACATTTTTTTTTTCTATATTGTCGATATGGCAACTATTAAATACACTAAGTTTCATCATGCTAGCATTTGTGGAAGTATTTAAACCATGTGTGATAACTAACCCCCCGCGTTCGTTTGTGTCCCGCTCACCCCTACTATGCAAAAGTATTAAGTAGTTTTAATTTTTTTTTTATTTAATCACCATTTTGGATTCTGTGTTCTAATAAATTCAGCAGATCTGCTGATGTTACGTTTGGCTCTTTAATTGCATTTTGCAGTTATATTTCAGTATGTTCTCATCTTTTCAGGACTTATGTTGTCCTTCTGGTCCACCTGGGCCTCCTGGGCCCCCTGGGCCCCCAGGGCCAGACTGGGGAATTGGATCAGAATTAGAGTCCACTGAAATTGGCCCCACTGGTCCTCCGAGACAAAATGGGTCCACTGGGCGTCCTGTAAGAAATCCTCCCCTCATTAATCCCATGCATTTTAAAACCTTTGTTAGAATTTTGTTTATCTTGCTGTTTATTCTGTTTTTTATGACTCAGGGGCCCCCAGGTCGACCGGGAAAACCTGGTCCTCCTGGTCCCCCAGGCCAAAAGGTAAAATAAATCTTACAATTATTTCCATATGCCTAATAGTAAAATTAAAGACAGCAACATATTTTTTTCTTCTCTCTTTTTTTTTTTAGGGAGACTGTGGTGAGCTTGGCTTGCCTGGAGTTGCAGAGGGAAAGGTAAAACAAGTGATGCTAACATATTTAATTAATCGGATTTTAAGATTTGATCACAGAATACTGAGATATGACATATAAGAGTTCAGATGCAAAAGCCTATAAATGCCATCTGAAATTTTCTTCTAGAATGATAATTTTTATCAAGCTTGTATATTTAAGTTCAGTAATTTCACTTAAATGGCAATGCAAATTACCTATTAATTGTCATTTAAGTGAAATTACTGAACTTAAATATACAAGCTTGATAAAAATGATCATTCTAGAAGAAAATTTCAGATGGCACTTAGAGGCTTTTGCATCTGAACTCTTCATATACAATCAGACATTCACATATGTCAGAAGCCTTTTCCATTGGGAAGTTAAACTACAGTATGTTTTTCTCCCTTTAGCAAAGCTCCTCCTCTGCTTTCTCTTTTTTTTCCAATTGGTTTCCTTCCTGGGAGACTAGTGGGACACAGGTATCTTAAAGTCATGCATGACAACAAACTAACTGCACTGGGTGTGGTGTCACAAGAACTTTACTAATGAATTAAAGTCATTAGCTCACTAAAGACAACTTTTCATAGTCAAATATTTTTTAGTGAGTGCGAGTGAATCAAACATTTCAGACTTACCTTATTGTTTGACTCTGTTCTTATCTCTTATTGTGTGAGGCTTGCTTGTCCTTGTCATACATTTTCACAACACTGAGACAATTGAGGACTGTGCACATAACCTGCATTACACTGTTTTCTTGAATGATATTTACTGTAGTTCAGTCATGATAACTCTCTGAATAAATTTTAGCATGGCAATGGATATGGCAGTTTAGTGTATTTGGTCTTAGCGGACTAGATCTTCTTTACAAATCATTTGTTTACAACCAGATCAGCTTTGCAGATTGGCCAAGTCATATGATTTTACTTAAAGGAATAGTTCACTTTAAAATGAAAATTCTGTCATCATATACTCACCCTCATGTTGTTTCAAACCTGTATGAATTTCTTTCTTCTGAATTTCTGACTTCCATAGTATATTTTTTTCCTACTATGGAAGTCAATGGGACCCAGAAACTGCCTGGTTACTGACATTCTTCTAAATATCTTCCTTTCTGTTCAGCAGAAGAAAGAAATTTATACAGGTTTGAAACAACATGAGGGTGAGTATATGATGACAGAATTTTCATTTTAAAGTGAACTATTCCTTTAAGTGAGGCTTCATTATGTCGAAATTTCAATGTTTAGCTGCTAAGGGATGTTGATTTCAAAGTAAAACCATGAACCAGAGTGTAATAGATGGTTTTATCTGTTCTCAGGTTGTTTAATATACCATATTCCTGAAAATTATAGTCTACTTGTTAAGTCTGACATCATGCACCACCATTTCTATAAGAACGCAAACAACAAACAGTTCTGATATACACTTATGGTGATCCGTAATACTACCAAAAAAATCGTGATCCTAAACTTTATCTCTAAAGCAAAATCTTTTTTTATAAATAGTTAAAATGTTGGTGTCTGGGATGCAGTGACCATGATTTTTTAAAAGCTTAGCTTAAATGTGTGCTATAAATAAACGGTGCTCATAAACAGCTGTTAGAACAGTATTCTCTATTGAAATGAAGTGGAGGCTTAACCCAAAAACAATATTCGATAAGTCATGACTTAACAAGAGGATATGAGGATCTATATATCACAGTGTCATGTGTTGCTTCAGTGAAGTGAAACGACACAGGAGAATATGAAAAAAAAAAAAACAGTCTTTAATCCAATAATCCAGAACAAGAATACTCAGGACAACTATCAACAACGTAAAACTCACAACACCGAACAAATAACAGACAAAACTCAAGGCTTAACTACTCTGGGAGGGTAATCGACTGAACAGAAACAGGTGCATGGCACTAATTAACAGCCAAGGAAACTAACAAGGGAACACAAGCAGGCAAAACAGGGATAGAACTCAGTGAAAGCAAACCCAAACTGAACATGCATGTAACACAGGCCCTGTTGTACACATAAGGACATTGGCTGGCATATTACCTATCAATGACCAGTTTCATGACTGAACTTCAAGTCAATTGACTCACTTTTTAAGAATACCTTTGTACAAGTCATAAATCCTCCCACCCCATTTCCTTCTCTGCAGGGTCCACAGGGTTCATCAGGGATCCTAGGGCAGGAAGGTCTGGCTGGGCTGCCTGGGCCCATGGGACCTCAAGGACCTCCAGGGCCCCCTGGACCCCCTGGACACGCATTCCGAATTACTGTAAGTTACTTAATTTTTTAAGTTCAGCACCATCTAAACCTTTGATCTCAGGACCATCACAAGAGCTGTGCAGTCACACAGGACTTTGTGCCACCTGGGGGCTTAACACATGATCTGCCATATCCACTTTTTGTGTTTTTTCAGACTGATGGGAAAGAAAAAGAAGTTGCTCTTCAATACATTCCAGGAGTCATGGGCCCACCAGGTCCACAGGTAACTGTGCACTGCTGTTACATTATCATCACAGCACAGCACCACAGTGTATATCCCACCTTATACCTGTTTATTCTTTTTATTTTTTCTCTGAAGGGGCCTCAGGGGATACCTGGACTACCGGTGAGATTTTGACAGTTGATAATGTGAAATCCATGTTGCCAAATTATAATCTACTCAGGACCAAAGTCAGTTATCTTTAAACTCTGCAGGGCACACCTGGTTTCCCAGGTATTCCAGGCCAGAAAGGCGATGAAGGTCAAAGAGGACGAGAGGGAATCCCAGGGTTAGATGGCTTTCCAGGAAAAATAGTGAGTGAAAGTTGACTAGCTTGAAGATCAGCTTTCAATGTCAAAATTGTAACTTTTAAAAAAATAAATCTTTCAATTTGACAGGGGCTAAAGGGGGAAAGAGGATGGAAAGGTGACAAAGTGAGTGTTAATTTCTAAAATAATTATGATTTGAGGACACTTTTTAATGCTAGGTGTAGAATCTCTATTGCTGTTTTTCTCATCTCTCAGCAGAGGTGCTCAACAGTCGTATCCAGTTTAACACTGCAAATTGTCTGTGGATCTAGGCAACAACTGTATAATAATAATAATAATAATAATAATAACAATATCTATATTTATGTTTAGGGTGATCCTGGTCGTGTTCCAGGGCCTCCAGGACCGCCAGGGCCACCAGGTCCTCAAGGAAAAATTATCTATATTAATGGCAGTGTAAGTGTTATCAAAAAAGATAAACCCTCAAATGACTTTGTATAACTCTACATAACACTTTACTAATCCTTCACAATTTTGCAGTTCTGATGCTAAATGATCTAAATAACATTTAATTTCAGAAGAAGGAAGAATATGGAATTCCTGGACCACAGGTGAAAGGCATTAATAAATATTAATTATAATAGCTCTTCCATAACATGAATATTTAAACTGCATGCTGTTCAATATTGAATGTCCCAGGTAATTCTGATTTGCTATTTACATATCTTTACTGCATTATATTGCATATGGAATCACACTCCAAGCATTGTGTTTTTGTCCTTGTTTTATTAGGGAGAACCTGGTATAGCTGGTCAGGCAGGATTTCCTGTAAGTTTTTTAATGTCTAACTTATAATTTTGTTGTAAATCTAGTAAGCTGTGTGCTGTAAAATAAGTGTTTGGTAAATCACTTGTATTTTATATTTTGGATAACATCCATTTCTACCACAGCTGGTGTTATTATCCTCACCTAGAGTCATTTTTCTTATTCTAACGGTTATAAACTTTAAAAGATCACAATCAAAGGTGTGGATTACTTTGGGCAAGCTTTGAAAATAAAAAGTCAGTTGGGCCAAACTGAAACTTTCTGTGAGAAGAGAGAAATGTTTTATATGAACTGTTTTTTTTATATATATATATATATGTTTTTAAAGGGACCAATGGGTCCAAAAGGTGATCGGGGCGAACCTGGGCTACCAGGAGACTCTATCAAGGTAATCTGTTTTTCCCCTTCTGTCAGAACATATACAACCTGAAGTAACAGAATACTACAGGGTTCCAGAAATTCTGATGTACAAATACTGAGCTTGTTTGAATAAAAAAACGCCTTGGTTTCGACTGTAACCTTGTTTCCCTTAAGAGGGAACTCGTGCTGCGTCAAGATTGACGCTATGGGAAGGCTCTGCGTGATTGCATCAGGAAGCATGTGTGAAATCAGTCCAATGGCGGTATAGCAATGGCAATATAGGCGGGTGACGTCATGGTAGGAAGCTATAAAGCGCACCCAGACCAAACATTGTCAGCTTCTGATTGTCAGGCCGAAGCAAGTCCATCACAGGCATAGAGGGTGACGCAGCGTCTCGCTCCGAGGTTACAGTCGTAACAGAGGCGTTCCCTTTCAAGGGAACTCACGCTACGTCGGGATTGACGCTATGGGAACGTCTATAAATCAGGCGAGCACAACAAAGACAGAATCACCTGGGACCCAGGGGTGAAGCCCAAATCTAGGTTGTAAACCTGACGAATGTGTGGGGAAAGGACCAGCCTGCCGCATCACACACTTCTTGTAGGGATACCCCTATTATAAGGCTTACAAAGCCACCATACTACTCCTGATCCAATGCACCACGATCAAACAACCTCTGGTGTTATCTTTGTGGTTTTCCTTGCGCTGATCACAATGTCTCGTACTTTTAACCATTAGTCTTGGGTTAACTGCCTAATGTTGACACGTTCTTCCTTCAGCTAGGCTCATCTTTATAAGCTTGTATGGCCATAAAGTATTTAGCTGAGGGGGGGTTTGTTAGTTTGCTCAGACTGAATGAGGTCTCAAATGGCAGATTGTCTGATTTAGATTCCTGCATGTTGATCCGGAGTTTCTATGAAATTCTGCTTTTTGATTAGTCTGAAAGATTCATTTGGGTCTGGTTCATTTTCAAAACCTACATATGTTTGGCAGAATTGAGGGAACCAGTCTCTCAAGGCTGGTCTTAGGTGTTACTCGAGTAACCAATTTGATGTACTGAAGTGGTGAACTGGCAGGGAACAGCCAAACTGATTGCTCTTAGACCCTCCTCAGAGGGGGGCGAGCATCCCTGCACCGCTACGTTTCCAGGCAGACACTGAGATATGGGCTCACCGGACACCACTGCACCCCGAAGCACACGAGGTGGCGGGGTTGGCAGAACGGCCCACTGAGGGCACCAGAGGGAAACTGGCACCGTACAATGAGGTGTTAACCACTTCCTCCCCCAGAGGGGACTGCCCTCAGAGGTCTGCCACCATTGGCGTCAGGACCCTTCGCCGAAGCCTTTTTTTTTTAGATAATGACGGTCCTCAGATTTGTCTTACCCCAAGACAACTTTGGCTGAGACAACTAAAGCAACCAGAATCTTGAGACTGGTTAGACTAGCATAGCTCGAGAAGCCAATCCGGTGCACTGAAACAGATGACCGGCAGGAAAAACCCTCTACAATGCAAGTGAATCACTCACATATGCGACTAAATCTTCATTTTGGGCAACTAAATAATATCTATCAGTAGCCATTGGCTAATATATTCTTAGATTTTACTTGCCAATGTGTGTATTAGAGGCCAAGTATAAGTTTAGCAGAGATATATTTTCACACACAGATAGAGTTTCAAGTCGTCAATCGATCTACTATTTCATGCTTTCATACTATTTCTATGTGCAGCAGATCTGTATTTGACGTACTGTAAACTCTATTGTGAAGGTACACGACTCGCCGTCGCTTTGCTGAGAGCGCTGTGTTTCTCACACACACTTAAAGAGAGAGAGAGAGAGAGAGAGAGAGAGAGAGAGAGAGAGAGAGAGAGAGAGAGAGAGAGAGAGATAGAGATAGAGAGAGTGTGAGTGTGTCTTACATACCACACAGAATCGACACGCTACGTGTAAACGATATTCTTTGTTGTATTTTCCTGTCAATATAATGGAGTTCATTGGAATTATTCAGCTTTTAAGAACAAGCAGAAAATATGCCGGGAGTGGACGGAAGTAATGGGCAAACGGCATTCTTATTGGCTGGCACTCATCCCTGTTCTGATTTCAACAAATTAGTTTGAGTGAACGCTGACAATATGATTAATGTTCATGAACCCATCTGCTCATCAATCCTTAGTGCGCTGTATATTGTTATTATTATTAGTAGAATTGTTAGTATTACTATCTTTTAATAATAATTACAATTATCTATTACTATTATCTTTTTTTTTTTTACAGAAACACTGAATGACAAACAATATTTTAAGCACCACCACCAGTCCTAAGTTCAGTTAAAATTACAAATATGCATTCTTACATGGTGACCAAGTTTTAGTTCTAATTACTAAAGTTATATCATTAAATAGTGCTTGAATATCATAATCATAATATAATGCTTGATTGACTGATGTTAAGAGTGTACCTTCAGATATTTAAAAAGCTGTGTCATTTTACCAAGATAAGCTGATTTGGTGGAATCACATATATGTATATATATATATATATATATATATATATATATATATATATATATATATATGGTGTAGTATATAATAGAATATCAGTCTGGTGAGTAACTAAAAAAAATGACTAGCCAATGGTGATTCTATTTCCAAGGTGTGCGTAGAGGGTTAAGGAAACAACCGAAACTGACCCCTCTTAAAACCTCCTCCTGCGAGTCAGACACTGAGACTATAACTCGCTGGAGACCGCTGTGCCCCAAAGCACACAAGGTGGTGGGGTTGGCAGAACGGCCCCTGAGGGCTCGAAGGGAGATGGGCACCGTATAATGAGGTGTTATCCATTTCCCCCCAGGAATTTCACCATTTATTTTCTCAGAATTAAATGCAGCCAAAGATCAACCAGACAACTAAACACGGTCCGGATGAAATGCTGAATAGTATATTAATACAGACATCTAACTCCTCAAAGATCAGATGAGTATATATATTATTTAATTTCTTAAATGCAGCCAAATGTCAACCAGACAAGTAAAAACGGTCTGCACAAAAAGCTGAATATAGTGTAGAAATACAGACATCAAAATCAGATGAGTAGACTTATTTAACATTTAATTCCTCAAAATTAAATGCAGCCAAAATCAACCAGACAGAAAACTCGGTCTGGGTGAAAGGCTGAATATATTTTCATACAGACATATAACTTACAAAGCCAGACAAATATTTGCATTTAATTTCTCAATTAAATGCAGCCAAGACACAAGCAGACAAGAATACATGGCCTGAATGACAGGCTGAATATTCATATTATAATCTCAAACACAAAAAGAACCAAAAATAATAAATAATTAATTAGTTTGCACACAATCACAGGAAAAAGAGAGAGAAGGAAATTCCTGTTTGCTCAGTTCCCTACGCATATAGCCTATTGCGGACCGGTAATCTACACATTGCCTCAGCTAATGTGAGATCCGAGCCACTAGATTCTTATTGCAGCCCCGTAATCTACGCGCTGCCTCAGCATACGCGAGATCCGAGACCGAGTCAAAGAATCTTTATTGCAGACCCATAATCTACGCGCTGCCTCGGCAAACACGAGATCCAAGCCAAAGAATCTTTATTGACTTTATTCCCTCTGAAAGAAAGTCAACAGGAGCAGAGTTTAAACTCTCGATAGTGCATATCTTACACGTCGGGAATTTATGAATGAACACTGTCAGCCCCCTTTTACTAGAGATGACATGCGTGCTCCACACTCCCAAACAAACAACATTCCCATTCATAATGTAGCGAGGGCAGGGAAAAACACACAATCCAAAATGATATTTGCTATTATGGACAAACAACAATAAATAGACAGACAATTTCACACAGAGCGCTTGCTGAAGGCACAGAAGCTGACAATGTTTGGTCTGGGTGCGCTTATAGCTTCCTGCCTTGATGTCACCCGCCTATACGCCATGGGACTGATTTCACACGTGCTTCACAACGCAATCACGCAGAGCGTTCCCATAGCGTCAATCTCGACGCAGCGCGAGTTCCCTTGAAAGGGAAATTTGATTCCCTTGATCTATATATGTGCATTTAAAGTTCATTTCAATTAAATTAATTTATTTGTGTAGCACTTTTTACAATACATATGGCTTCAAAGCTAGTCTTACAGAAATTACAATTTAGAGTAGTCTGTTATCAGATGTGACTGTGTCCAAGTAATGTCCATATGTACAGGACATTGTACAGTTCAAGAAAAATGTACAGTTCTAAGAAAATACAAATCCTGTAGTTAGCTAACATGTATTAATTTAGGCAGAAACAATGAGCTCATTAAAGCAATTATTACAAGTAGAGATCATAATGATCACAATATATAGAAAATTTGGCAGTTGTGAATATTGATTTAGAGTCTTTTCAGATTTTAAGTCTTTTTCATTTTCTTTTTCAAAAACATGGTCATAAAAAAGAGCATTTGAGATTGGAATTACAAAATTTTAATTGGTAAAAGTTAACAGAATGATAATAGAATTTTCATTTTTAGGTTATTGACTGTAAATGCTTTTATCATTCATCAGCTAGAAAAAAACAATATGTTCCTCTGTGTAGTTATCATTATACTGTAGTTAGAAAGATTTTTAAAAAACCAGGACAGCGGTCAACAGCAATCCGGCTCTGGTTTTAGTAATGTTTAGAAGATGCTATCTTTATACAACAAGCATTTTTTTTTATACTTTTTTTTAACATTACATTTTGTTCTTTTTTTTAGGGTCAGAAGGGTGAACCTGGTCTAATCTATGACTCCAGTGGTAGCCCAATTTATATGGGAGGGCTGGCTGGACAGCTGGTGAGAAATCTGCAGCTGTCATTCAGATGGATTTGTTTAGAACAGAACTACTAAACAACCATAGCATTGTTAGACAATTAATGTAGCTACTCTCTGTTTTAGGCCGAGCCAGGACTTCCAGGACAAGAGGGACCTGTGGTGAGTCTTGCTGAGGAATTTGTTTACCTGCACCATGGACCAATTGAGAAATATAATGATGATTGTTATAGATATGCTGATATATTTTCACTCATTAGGGACCAGTAGGACCACCTGGACCAAAAGGTGAAATAGGATTACCAGGCAGATCAGTGAGTATCTCTCATGCTGAATCAAAATCATCTACATTTTCTGCAATTTTACATTTTCTGAAAAAACATTTTTGAAAGAGCAATATTAATTAACTACATGAATTTAGTTTAGGATTAGGGAATGGTTTAGGGTTAGTTAATAATAAATGATTAATCTCATGCTGTCTAACTTTTTTATATTTCAACTGGTCAAGTGAAATTTATTTGTAAAGTGCTTTCTAGAATACACATTGTTTCAACGCAGCTTTACAGCTTTACATTACATACTGTTATTTGCTTTACCAAACAGTAAGATTTAGGTCTGGGCAACATAACGATATATATTGATGATACGAGTGCTCCTCTGGATTAAGATCTAGCTATATTCTATTTATAGTGTTGTTTAACAGACAAATCAGGGCCGCAGTGACTCGGGCACATGTATAAGTTTTCAAAGGCAATTAAGCAATTTAAATATTGGTCTGTATTATTCTATTAAGAGATTTAAATGTTAGTTGGTTTTGTTGTAAGTGAGAGTAAGCAATTCCCAAAAAGTATTAATGAAAATAAATAATAGATAAAAAGTCTGAAAAGTGTGATACACAGGTACACTGTAGTGTAAACAGTAGTAGTTTAGTAGTAGTTAAAATAGGTAGCTGCTAGAAAGTCAACACATAATGGTTTAATAATCAGAGAATGTAAATTTGCCAAAACTTAGTAGAACGGTCCCAAATCCCTCTCATTACTAACACAAAAATTCTATGCAGTCCCATTATGAATAGTTATCATGTTTAACTGAAATTCAGCATGGTCATGGCCGGAAAAAAAAAAAAAAATTAATGGGCATGGCCACTTTTAAGTAAGTAACTTAAATTGCCTATAACACAGTGACATAATTTTTGTGTACATGTGAAAATATAAGCACCATAAAAGACAAACATAAAAATGGCTCTAACTATTGCCCATTGGTCTAATAAACTTTGTTGTTTGCAACTATATTTTAAATGCATTTTTATAATATTATATTTCTTAATCAGTTTTTGATCATTTGAATAATTTGGTATATTCTTGATTCTTCACAATATTCTTAATCAAAAAGGGTCGACCTGGTCTAAATGGAAAAAAGGGGGCAAAAGGTGATTCAGGTGGAGGATATGGTAATGGCTATCAGGTAAAAAATTACTATGTATTTGGTTTTAATTGTTACTATAGAAGTACATATACTATATACTATAGATTTCAAACTGATTTTAGGGACCCCCTGGTCCACCTGGGCCACCTGGTCCTCCTGGAACTCCAGCTTCTGTGGAAAGATTTAATGTGAGTAATGAATATCTTGTAGGTTTATTTGCTATAAAAATAGCATGTGTACTGGCTCACAGTTTTTAATGTGATCTACTTTAAGGGTTATGATGATGGCAGGTCAAGGTTTCCCTTTGGTGAGTTGAGAATGAATCTGATTTGTCATTTTCCAATCCATATCACATTCCAGTTTAGTATAACATGAATACAGTGGCGTGCACAGACCTCCTCCGGGGCAGGGGAGGAAGGACCAAAAAGGGCACTTTTTTTAAAAACATTTATTTTTTAAATAAATCACCTGTATTTAAAGCAGTACCCGTCTGTCTGTTGTGTTTTTATATATTTTAATGACTTCCTCACAATTATTTGGAATATCTCGCTCGATGGAGAGTATGGAGCTTAAAATATGACAATATGATTTGAATTTGAATTGTGTAAATTTGAATTATTTACAAGTGAAATCTAATAAAATTGAATTTTAGGTGGTAGTTTAAATAGTTCTATTAAATTAAATAGTTATTAAATAGTTTCTAGTTTAAAACAAATATTGAACATTTGAAATTGAACAAATTGAAATGTTTTTATGGCTGAATTTTATAGACATGTACTTTCAAACAGCTAGTTTTTTTGTTCTGAATTCTTATACTGCAAATATTCAGTTTAAAAATATACAGATTCAAGTTTTCAATCAAGATGAAGAAATTTGGAACTTCAAATTCAGTTTTCTAAAATTCAGTCTCAAAAATTCAAACTCAAAAATTCAGATCTTACAGAAAGTAGGTCACAGGTCATCCACAGGGATCTCAGATAAGTCGAACAGAGCATTTTGGCTGCACTGCAGTAGTTTTCTGCCGCAAACGCGGTGGTGGTTCAAGAGAATCCGTGTATCTTTTGCTCAGTCGTTTTTTTATTTAATATTAAGAGTAGAAAAATGAGAAAATAGCTTGAGTATTAGATTTCTAATATTCTAGTAATAATAGTCCGCTGCTGCAGTTGCACGGAGCTTACAAAACTTAACGTGTGTATTGCAACTAGGCTACATTTCATTTTCTCATCAAACTAGACTAACGAATGGCTCGGTACAACCGAAGAGCCTAGACAGGGCTTTCTCTCTGTGTAGACCAGCAGTTGGTCTGAATTTGCTATAAACCTATACTGTAGCCTAGTCACATTTTATCATGAAACATGCTGTGATTTATTCCAAAGTGACTCAGGCATAATGCATTTAACGTTAAATAATCTAAATGTTAACTTTCAAAAGTAGGCGCGCCAAGAAGGCTATTCGCTGAATTTTGGTTCATTTTTGGTGAGCGCCAGAAAGATCTAAAGAGACCGAGACGCGCTAAAGCAGCGCGTCATGTTGTTTTATTTATTTTTCAATGGCATGATATTTTGTAGTCATTTTGAATGTACACAAATAAAAATATACATTTTACTGTTTCAAATGATGTCATATTATCTGTATGACTATAAATAACAGAGTATTAACAAAGTTATTTCCCAGGAGTGGAACAAATCCAAGTGATGGCGCTCGCACACAACATAGTATCAGTTCTGGCGTTGCTTCATATCGCAGACTGCTCATTATCAAAATGAAACACAGTCAACCAAAATGTGATAAAATGTGACTAGGCTACAGTATGTTTATAGCAAATTCAGACCAACTGCTGGTCTACACAGAGAGAAAGCCCTGTCTAGGCTCTTCTGTTGTACCGAGCCATTCGTTAGTCTAGTTTGATGAGAAAATGAAATGTAGCCTAGTTGCAATACACACGTTAAGTTTTGTAAGCTCCGTGCAACTGCAGCAGCGGACTATTATTACTAGAATATTAGAAATCTAATACTCAAGCTGTTTTCTCATTTTTCTACTCTTAATATTAAAAAAAAAAAAAAACGACTGAACGAAAAATACACGGATTCTCTTGAACCACCACCGCGTTTGCGGCAGAAAACTACTGCAGTGCAGCCAAAATGCTCTGTTCGACTTATCTGAGATCCTTTACTCTTGACCTACTTTCTGTAAGATCTGAATTTTTGAGACTGAATTTTAGAAAACTGAATTTGAAGTTCCGAATTTCTTCATCTTGAAAACTTGAAACTGTATTTTTTTAAACTGAATATTTGCAGTATAAGAATTCAGAACAAAAAAAATAGCTGTTTGAAAATACATGTCTATAAAATTCAGCCATAAAAACATTTCAATTTGTTAAATTTCAAATGTTCAATATTCGTTTAAAAAAAATCAAATTCAGAACTATTTAAACTACCACCTAAAATTCAATTTTATTAGATTTCACTTGTAAATAATTCAAATTTACACAATTCAAATTCAAATCATATTGTCATATTTTAAGCTCCATAGTATAGCAGCAGTAGGTCAGAGAGCCTCTCTTCATTACCAATGAAAAGATGTTGATACAATTAGAATGCATAACACATCAAACAAAAATAGGGAAATGATGATAATATTACTAAATATTATTTACTTTACCAAACAAAACAGAGAATCAAGTAGGTAATTATGAGGAATTCATGTTTAGTTATGTTGATGTCATTAAAGTGTTAGCTATCATGAAATCAGTAATGCTTTACAATAAGGTTTCATTAGTTAAATTTGTTAACAACATGAACTAATAATGAACTGCACTTCTACACCATTTATTAATCTTAGTTAATATTAATTTCAGCATTTACTAAAACATTATTAAAATCAAAAGTTGTAATTGTTAACATTAGTTAATGCACAGACTGTGACGTAACATGATCAAACAATTAAAAGTTGTATTATTATTAACTAAGATTAACAAATGCCTACAGTAGCCTAACAAATGTTTTGCTCATGATTAGTTAATGTTAGTTAATCTGAATAATAAACAAATGAACCTTATTGTTAAGTGTACTATGAAATCAAAGATATAAATTCCTTACAATTTAGAGCTGGACATGGACTTAAAATTTCCTTTCATGTATTTCCCCAAGCTAATAGCACTGGCCTTGGATAAAAACGAATGACATTGTCAGACTCAGAATGCGGCTGAAATTATACTTTTATGATTGTTAAGCATAACTCACATGCTGCCGCAACTTTTACAGTAGCATGGTATGATAAATGTAACTTTACCGTATTAGCTGCTGCCCGTGCAGTTTGAAGACTCGCAGCGAACTGCTGCGTACATAGCATAGCAGCAGTACATAACTGCTGCCCCCTCCCCCTCCCCCTCCCCCCCCCCCCCCCCCCCCCCCCTGCACGCCACTGCATGAATATGTATTTAAGAATTTAAGAATAGTTGTTTGTGATGAATCAGTATGCTCTTATTCCAAAGGAATGTAAATCTTCTGAAGAATGTGTAAGTTGCTTTTGGAACAGCTGCTAACTGAATAGATGTAAATATATCTCAAATTTCATTACTTCAGCTATCAAAGGGGACAAGGGTGAAAGAGGAGCATCTGGCATCCCTGGCTTGCCAGGTATGATTTATTGAAGCACCCACACTTTTTATAGGATATTCAGAGAAGTGAATATTATCTTCTTTTTTTTTTACTGTGAAATGTGAACATGACTTCATCTATCATGACGTGACTGTCATCGTTATCTGCCGTAGGTCTCACTACCACCTTTGACATTTATACGTTTAAGGTATGATGTTCCTTTACACACGTTTTCTGTTTACATGTAGTACTGTTTTGCTGAAAATACATGGTAAATGTACTGTATTATGTAATATGTTACGCTGTAGCATGAGATGAAAGGTGAGCGTGGTCCTAAAGGGGAGAAGGGAGAACCAGGAGGAGGTTTCTACGACCCTCGTCATGGTGGATTACAAGGTCCACCTGGAAGACCTGGACCACCGGTGACATAGCACAGACATGAAATGATTCCTCTCAGATTCTGAGTTTACCTTTGTTTCTTCTTATCGTCTAAAGTGGCTTACTTGACTAAATGTTAATTTCGCTATAGGGCCCTAGAGGTGAATCTATTAGTGGACCTCCAGGTCCCCCTGGGCCTTCTGGAGCCCCAGGAATTGGTTATGAGGGTCGCCCAGGTAGTCCTGGCCCACCAGGTCCACCTGGACCACCAGGATCATTGCTGCCAGGAGCATACAGACCCACACAAAGTAAGGAATCCACACTGCTACTCAACACATAAAATATATTTTGGGTTCCCAGGGATGCAGATTTGAATCTGACCTGCTTCATGTCCTGATCTCATTTCTTGTCTCTCCCTTTTCCAGTCTTCTCTCTTGCTGTCCTGTCCATTAAATGCAAAAGCTCATAAATAAATAAAAAACAACTTTTTCATTTTAACAACTTGATCCTTTAGCAATCAGTATTCCTGGGCCACCTGGACCACCTGGGCCTCCTGGACCCCCTGGACATTTATCTCGGGTGAGTTTTCACCACAGAAACACTGCTTGCTGTCAGTAGGCACACTGATGTAAACATCACTTATCTTTCTTTCAGCAGGTAGTGAGAAGTAATGGTTATTGTCCAAAAGTCCAAAAATAATTATTCTATGGACTGTCACTACATCAATATGGCACTATTAAAAAAAGTTAGAAATGACATCAAAACACCTCTAATGCACATATGTAATCTGTCACTTCTAAATGGCTGTGTTCCCAAGAAAATGAAAATTGCAAAAGTTATTCCACTATTCACAAATGGAAATAAACATAATTTTACCAATTATAGACCAATTTCATTGCTTCCTCAATTTTCAAAAATCTTAGAAAAAATATTTAATACTCGATTAATTATTAATTAATTAAATATAAACTGATTAATGAAAGTCAATATGGATTCAGAAGCAAAAGATCTACATCAATGGCTATAATTGATGCAACAGAAGAATTATCAAATGCATTGGACAATAAAAAAATTATCATTGGAATATTTATTGATCTGAAAAAAGCCTTTGACACTATCAATCACGCAATACTGCTCAAGAAACTAGAAAGGTATGGGATATGAGGGGTGGCTGGAAACTGGGCAAAAAGCTACTTAAGGGACAGAATACAATATGTGCAGATGGGTGAGTCCTCATCTAACTGTCGTGTAATTTCTTGCGGTGTCACCCAGGGGTCAGTATTGGGCCCTAAATTATTCAACTTGTACATCAATGATATATTTAACGTGTTTTGTTTGCAGATGACACCGACATTTTCTAATGACAATTATGATAAGGTTATTAATGTTGTAAATACTGAACTAAGGAATATTAAAAATGGATGGATAGCAATGAATTATCTTTAAACTTAAATAAAACTAAAGCCATATTATTTGGTAATTATAAAACAAAACCGAAAAAGATGATTGATATAGATGGGATACAAATTGAAAACGTCTCTGAAATAAACATTTTAGGAGTTACAATAGATAATAAACTAACTTGGAAAACGATACTCGGTTACTCACGTAACCTCGGTTCTCTCTAGAGAGGGAACGAGTATTGCGTAAGGAACTTACGCTACGGGAAAAGTCATCTTTTCTCGAGATACTGAAGCCAAAAAATTATCCTTAATTTTTCATAATTTGTCAACGCAGTGCAGCAGGCAGCACAGCAGAGCTAGAGCGGGCAATACTGCGTGCTCATTGGCTGCCGCGCGGCAACTGCTTAAGCCTACCAGTGAGCCCCGCGTGACGTCACGCCCAATCAGGGTGCGCGCGCCCTCGCGCGTCACAGCCCGCCAGAAGGGGCGACGTCAGAGCGTATAAAAACAGGGCACGGAGGCTTAATTCTCTGGTTTCTGTCGAATGAAGCGACATGAGCTCGAGGCGCAAGCACGGCAGGGAACGCAATACTCGTTCCCTCTCTAGAGAGAACCGAGGTTACGTGAGTAACCGAGTATCGTTCTCTTACGAGAGGTTCTCTCGTATTGCGTAAGGAACTTACGCTACGGGAACCCTTTGTCAACGCCGTGCGCGCCATGCATCCACACACAACTCCAGGGGGAGGGGACCCGGGGAGTGAAGAGTGGGGAGAGAGGTGGCCAGCAATGCGGGCCAACACATGTACATAAGCACCCGTAGGGAGAAACAGAGCGGCGCAGCCGGTCTGTATATAAAAGCTTTCCCTGAAAGTGCGGCTCGACCAGAAGAGTCAAATCTAATATCCAGCCTGCGAAGAGCAGGGCATGAACATGATTTTAGACTGCAAGAAGTTTAGCCTGCAGGGCGGGAACTTCCAGGTTATAAAACCTAACAAATGTAGACGGGGAGGCCCAGCCTGCTGCCGTACAAATGTCATAAATGGAAATCCCACTGGACCATGCCCACGATGAGGCAACGCCTCTGGTGGAATGAGCCCGTATGCCCAGAGGGCACTGCAGGTCTTTGGACGCGTATGCTGTCGCAATAGCGTCCACTATCCATCTGGATAGCGTCTGTTTCGAGGCGGCGAGACCCTTGGTGTGCCCACCAAACGAAACAAAGAGCTGCTCTGAGAGCCTGAAGGCTGCAGAGCGCGTAATATAAAGCCTTAACGCCCTGACAGGGCAAAGGAGGTTATTATCGACCTCGCTGGCTGCCGGCGGCAGGGCTGAGAGGGAGATAACCTGTGCTCTGAAAGGAGTACCCAACACTTTAGGGACATAGCCATGTCTAGGTTTGAGAATGACTAACGAGTCGTTAGGTCCAAACTCGAGACACGACGCGCTAACTGATAGCGCATGCAAGTCACCCACACGTTTTACTGAGGCGAGGGCCAGCAGAAAAACGGTTTTGAAAGTGAGGTATTAGAGACCCACAGAGTCTAACGGCTCGAAGGGAAAAGCTTTAAGGGCCTCCAGGACCAAAGACAGATCCCATATCGGAACCGAAGGTGGCCGCGGAGGGTTCAGCCTCCTGGCGCCTCGCAGGAAACGGGTAATGAGTTTGTTTCTTCCTAGTGCGCGGCCGCGCGCCGAGTCGGCGAACGCAGCAATCGCCGCAACATACACCTTGAGCGTGGAGGGGGACCTGCCCGCGTCCAAGAGCTCTTGGAGGAAGTTCAGAACCTGTGGAACCCCACAGGACTGAGAGTTCAAACTCTTCCCTGCACACCATTTGTTAAACACTGACCATTTAGACGCATAGAGCCGCCTCGTCGAGGGGGCTCTGGACTGCGAGGTTGTGTTAACTACCCCTTCTGGCAGATCAGCGAATATTCGTTGATTACCCACGCATGCAGAGACCAGCGCTCTGGATGGGGATGCAGAATTGACCCTCGGGCTTGAGAGAGACGGTCTCTCCTCGCCGGAATCGGCCACGGGGCTGTGTCTGACAGGCTCACCAGCTCCGGGAACCAGGGTTGGTTCTCCCAGTGCGGGGCTATGAGGAGCACTGCGCAGCGCGTTTCCCTGATCTTTGCTAATACCTGAGGCAGCATTGAGATCGGGGGGAAAGCGTACAACGGGACACTGGGCCAAACTTGGGCCAGCGCATCCTTGCTCTTCGAAAAGAACCTTTTGCACTGAGCGTTCTCGCTTGTGGCAAAAAGGTCCAATTTCGCTTCGCCGAAGCGGCGCCACAACGTCTGTACCGTCTGGCTGTGTAACGCCCATTCCCCTGGGGTAACATTGTCCCTGGACAGTTTGTCCGGGTCGTCGTTCAGGTGCCCGGGCACGTGCGCGGCTCTCAGCGAGCGCAGCGAGCCCTGAGCCCAGACCAAAAGGCGTTCTGTTAGAGCGCGCAGGGCTCTGGATCTGAGTCCGCCCTGGCGGTTCACGTAGGACACCACTGACATGTTGTCTGAGCGAACTAGCACGTGGTGTCCCCGCAAGTATGGGAGAAAATGCTTCAAAGCCTTCTCGACCGCTAACATCTCCAGACAGTTTATATGGAGGTTCCGCTCTGGGCCCGACCAGGGGCCGCAGATTGGTCTGCCCCCGTAAAGCGCTCCCCAACCCATGTTGGACGCGTCTGTCGAGACCACTTTGCGGTGTGAGATGACTCCCATTGTCACTCCCTGTCGGTACCATTCGGGCGCTAGCCAGGGCTGCAGGGCTGAGACACAGACCTGAGTCACGCTGACTTGAGCGCTGCCCGAAACCCACGCTCCGCGGGGTATTTTCGATTTCAGCCAGCATTGAAGCGGGCGCATTCGAAGTAAACCCAGCTGTAGGACCGCTGCGGCTGATGCCATATGGCCTAACAGCTTCTGGAAACGTTTCAGAGGGAGGTATCTGCCCTTTTGGAAGGATGCGGCGAGGTGTCGAACACAGCGCGCGCGCTGTTCTGACAGCCTGGCCGTCATCGCCACCGAGTCCAGTTCTATTCCTAGGAAGGAAATTGACTGACTGGGGATAAGTGAGCTCTTGGCCCAGTTCACCGAAAGACCCAGGCTTTCCAGATGACTGAGAAGCGCTATCTTGTGAGAGATGAGTTCCTCTTTTGACTGCGCTAGTCTTTCAGATCGAGAGATATGAACCAGTCCCTCGGGCGAATTAGCGCGAGGATCTGCCTGGTCGTAAGCATTTTGAACGGCCGTCTCATGAGAGCCCTGTTCAAATGTCTCAGATCTAATATGGGTCTGAGCCCACCGTCCTTTTTGGGCACGAGGAAATAACGGCTGTAAAAGCCCGCCTCGGTCAGAGAAGGAGGAACTCTCTCTATCGCCTTTTTTTTTTTTTTTTTTTTTTTTTTTTTCTTTTTTTTTTCGTAGCAGCTTCGCTATTTCTGCATGAAGCAGATGGGCTGCTTCTGCGTTCACTTTCATTTCGGTCCGGGCTTGAAAGCGCGGAGGCCGACGACTGAACTGTAGCGAATAGCCCTGTATTACCGTGTCCAGCACCCATGTCGACACACCCGGAATAGCTTTCCATGCATTCGCACTCATAGCTAGGGGTCGAATGGCCTCTGAGTCCTGCCCGCTGCATAGCGCGGGACGAGGGACCTGCAGTGGCGCTGAGACAGTGCTGCGAGACGGGGACTCGCTGATAGCAGTGACCGGCCGGATTGCGCTGAGAGAGCGCGCGTGAGTGTTTATAGCAGAGTGTGAACGCAGGGGAGCGGGCACAGGACTCTTTATTAAAACACGGCCGGTGGCAGTGGCGATATCTGAACCCTGAACGTGTGAGACAGAGCGAACAGCGTGTGGTTGTGAGCACTCGTGAGCGGGCACCTTTCCTACACTTAACACTCGAGCGGCAAGTGCGCGCTTTATGTGAGTGTGCTCTGTGGGGTACACAGGGGGAATTGTGCTTGTGTGTAGAAATGAACACTGGGTCGTGGGCATATTTACTACACTCAAACACCGTCGGCGTGAGCCGAATAACCAGAATTAACACTCTTTGCCAGATTTTCTGGGCCGCTGTACGAACAGCGTTTGTGTGCAGGCGAGCGAGTTGTATAACTGACTCATTGGCTGCAATACACACACTTTCTGCGTGTGAGAAGCTCGCCGCGAGCTTGGATCAGCGAACAGCATAAAAAAATTTGCTGCCAGAGCCGGGATCGAACACGGGTCTCTGGTGTGAAAGCCTGTTATTCTGCCACTGAGCCACAGGGGAAGAGTGCATAGGCTATCGGTTCGCTCGAGCATAAGAGAGTGCGGGTCATGTTTTTCGTCGGCGATAGCGTGCAGACGTGCGTGTATTATAACAGGCTCGTTGCTGCAACATTAACATTTTCAGCCGCCTAAACTCAGAGGGGGCTGAGAAACGTATGGGAATTGGAGAATGGCCCGGCCTCAGCGGGGCTACAAACATCTCCCTCCTCATTCCGCCGGTGAGTGAGGCACGCGGGGTGCTGAGCATTACTCGTGACCGTCCGCTCTGACATCCCTGAGAACGGCGCAGTTTGCGCGGGAAGCGGGGCGAGTAGCCGGAGCGTCGTCATGTTTTGCAGGCGAGCGTGTAAGGTAACAGGCTCGTTTACTGCAATATTAATATTTCCAGCCGCCTGAACTTAGAGGGGACTGAGAAATATGAGAGAAAGGCGGAAGCCAAGCCTCGGTGGGACTCGAACACTCTCTTTCCTCCTATCACCGGCGAGTGACGGACGCGGGGACAGTAGCTTTCTTGTAACGTAAAGAAAACTAACCCCGCGACTGTCAGCTTCTGCAATCCCTTGTGAGCGGCGCAGTCCGCGCGGCTCGAACAGAGGGAGAGAGTGCGGGGAGAGCGAGTAGCCAGAGAGCGTTATCATGTTTGCAGGCGTGCGTGTGCTGTGACAGGCTCGTTTACTGCAATATTAATATTTCCAGCCGCCTGAACTTAGAGGGGACTGAGAAATATGTGAGAAAGGCGGAAGCCAAGCCTCGGTGGGACTCGAACGCTCTCTTTCCTCCTATCACCGGCGAGTGACGGACGCGGGGACAGTAGCTTTCTTGTAACGTAAAGAAAACTAACCCCGCGACTGTCAGCTTCTGCAATCCCTTGTGAGCGGCGCAGTCCGCGCGGCTCGAACAGAGGGAGAGAGTGCGGGGAGAGCGAGTAGCCAGAGAGCGTTATCATGTTTGCAGGCGTGCGTGTACTGTAACAGGCTCGTTTACTGCAATATTAATATTTCCAGCCGCCTGAACTTAGAGGGGACTGAGAAATATGTGAGAAAGGCGGTAGCCAAGCCTCGGTGAGACTCGAACACTCTCTTTTCTCCTATCACCGGCGAGTGACGGACGCGGGGACAGTAGCTTTCTTGTACGTAAAGAAAACTAACCCCGCGACTGTCAGCTTCTGCAATCCCTTGTGAGCGGCGCAGTCTGCGCGGCTCGAACAGAGGGAGAGAGTGCGGGGAGGGCGAGTAGCCAGAGAGCGTTATCCTGTTTGCAGGCGTGCGTGTGCTGTGACAGGCTCGTTTACTGCAGTATAGATATTCCCAGTAGCCTGAACTAGGAGGGGACTGAGAAATATGTTAGAGATGGAGGTTAGACCGGCCTTGGCGGGTCTAGAACACTCTTTTCTCCTTTCGCCGGGCGGGGGGAGGGGGGGTAGCTTTCTTGTAACGTAAAGAAAGCTAGCCCCGTGACCGTACGCGTCTGCGATCCCTTGTGAGCGGCACGTTTTGCGCGGCTCGAACAGAGGGAGAGAGCGAGCCCCGTAATCATCCGCATCTCTAACACACCTTGTGAGAGGCGCAGTTGCGCGGCTCGACAGAGGGAGAGAGAGAGCGGGGAGTGGTGCGAGGCATTTGAAACAACGCCTCGTGTAAAGATACATCAGTAAAACACATAATGAGAAAGGATATATCGCCGGATAGCTGAGCTGGCACGGCAGGCTGAAGGCGGCGAAGATTCGTCCGGCTTCCTCAGGCTGTCCTAGGCTGGCTCGTTGCTGGTTTCGACGGCGACGGCTTCTCTCAGAGAGCAGCGATGCGAAGAGCTTCGCTGAAGAGACAGAAATCAGAGAATTAAGCCTCCGTGCCCTGTTTTTATACGCTCTGACGTCGCCCCTTCTGGCGGGCTGTGACGCGCGAGGGCGCGCGCACCCTGATTGGGCGTGACGTCACGCGGGGCTCACTGGTAGGCTTAAGCAGTTGCCGCGCGGCAGCCAATGAGCACGCAGTATTGCCCGCTCTAGCTCTGCTGTGCTGCCTGCTGCACTGCGTTGACAAATTATGAAAAATTAAGGATAATTTTTTGGCTTCAGTATCTCGAGAAAAGATGACTTTTCCCGTAGCGTAAGTTCCTTACGCAATACGAGAGAACCTCTCGTAAGAGAACTCACATTAGACATATGAAAACCAAAGTCTCCAAAAGCTTTGCAATAATAAATACAGCCAAATATACTCTACCATACTTAACTTACTCCGTTGAAGTATGGGGAAATAATTATAATAAGTTATAACTCAATACAGTCACTCCTAATCTTACAAAAAAAGGGCTAAACGTACACAAGGCTGAATATCTTGAACACACAAATCCACTTTTTCTCAAATCAAAGTTATTAAAAATAAAATTCAACAAGGCACAATTCTTATTTAAAGCATTTCACAACCTATTACCTCCTAACATACAAAAGTTATTCACACAGAGAGAGCAGTTGTACAGTTTGAGGAGCTATGAGAACTTTTCAATACCAATGGTCAAAACCACTAGGAGGAGTTTCTGTGTGTCTATGCGGGGTTAAACTATGGAATAGTCTGGAGCTTGAACACAAACAATGGTCAAAGCATTCACCAGTTTAAAGCACTCTATAAACAGAAGGTCTTGTCACAGTTCGAGGAGGGCGGGGCTTAATCGTCTGGTGATGTATTCTTAGGCTGTGTTATCTCACCTTAGGTATACCATTGTTGGTATTACTATAATTGTTACCTGCGGTCACATATGGTGTGTATTTAAAATATGTTTGTGTTTTTTCATATGTGTATATATAAATATGTAATTGAGAGTTATGATAACGTTAACAATTAAGGAAGCAGCTACCTTTGTTTTTCTTTTAAATTGTAATAGACCGGGGTGGGTCTAAATAAGTCTGACTTCTTCCCACTCCGTTTCAAGCAAATGATTGATTTATGTTGTTAAAGTAAGGTGAATTTACCTTGTTTTATATATCGAATCAAATTCTTATATATTGCCTTTGTTATATGTCACTATATTGCTCGAAATAAAAATTAATTTCATTTCATTTCAACATCAACTTGTTTTCTGAGATAATTCATCTTTTCTAGTTTGTTGGTTTGTTTTTATTTCCTCAGGTTATGGTTTTGAGGTCTTTTGACGCTATGGCTGCATCAACTATTCAGTATCCAGAAGGCACACTAATCTATGTAACAGACAAGAAAGAACTTTTTATGAGAGAAGAGGATGGTGTCAGAAAAGTCCTGGTAATTGTCTAGGCTTTAATTTTTTTTTTTTTTTTTTTCTCCATCTTCATGTAAGAAGAGTACAAACTTAAAGCCCAAAGTATACTTTACTTGTCCATGTTCCAAAAAATGTATGTGATAAACACGACCATCCACCCTCAATGTCAAAGCAGCATACTTTGAAAGACTTGTGCACTCAAATGTGAGCTAGATGGAGCAAAATGCAGAAAATTAAGTATAAAGGGCCTTTCAAATAGATTTAGATTTAGAAAATAGAAAGTATTAATCTCTGCAGATTGAGTGTGCATTTCCCATTCAGTGGGCATTTTCAAACCAACAGGCAAAGCAGGTATAGTGGTTTAAAATGCCCATCAGATTGAAAATGTCCACTGAAACACCCATTTTGGTTCTGCAGAGACATAGTATCAAATAGAAGGGTCTGTTAGGTGCGCCAAATGCATCCATCCACTGTTGTGGCTGATGGAGTATACTTTGAAAGGCTTGCATGCTCAACTGTGTATAAGTTGGAAGACATAAAACAAAATATAAAGGGTTAGTATACCCAAAAATTATTCACCCTGATGTCATTCCAAACTCACAAGTCCTTTGTTCATCTTTGGTCCTTTGTTCTTTGTTCATCTAATCACAAATTAAGATATTTTTCATGAAATCTGAGAGGTTTTTGAACCCAGAGCAGCGCTTCCAGGTTCTTCATCAGAGCGCCGGCTCATTATTGGCCAGCTCCTGCATCAGAATCACACGTATGCGTCGTGGTGCTCACATAAATTGCTTCGACCAATAATGAGCTGGTATTCTGACGTAGAACCTGGAAGCGCTTCATTGTGTTTACTACATGAACAGCGTAGGAGAATGACGTTGAAGAGAAGAGATTGTTGAATAAAGTTGTTTTTTTTGTTGCTTCATAACATTAAGGTTGAACCACTGGAGTCACATGGACTATTTTAATGATGTATTTACTACCTTTCTGTGCCTTGAAAGTTGCAATGACGTTACTGCCTATGACTGGTTCAAAAACCTCTCGAATGTCATCAAAAATATCTTATTTTTTGTTCTGAAGATGAAAGAAGGTCTTGCGGGTTTGGAACAACATTAGGGTGAGTAATTAATGACAGACTTTTTTTTTTTTTTTTTTTTTTTTTTTAGAACATTTTTGGGTGAACTGACCCTTTAAGAACAGGAAACAGTCTTGCATATTATATTTCCCTTATTCCATAGCATCACATTTGCACTTTTTATTAAATTAGTATTTAATCTGTTAGTGCCATTAGCTGCATTAGCCCTGTGGTTTAATACCTGACATGTATCCTTTTTGTAATTTTCCAAGAATCTATTTGCTGAGAACCTAAACATTTCTGATGTTTCTGGTTGTTTCTTTTCAGCTTGGAGAATATACCCCTTTCCACCGGGGTCTGGTAAGTAACAGAATTAAGTTACTTAATCAACCTTAACTTCCTTTGCCCATATGTATTTGACTAACAAGTACTGTAACAATTTAAGCCATGAGTAAATGTGCGGTCACGTTAGCAAAACAAAATCTACATTTCAAGGGCAAAAAAGGTCGATTGGCAATGGTTGATTTATGCAGTTTTGAACTTTGGTAGCTTCAGATTGTCTGATTTGATTTCTGCATGCCTGTAACTGTGCGTGTCTTGTTATTAAACAAGCTTACAAGCTTTGATATTAATCATTTGCATAGGTGCACTGTACTAATGGCTCTTACAGCTGCTAAAAAAATGATTGTATTGAGATGGAAACCCGATAATTCACTTCTGTTTAACATTGGATCCTTACATTTCTGGATGTGATTCTTCCAGAGCTATCTGGAGTGCTCGAGTTAATGGTGCAAATTGGTGTAGTTGGCACACTAATGCAGTCACTGAAAGATTGGTTGAGGTGATGAAATTGTAGCGATGCATGAAGCACAAAACTCACATAGAATTCACTTTCGAACTAAGCAGCTTTTTGTTGGTCGACATGGCACATTTTTGACCAACTTCAAAATCTGCATGGGAAACTTTTCCATTCTCATGCTAAACTTCTGATAATGTGGATTCCTGTTGAAATGAATGGATTTCACCCACACAATTTTGCCAGGCAACGGTAAAGGTGACTGTACATTTTGGGCAATGGTAAATGTGACCGCATTTTTCTCCTTGCTTTTTTTTTTTTTTGCACGGTTGGTTTCTAGGATAAACAGATGGAAGCAGTGGAGCCTCCACATGTGGTTCATTACTCTCAGGACTACCCCACTACCTCTCGCCCAAGAGCCCCTCCACAACCAGAATCCCTGTATCCTGTGCCACATGATCCCAGATACCAGCCATCATATGACCCATACCACAGACATACAGATCCACACTCCTTTTCTCCAACTGATCCACGGTACTCGCCATCAGTCGACCCAATTTACCAGCACTATCCTGATTCCAGAAAGCACATTCATGGCAGCCACCTGGATCAGTCTGGCTATCCTGACAGAAGATATGAACGTACGCATCATCTCAGGCCTGTCATTGAAGAAGCCAAGCTTCCAGCTCACACACACACAGCAGGACATGCAGTAAGCACCTCATAATTTTTTATGAGGAATATTTTTTTTGCTTGTCTATTTATTTTTGCCTATGCACCATGAGGAATGTCTAACAAATTATACTAGGAAGTAATTTCCATCAAACTGTAAACAATCATCAATTGCTAATGGATTTCTGAAAGGCTTGCTTAATAAGGATTCAAAAAATGTATTTATAAAATAATGTGTAGAGTAAAACAAGGTGACATTATTCTACTCTTGCCTCAAAAAAATTGACAATTTAGCAGCATTTTTACCAATTTTAACATATTCTACTGTATACTACATAAATGGGAAGACCACAAATAAGTCCATAGTGTAATTTTAATAAGTACAAATGCAACATACAGTAAATATGTTGCGCTAACTGAATATCCCTAGTGTTATTTAGTGAATAATATTGGGATACCAGATCACAAGGGAAAAGCCAAGAGTCCATAACACAATCCCACAGAAATTCTTTAAAATACTAATCCTTACATTATTTTACTGAGGTACACTACCAAAAAGTTTAAAAAGTTTGGAGTCAGTAATATTTTTTTTTTTAAATTAGTACTTTTATTCAGCGAGGTTAAATTATGTTTATAGGTTATATTACAGGTTAAAGGGGTGGTTAATTATGATTTCACTTTTCTAGCTTTAGTTAGTGTGTAATGTTGCTGTTTGAGCATTTAACAACATCTGCTAATACACAAGCTCTTTAAGCTCCACCCTCTGTGCTGGGAGCAGCAGCTCATTTGCATTTAAAGGGACACGCACAAAACGACACGTTTTTACTGACCCTCAAAAAGGGACCACTTTAACATGCTGTGCAAAATTATCTGTGGGGTATTTTGAGCTAAAACTTCACATACACATTCTGGGGACAACAGAGACTTGATTTACATATTGTAAAAAGGGGCATTATACCACCCCTTAAAATATTAAATTATTGAGTAATGACTGCTGAAAATTCACTTTTTCCATCACAGGAATAAACTGTTTTTATGTTTTTATATGTAACACTTTATTTTAAGGTGACGTAGTTACATGTTACTATACTTACTATAATAAAAACAATAATTACACATAATTACAAGTAACTAACCCTAAACATAACACTATAGTAAGTACATGTAGCTAATTAATATTACTCACTTATTTGAGTAAGTACAATTTAATTACATCACCTTAAAATGAAGTTTAACTGACAAGTATATTAACAGAAAATAGTTTAGATATAGGCATATTATGCCTAAATCTTTTAAATTGTAATAATATTTTTAAATATTGTCACGTTATACCAGGACAGGAGACCAGAATACAACTTAAACTTTATTTATACACTTGTGCAACCCCAAGAATCCCTGGAGGCAACTGAAGGTCAAATTCAAAAGGCAATGAACTTAAGAGTCTCTTGGAATGCTCAAACTCAGGAAATGTCTTTGAATGCTCGAACTCAGGAGATAATGGATTCCATAGATGACAGTCTCCGTAGATAGTCTTCATAGATGATAGTCTCAGTCTCCGTAGATCCTTGAACCTTAGACGTAGACTCATAGATACACTGAACTTGAACGCAGACTCATAGATGCATGGAACATAGACGTGTAGATACACAGAACTTGAATGAAGACTCACAGAAGCATGGAACATAGATGCAGACTCAGTAGACACTGGAATCATCTGGAAACATGGAAATCGCTCACTGATGATCTTTGGAACCAGTGACAGATACCCAAACTAGACCCAGAACATAACATCAAGTGACAAGTCACATTAATACCTAGCAGTGAGTGCATGTGAAGGGGCTGAATATAAAGGCTGGTGATGAGGTAATGATGAGGAGATGGGATTCAGCTGCGGTGATGAGGGAAGTGAGTGCAGGTGTGGATCCAGGGGGATGCTGGGAAATGTAGTACGTGACAGGGCCAGGGAAAACCAGGGAAACCGTGACAAATATATATATCTAAAAAAATATATATATATTTTGATCAAGAGAATCAAAGGTGATTTTTTTTTTTTAAATCACTAACACCAAACTTTTGAATGGTAGCATAAAAAAATAGAGCATGACAGAAAATGTACAAACCATTGTTTAAAGTGATGGATCAGAACTATTTGTAGCAACCTTTTCATTTCAAATGATTTGTTTCAGTCTTCAAATAGTATTAATTGTCACATTTATTTAGGCCTATATAGCGCTTTATACAAATACAGAACGTTTCAAAGCAGCCGAGTTTAAACAAGAAAATAATAGTAATAATGTTGCAAAGTTCTTTAATTATGAAATTAATACAATTTAATCTGTAAAGCAGCCTTAAAAAACAAAAAACAATAGTGTCATTATTAAGCTCAATTTAATTCAATGTTGATACAGTTTAGTTCAATTCAACTAAAAAGCAGCTCTACCGAAGATAATATTGTCATTATTCAACTCAGGTCAGTTCAGCGTAACATAAAAAAAAATAAAAATAATTCAAGCATGTATTTTACGCAAACAAACAAAATTAATAATTCAATTCACATTTATTTGTATAAAGCGCTTTTCACAATACACATCGTTTCAAAACAGCTTTACAGAAAATGCATGAGTCCACATTACAATTTAGTGTGATCTGTTATCAGAGGTAACTGTCTAAGTTATGTATTTCAGAAATGTACATATACAAATCACAGTTAGCTAAAAATTACAAACAATGTAATAAGTTAAGGCAGAAACAATGAGCTTATTGAAGTAATGAATACTTGATTGTTAACAAATGATAATGACATAGAAAATTGTAGCATTGGTGCATAATTGGGAATTTGTTAACAATAGAAAGTGCTGAAGGTCAGCTGATGTCCTTTTATATAATCTATATTGTTTGTAATATAAACTTATTGTCAAGGTATCTTATAATAACTATCTGTTTTGTCATCCTAGCTGCACCTGATTGCTCTCAACTCACCCCAACGGGGCGACATGCGGGATATTAGAGGTGTAGACCACCAGTGCTTCTTACAGGCCCAAGCAATTGGACTCAAAGGAACATTCAGGGCTTTTCTGTCATCCCGGTTACAGGATCTACACAGTATTGTTCGAAAGCATGACAGGGATCTGTTTCCTATAGTAAATCTTCAAGTAAGATCCTTCATTTGTCACAAAAGCTTTTTTTTTTTTTTTTTACAGTTAATACTGTAGACTTTTATAAAGCTGTTTAATATCTTCACCACAGGATGAGGAATTATTCAGCAACTGGGAGTCTATCTTTAGTGACTCAGAGGGCAGGTTGAATGATGATGTGCGCATCTACTCGTTTGACGGTCGAGATGTTCTCAATGATGATGCCTGGTAAGGGGGTCTAAGACATATTTCTTAACAACTAGAACCTTAACGGAAATTATTAACCTGGCATTTTTTTTCTCCATAACCACTTTAATAGGCCAGAGAAGATGGTATGGCATGGATCAAGCACTGGTGGAAACAGGCAAACAGACAGCTACTGTGAAACATGGCGAACCGGTAGTCATGCCGTCACTGGCATGGCTTCCTCTCTCCAAGATGGCTACCTACTTCAGCAGTTGCCACGTGGCTGCGACAGTTCTTTTATCGTACTGTGCATTGAGAACAGCTACATTGCTGAGTAAACCAAAAACGTGCGTAAGACCAAAATTTGCCTTGAGTCACACCACAAACTGTATGTATGTTCATCTACATGTATTTTAGATTAAAATTCTGACAATTTATTTTTTATGTATTAACTGCTGTGTGACAGCTATCAGTATATCAAAAGATATACATAGCTCCTCCTTACACCAAACCTCCTTAAGCTTTACAACAAACATTTTATCATTGCAGAAAATATGCAATTTAGAAACATTTAGACTAAATTCACTGTTTTATATTTTTTTATAAAAATGTACGTTGTATTATCGCACATAACGGTAATATAGAACCCACTAAGTCAAAAACAACTTTTAAAATACATCTGGTTTTAAAATGGATGTTTTGTAGTGCCTTCTCAATGTCTTGCCAAAACACCAAAATTTTAATAACTAATTCTCTTTAAACTACTTTGTTGTCATTACCATTTTCATTCACATTACTATTTAAATGATTTTATATAAACATATCTATGTAACCTTTCTACATTTTTATACTTTGCAAATCAATCACATCAAACATTCCATGATTGTAATGCAAAAAGACGAGTTTACTTTCTCTAAAGAAAGATGACTTCATAAAAATAGGTAAATCATTGTTCGTTTTTTATTAATATTTATTTTATTTTTTACACGTAACTTGAACACAATTTTTTAAGAGTTTTAGCCCATTGCAGTCTCTCTATTCTACCACCGCCTGCTGTATTCTAAAGTTCAAATGTGACCACTAAAAAAAAAATCTCAAAAAGCCATTTTTACTTTTATTTACTGCATTTCATTTTCAATGGCACTTACATTAATAAATAAATACAACCTATGTTTTACATGTCACTGGTTGTTTCACTCTTAAAAATTCACAAATATTTATTTGGAAAATAAAGTCATTATTGTTATTGGTTTCTTACTGGTCATACCGATCCCTATCATTGAAACAATAGTGTACAGTGCTGGTCAAAATTATTTGCCCCCTTAGTAAATATGATCAAAGATGACTGTAAAAAATAAATCTGCATTGTTAATCCTTTTGATATTTTATTTAATAAAACATTTTTTTTTTTAAAAAAGCAAAAATCTAACCTTTAATTTAAATAAAAGAATTGAAACTGGGAGGGAAAATCACATTATGAAATAAATGTTTTTCTCCAAAACATGTTGGGAACAATAATTTGCCCCCTTTTATTAAATACTTTTTGCAACCTCCTTTTTCCAAGATAACAGCTCTGAGTTTTCTTCTATAATGCCTGATGAGTTTGGAGAACACCTGACAAGAGATCAGAGACCATTCCTCCATACAGAATCTCTCCAGATCCTTCAGATTCCCAGATCCATGTTGGTGCTTCTTCTCTTCAGTTCACTGTCAGGTTTTGATTTTTTATCTGTTGGTATTTGCTAGAATCCATGATGCCATGTATCTGAACAAGATGTCCAGGACCTCTGGCAGAAAATTAGTCCCACAGCATTAAAGATACAGCAGAGTATTTCATTTTACACATGGGGTAATTCATTTTACACTTTTTTTATCTCTGTGTGCACCAAACCCATATTAAGTGTTTGCTGCCAAAAAAGATCATTTTTTTGTTTCATCAAAAAATGTGTAATGTGACATCCCCCCCCCAACCCCCCCAACCCCCCAAACTTTCAATTATTTTACTTCAATAAAAGGTTAGATTTTTATTATTTATTTTTTTTAATAAAATATCAAAAGGATAAACAATGCAGATTTATTTTTTACAGCCATCTTTGATCATATTTACCAAGGGGGCAAATAATTCTGACCAGCACTGTATATGTAACAATATTGCCAGTTACTCTTGTCTAATTAGGTCCACTTGTAAAAAGCCAAAGCATGAGCCACCATTGTGTCTCCAAGCAACACACAGTAGTGTGGTTTTGTTACTGAATGAATCTGTGTTTTTTCGTGAATGATTCAATGACTAGCTCACAACACAAAAAGGCACTTGGTGCCATAATTAAGTAATGGTAGAAAGCGAGTTTGAGTCTAGACCCCTCACTTCAGCCAGGCATACACCTAATTTATATCTCAACCTTTATGAGATATAATTATGCACCATTCCAGTCATGTCTGCCAAAATTGCAACCAATTGTTTGGATAGCTACTTCTGCAAATATAAAAATAAAGATCATTTATACAAACACCAGATGTCATTCATTTGTTTTCCTTGTTTCCACCTTGGGATACATGTTTTGATTATCAGTCAGCTTCAGCTTTACCAGACAGCAATCGGCATTTCATTTAAAACTACCTCTATTACTCCTAAAGAGATGGAACAAGACAGAACAAAACCTACAAGCTAATCCTTATCCTTTTTATTTAAACATTTTCCTTAAAGTTTAAACATTGTCTTAGTAACATGTTCAATTACTTATTTTATTATATTAACACATGACATCTATTACACATGCAGTGACTAGATCATATTTAGTCTTTTGTGTTTTAAATCTGGTTTCTCTCAAGATTTCTTCCCTTTATTACATAGACATGGAGTTTTTTGTCCTTGCCATAGTCACCTTAAGCTTGGCTGCTGTTGTAGAATATTAAGGCATATTTTTCTCTAAAGCTACTTTTAAGCAATATGGGATTTAAAATTGTAATACAAATAAAAATTACTTAAAACTTTTAATTTAATAACAATTTATTTGTAATTATACATGGTCTGGAGATCCTAAAATGTGATCACACTACACACATATATATATATATATATATATAAACAGTAGTATCAATTTTAAAATACAGTAGAACTAAGCAAGTGTCCTGTGTAAAATACAATCTTGTTTGTGTGAAATTTAGGTAACACTTTACAATGTCTCATTTGTTAACACTAGTTAATGTATAAACATGAACTAACAATGAGCATTTGTTGCAGTATTTATTCATTTTTGTTAATGTTAGTTCATGAAAATCCAGCTGTTCATTATTTGCTCATGTTAGTTCACAGTGCATTAACTAATGTTCACAAATACAGCTTTTGATTTTAATAATGTATTAGTACCATAATTGTTGAAATTAACATTAAATTAAGATTAACAAATGCTATAGACGTATTGGACATTCTTAGTTCGTTAACTAATTTAGTTAACTAGTGAAAAAGTGTTACCGAAATTTCTTTTATACAGGTTCTATAAAGATGTTCACATTGAAAAACATGGCAAGTTAGCATAATTTTTCCTTTGTCAATAAAAATATTTCCAAAAGAACTAAAGTATCAAACTATGCATGTCACCAAACATCGCACAGAATTGAGCAACAATGTGAATGCAACAATTTTCTGTTCAAAAAACTGTTTGGAACATTCAGTTATCACTCCATGTTTGCTCCACTATAGGTTATCCATTTCCCACTCCTGCGTACTGGTGAGCAAAACCAATTTCTGAGCGATTCTGGAGCGAAAGAAAAGACTGGAGGCAAAAATCCCACACCTCTAACTCCCCCAGTTAGCTTCCACTGGATACCGATCACATATTCTAAGGACATACTAAATATCAGCCTGGAACACAGCTTGGCCAATCAATTAACAGAATTACAAATGTTCTGCAATAATAATTATTTAAACTTTAATATTTAGCTGCAAATAATACTGCCATCACTGTACTCTGAAGTTATAGAGTAATCCTTGCCATGTTTGGCTTCCAAACATTCCTTATAAAATTATTTTATTAACCCTGACAAAGATAACTTTATAACATGACAAACAACAAAAGACATCCAGATCTGACAATATCTCGATCCGAAAATGTACAATTAGATTTTGATGAGGTTTTAAAAAAAATCTGTTGCTATTCCTAACAATTGGACTACATTTTATGTTTATAAAATGATGAAACCAGGACTATACTTAAAATAATAAAATGTTCTGATTTTGAAGTAACAGTTAAAGAGATGGAGAAACTCCACCTGTAGGCACAATTCCTTTGAATCTCATGTCTTGATGCTGGCTCCATTATGTGCGGTTGTGCCGTCACTGGCAGCTGATGCCATGGCACTAAGTTCAGTGGCTATGGCTACTTCCGTAGCCTCCTGTCCTGATCTTTGATTGCGGTAATGAGACGTGATGATAAAGGCACTACATCCCAAGTAAATCACAGTCAACAGAGTGAAGTAAAAGAAATAAACAAAAAACTGCAAGAGAAAGAGAGAAACAGAATCAGGCCAAAATCATTCTGCATTATGTTACTGTAATTTCTTCTTCTTCTTTTTTTTAAACGCTAGGACCCATTTCTCAATACTTGGGTCACTTTTTCAAAACTCCTGATCAATGTTTATATGTGAATAAAATAATAAATTCAATCTGTTCATCATTTAAAGTTTTACAATCTTTATGAAGTTTTTGAAGCGTTAAAGTGGTAGTTGTGTGGACTGTAAATGGAGGGACAGAAAGCTCTCAGATTTCAATAAAAATATCTTAATTTGTGTTCCAAAGATGAATGAAAGTCTTACGGTTTTGGAACGACATGCAGGAGTATTGACAGAATGTTCCATTTTGGGTAAACTAACCCTTTAAACATAAGTTTAAAGTAGCTGTACTCCTACACAGGTGTTTGTCTTTCAATTTCATTACTCTCTATACAAAAGGGGGAAAACTTGGGAATAATTTTGAATTGTAATGTAAACAATGACCATGTAACATACTGCAGTGTATTTTGAACCGTAGGGAGGTTTCATTATTGTTTTGTGAAAATATTTTACAAAAGAAATCATTGTGTAATGCTACATGTTTTAAAGGTCATTGTTTATGACAAAGTGTGTTTGTTGGGTGATAACCTTTGCTAGTGTTATGGAAGAATGAGTTGATTTGAGACATGTATGAAGTGTTTTGGTAGTTTTAGAGCATTTTGATTGTGAAATCAACTGATGTGCCAAGCTAAAAGTTAATAAAGGGAACTGTGTGAAGAGTTTTGAAAAAGTGACCCAAGTATTTAGTATTGGTCCTGTTTATCTGTGTGTAACTATTAACAGAAGTCAACCTAGAATTTTACACACCTGAGAATGAACATCCAAACCCAATCCACTCTTATCAACCACAATTAAAGTGATGACCGTCTTCAGAATTGTTCCAAGAAAAGTGTTTACTCCAAACACTAAAGCACACAATTCTTTAGTGAGAGAGGAGGCAATCTGGAAACTGAAAGGAAAAAACACAAAATGAATTATTTATGGACAAAATGCAGAGAACAGACATCTGGATAATTGTATATAAAAAAAGTGTATTTTCTTTAAATGGTTTAATTTCCTTAGTGTTTTTCTTTTAGCTTCATCAAAAGCTCCACGTTTCAAACAACAACAAACTTCAAGTTCTTGCTCTCTGTGAAATAAATGTTTTTACAGGTGCATCCAACTCATCTCCTCCTCAGTCAATTCAAAACATTTTATGCAATATGTGCCATCGTTGTTTAATGTGGGATTTTAACAAAAAAAACACATGAAAAAATATTTTACATACATTTAATAATAAAATTAAACAAATAGCTTAATATCACTCACATGGCAATAGGCACAAGGAACTGGTAGAAGCCTCTGAAAAGGGCATATGACACATAGCAAACCCAGATATTTCCTGTGATGCCCATGAGAAGCAGTAGACCGGCCTGTGCCCCAGTAATCAATCCAATCACCAGTTCAGACCACAGATTCCATCTAATTTTCACATAGCCTGCTGCAAATGACGCGATTGCACCTATGGAGCACATGAAGTGTGATTGTCATGTAATTATCATGCTGATTAACAAACGTCTATTCTCACCAAGACCAAATTAGTGCATGAAAATCTGAAAAACTGTTTGCAAATATTTTTCAACTTGTGTGTCATTTACACCATGGGTTCTTCATTCCTTGTCATGGAGAGATGCTTTCCTGCCGAGTATAGCTCCAACTCTGATTAAATGCACCTGAATCAACTAAAAACTCAGCAGGGAAGTGGCTTTCCAGCACTAGGAATAAGGAATCCTGGTTTACATGTTTTTGTTGTTGTTGTTTTTGTGTTTGCCAAGCACGTGTCATGCCCAAGCTCAAAGGTTGAGGAACATGAACTTTGCTTGTTCTCGCCAAATAGTAAACCATCAAGTATCATGTAAACCTCAATTAGGATTTTGATTCATGCGGAAAAGATCAAACGTCAAGATCCTAGTAAAAAAAAAAACCTGTAGGTCACAATGACTTGCGTTGGGAACTCTGATGACCCATTATTGCTAGTATAAGCCAGCAGATAATTACTGGCCGATTTATTGGTCGATAACCAATAAATGGCTGTTATTATAAATCCGTAGTATTTTGTTTTTAAAAAAAGAGAATTACAACAAACAAAAATCTAAAACTTTATAGTTTGTCAGCTAAAGTGGTTTAATTATCACCCGATGCAATTGAAAATATATAGTTTGATGAACTTTTAAGAAATAAACATAACTCATGTTGTACTACTACACAAATGCATAGCTGTTATCATTACACTCACACAGCAACTCACAATGACTTGCCCTCTTAAAACAAAACGCATAAGTGCTAAAGTGGAGATGAAACAGAAGTAGCAACAGATCTTTGATTTCATATTGTGACGTATATACCAGTTTTTCAACAGATTACCAAAAAAGAAAAACATGTAGGATGGGGACTTGATTCTATACATCGGTTAATTCCATGAAGGCAGATCTGAATGCAAACTTGCAATCAAATTTAAGAAAGGGCCTGGGTTTAAACATACTAAATGATTGGAGAAGTATGGCATAACATCATATGACATTTTGATTTAAAATGATCAGATCAAAACATGCATGGGTGAATTGTTCACAATAAGATCAATAAAATGAATAAAGAAATAGATAGGGTGAATTTTTATTTTATGCCGACTTTTTTTTTTATCTTTGCCATAACTTATTGCCATCCCAATAATTTTGTGTAAGATGATGACAAAATAAATCAAAAAGTGTTTTGGAGGCTGATAACTGATAAATTGTGCATCTTTAATTTTGAACACTGGTTTAAGTAAGCAGTGTTTAAGTAAGTAAATTTATTTCCACACTTAAATAAATCAACAGTTGGTAGGCAGTGCCCTTGTCAACAAAATGTTTATTCGTTTGCTTAAAGGGATAGTTCACCCAAAAATAAAAATTGTGTTGAATGATAAACCAAACAGTTGATGGACCCCATTGACTTTCATAGTATTAGTTTTTCCATCCTATGGAAGTCAATGGTGCCAATCAACTGTTTGGTTACTGACATTCTTCAAAATAACTTCTTTTGTGTTCTTCAGAAGAAATAAATTCATACAGGTTTGGAACAACTTGAGGGTGAGTAAATGCTGACAGAATTTTTGGGTGAACTATCCCTTTAAGAAATCAGAGTGGATGCTACTTACAAAAAAAAACGATTCTGTGGTTGAGATTATTTGTTGTTGTTTTAATTTAACATTTACATTTACATTTACATCAGCTAAATGAATAAATGTAAATGTAAATGTAAAATTTAACAAATATAGCAACTACAACAAGATATAATCCTTCTTACCTAATAATGTAGAGGCAGCTTCAACCGCTCCATTGTAGACGTGCTTGTTTTCTATGGCAGGGTAGACTTTATTCCACAGGATGTGCACATAAAACACAACTAAATAGTAACCAGTGGAGTTGAACACCCACCACAAGCTCCAAAGCCTTAAACTAGGTACCTTCACAACATTCTTTAACTCCTTCAGCATCTGAACAAACACCGAATTTGCCCAGGAGAGGGAATTGTGGCTACTGCCCAGTGCTGCCACACTGCCATCATTAATTCTGGCCAATTCCGATTGAGCTGCTTCCTTCCTCTCCTTCTCTAGACGGGCTTGGTTGAAAAACATGCTACGTTTGGGCCATGGCAAGCAGAAGGACAAGAGTAGCCCAAAAATGACAAACCCCAAAGAGACCATGCTTAAAGTCATGTATGATACATTCCCTAGTGACACACACATCTGACCCAGCACAGAGCTCGTGAAGACTCCCATGAGCACAGCTGAGCGGGAGTAGCTGGCAACACGTTGGTAAACATTCGCTGGTACTAGCGAGAATATGTAGGAGGAGTATGCCACACGGGCAGCCATGGTGATGCCGTAAAAGAACTCCATAAACTGCATCTCCAGCAACGAGTAGCCCAAAAGCAGCAAGACCCAAATGGAAACATGACTCAAGCTCTGAAGGATCAGCACAGGTTTGTAGCGTAGATAATCTGTCAGCAGAAACACAGGCACCAGCACAGCCATATAGGAATATGTGAGGACTGGGGTGATTTCATTGGTAACCTGAAAAGATATCAGAAAGTCATTGTTACATCTTATATGGGGTAGAGGGAGAGCAGGGATATTTTAATGTTCAAATGTAACATCAGTAATAACATAAAAGACAATGCCCTTACTTACCTCCACCACCAGGAGTTTACAGTGTGAAACATCAGATTTGAATTATACGTAAGGAATAATTGACGACAGGCCGTTGAATTATTAGAAAAATAATGCACACCCGAGGTGGTAATGCGGTCACGACGCGAAGCGGAGTGGCCGTTACACCTCGGTGTGCATTATTTTTCTAATAATTCAACGGCCTGAAGTCAATTATTCCGCTTATACTACAGTTACCACACCTCGAAACATTGTTCAGATTATGTATTTCAAGACGTTTGTAAAGTTGTTGTCATTAAAACGCTCTTGTATGTAGGACTAATTTCTTACGCATGCCTCCGTTGCTAATTCCAAAACGTCATTTTAGAGTTAGTAACGGAGGTTTGAGCCACTGATAGCAGACTAATGCTGGGGACACACGACTAGCTGACACATTCTCTGACTGTTTTCATCGCAGCTTATAAACACCGACTTTGAACACAGACTGAACGCGCTGAACACGCGTTTGGGCATGAATGATCAGTCATCAAATTACATTCATAACCGGTGTCTTCGGCTCGGCTTTATGCAGTTATTAATGCAGTTATTAGAGAGAGATGTTGCAATAATGAGACAGAAAAGCATGTGCGTCAATATTATTATTTATTTATTTATTCAATTCGTTTTAATTAATTAATTCATTTTTTTTTTTCTATTATTGACAGATGACAGTAGACTAGCCAAATAAATGAAAAAAAAAGCCTTTTAACAGTAAGGCCTATCAATAATTATTTATTTGTTATATTATCTGCAATAAAAATCCGTGCTGCAGGACTATCCATTTATTTAGCCTATATTCAGTTTAATTTTCTATTGATTATAGATAGGAATATACTTTCTTTATTCAAATTAAACTGCATGTTTCCATTGATTGTGAAGCTAGACATTGAAAATTGCAGATCAAGCGCATGGGGCTAAATGTTTTTTCTTGTTATGAATTGTATCCTATTTTCCGTTATTACAGTTGACTACGCGAAGTGATATGGAACTGTAATGCGGTCAAGACCTGCCTGGAACTACTTTAGCTGTGCGTTTCCCTGAAAATAATGCACACCTTAGAACGTTCATCAACCAATCAGATTCAAGCATTCAACGGCCCTGTAGTATAAGCATGATTAATTGTTAGCATGATTAATAGCAGTGTGAAAAAAGACAGCCAAGGATTCCATTTTTCCAGGGTTTAGAATGACTCAGGGTTAAACTGAGAATGTGCCATCTGAGATGAGAGTAGTGTACATGGAGAGCACATGGCATCCCAGAATAAATTTGATTGTTATATTAAAAACGTGGACAAGGCGTAGATTTTTAAAAACATTAAAAACATTTTTTACATTTAAAAAGTGTCTCTTTGAGGTTTAAAATATTTCTAAATAAGTATTTTCCTCATCAGACTTTTTCTTACTTGCTGTGTGTTCACATACTGTGTTGTTTTATGTATGTACAGATATGTAATAGTATGGTACTGTAAAAATGGTACCCTTAACATTAGCAGTCTTCCTACAAGTCAGCAGTTTCACAATGTAGTGCTACTTTGACTGTCAAGAAGAAGTCTGCAGCTGAGCTCGCTTCAGGGCAGGCTTGAATAACTTTTTGTTCACGTTTTGTATTGAATAACATTAGTATGTTATATGAGTTTTTTCATTATGGCTACATTTATTGCATACCACTTTTACAATTAGCCTATACAGAATAAATGTAACATCAGCCTTTGTGTATTTCTAGTTTAATTGTATTCGACTCGTTTGAGTTATAAATTTAACTGACACGGGTAATGAATGACTGTTAATATACAGTTGTGGCAAAACTTCACAGCGACAGGCTAAATATTTTCTGAACAAATAAACAAAAACCAAATGAATGATCCCTAATCTGCTTAATGCAAGACATGCATTTAATCACCTTAGCAAGCAGACTGAAAAAAATGTCCTTTTTTTGTCTAATCAGATACATAAGTATGACATATACAACAGTTTTTGGGTGTTCTTTTAGTTAGTAAAACATTTTGAACATGTAATAAAATATATAATGTGAAAGAGAACTTGGGCTAAACAGAAGTGTTTTAGAAGTGTTTTAGAGGATTTAGAAGTGTTTACAAAAAAGACATTATGTGGTTAATTAATAACTCTAATGAGTGGGCATGATCTAGGTCCTTCCTCAAAGCAAATCTGACCCACTGTAGAGGAATGTGAACTCTGACCACATTCACATGGTTTGCCAGAACCCAGCAGCTGTGTCGGAGATTTAAGACCAAGTTACACAATCATAACTGTGTATAAACTAAGTATTGGCAACAAAATAAATACATACTGTAGTGCGTAAACAGTCTCTCAAGTTTCAGTGTTTATGAAATTTAAAACAAACAAACAAACAAACATTCAGTATGTTTTATCAGATTGAATAAAGTCATTTCATATTTTTTAAGTGTTTTTCATAAACTAGAATAAGATTAGAATAAAAGTAGAATAGCACCAGACCTGATCTCTGGTGAAGTTCTTCTCTGTACTGAGCAGGTATGGTGTGATAAAGGGCTCTCCAGGCTTCAGCTGCACCATGAAGCCATAGAAACAAAGGTAAACAACGGACCATATCCATGAACTGGTATTCTGCATTTGGGTTTCCAGGTCTTCCTTGGTTTCAAAGATGACTGACTCGGGAGCAACATTTTCCGCAGTGTGTCCATTGTCATCAGTCTTCATTTCCTCCTTACCATCCTCTGTCCTTTCATTGCATATAATCACTTCCACCATGTTACAGCAATACAACTGATGCTGTAAAGCTGAATTATTTAATGATGTAAAAATGCAGAAGGAATGTTAATGTCCAAGTTAATAGCTGAAGGTTTAGCAGTTTAACAGAGCTCATAGACTGGTAACAACCAAGCGACTGCACTAGCCAGTAAATCCTAAGATATGCGCCGTGTTAACTATTACTGGGAGCGGAGAGGACACTTTCATAATGATACAGCAATGTGTTAAACAGCTACAAGCTAACATTTTTTCTGTGCAAGCATTCACCTTTGCTCAACTTCCAGGTTCCAGCACCATCAAAAGTGCTACCAAACTGGAACAAACATTGTGATTCTGTAAAGGAGCACAAAGTAAATCAAATTGTTAGTTTGATTTTTATAATAAAATGTACATATAATGAATAGATTTAAATTTAGTATATAGATTGGTCTGTGATTTTGTTGTTCTTGGGTCTTTAATAGCTAAACAATAAATATTAAACAATATAGACCAAACTTAAGTCTCTACAAGACAGCATGAACAGTCAAAGGAGTTTGGAGTTATTGGCTCTAATGAAAGTAAACGTGCTGTAACACACTGAGTGATAGCACTTTATTTTACAGTCCTGTTCCTCATGCTAGCCTATGTACAATTGCAATAACTTGGTACTGACTCTGAACCTACCCCTAAACCTAAACTTAACCCATGTAGTTACCTTATATTACAAGTACTCTCTTGGGTAAGAACACTGTAAGTACACGTAAGTGCTCAAACTGTAAAATAAAGTGTAACCCACTGAGTAAATTGCATTTATTCACAAATCAAATGTCTAACAGCGCAATGTCAGCTCTAATACACATCTAATGACGACCAAGTCTGCTAGTTAATGGGTAACAAAATCTCGTACTCTCTTGATATTGTTTGCATATAATCCTACTAATGTTCAAGTATGCATGGAGCTGATTTGAGTTAAATTTGCCTGTTGCTTTTCCTGCGGTCAATTTAAACCCTTTAGTGCTAAGCTAATAATCTTTGAGACTGAAAATATTATAGCCTAGTGTAAGTTATTTATACACAGCGCGACAGACTTTAACCCCTCAGAACAGGATGACAACACGTACCAATTTTGTCACTGAGAACCGGTCGGTCTAAAATCCACGAGACACATGCATGCCTGTAGTCGCGCGAATAACCCACTCCCACTGACTGGGCATGCGCACCGGATGTTTATCTTAACTTGAACGAATCGTACTTTTGAGTCGGATCTTTTGTAATGAACTCTTCATTGATCATTTCACAAAACTGGTCTGAATGATTCGTTCTGAATGAATCGGTCTCGAGTAAACTGACACTGAACCGATGTCTCTTCTCTGTCTCTGGTGAGTTTCATGAATCCCCCTCCCACTAAAATATTTGTCAGTCTTATCAATAATGAGTCAAAACAGAGCTGTTCAATCATAATGTAAAATTGTATAGGCCAATAAAAATGTCCAATGATTTTTGGCAATTTCTCATTGGTTAACGTTTATCTACAACATAAATTATATACAGTTATTCATCAAACGTGAATTTTGAAGCCGATGATTCTGCAGCTGTGTAATGTGTTATGATGCTTTGCCAAAAGAGGGCGCTCCAAGAATGGAATTTAAGTGAGAAGGTGTTCACTACTAATCAGAAACTCTATTCTATGATTTTGTTGACTGAGGTAAGATTGTATGTAAATAATATAAGATGATCTCTGAATAACGCTATCAATACTTTAAAAATGTCCGAGCTTTACAAAGTATTTATTTGATATCTGTATACTGTACCCTTGTTTGTGTTTATTATAGAAAAAAAAGACCTTGTGAACAAAGGCGTCAAATAGACTGTTAAGGGTCCTTGTCATAATCAAGCATGTTTTATCTTTAAGTTACTTATTTTATTTTTTTAAATTTTTTCTCAGCCATTTATTCACATAATTATTAATGCTATAAGAAGCTTCCATTCATCACTCTCTTTCTTATCCATGATATAACATAGTAAATCCTGCATTAGCAGTCACATCACTTACTAAGTTCAAGTGCCAAGAAAGTTCATTGTGCACATCACACTCTGAACTGTGCTCTCTCTCTCTCTCTCTCTCTCTCTCACTCTCTCTCTCTCTCTCTCTGAAAGGTTAATTTAGCTAATGGAAAATAACTTGGCTATTAATATAGTGAGTCATTATCTCTTATCACTGACAAAATACATACGACCAATATGGTCGCGTCACACTTTATATTAGGTGTCTTTAATTACTATGCACTTTATAACAAAAATGTTAGGTAGCCTACAGTGTACTTATTGTTCGTGTTCATGTTGTGTTGCAAAACACTTTTGCTGCTATTGAGGTAGGATATGGGTATGGTTAGGAACAGGTTTGCTGGTATAGTTAGGTTTATGGTTGGGTTAAGGGGAGGAGTTGGGTCAACAGTGTAATTATAGATGTAATTACAAAAAATTACAGTTGTTATTACATGCACATTTTTTTTAAATATAAGTAGGCTACACAATGTAAAGACATGTATACACAAATGTATTGTATACAAATAATTTAAATGTTAGTAAATAGTAGTTAAAGACACTTAAAGTCAGCATGAAATCAAAATTGACGATTCTTGTTTATTATGGAATATTGTAGTATTTTTTATAAAGTAATTATCCGTGCACATCCTTATTTTTTTAAAAACATACATTTTCCCTCGTAATCTTGAATCAAAATACAACCTGTCACATGAGGTCACAGCAATAGCAAATATCAACGATCCAATCAATTTTTGATAGAAGAAATCAAATCCGTTGACTTTTTTTTCTTGTTCGAGAAGCCGTTTCACTCCGAGCAGCAATATTACATACATCAACAGTAAAGAACACAATGTTTGCATTTGCTTACATACTGTAGACTGCCGGTCCACAGAGATAATTTGGATTGCTTCTAGCTAAACTTCTCCTCAACTGTATTCAACGTGAGGTGTCTGGCATCTCAAACGAGCCTATTGATAGCTTGCAGGTTATAAGGGAGTCTGGTTACTTCAAAGATGACACATAAGAATTTCATTGTACATTTTACACCCTTGCTTTGTACTGTGTTTGCATCAGCACCAAGTGAAATTATATTTATACTTGGCACTATGTGTTGCCTTACTCGAACGTTCGAAAGTCAAATGAACTATTTCTTAAAACCAGAGGCTGACATAGATTCAAGAATATATATCACATGGAAATTATGCACATTGACATGCAACAGCATGTCATGTATTTTGTACTCTGCAGATGCATTAGGGCCAGGTCAGGGGAGCAAAAGCTTTATGTGAGAGACTCAAGCTGTCAAGCTGTTGTCTTTTGTTCCTCTGAGAATAAAGGAAATACAGCCTCTGGCTGTTGAGATGGACACATGATTCTCCAGTGTTAGAGCAATGGTGCATTAAATCTTAGCCCCCATCTACACATATTTTGGTGTTGAAATGTGTAAAAATAAAAAAAATAAAAAGAAAAGAAAAGAAAACTGTACAAATGATTCCTCATTTTTTGCTAGGTAATTTATTATGATTTGGTATAATTTAACCCTGTAAAACCTGACATTTAAAAATAGTCAGGAAAATCAATTTTATTCATATGGAACAGATTACTGAAGACATTTTTTTTTATTTAAAAAAAGTTTTTGTATAATGTGTTTTTGTTGAGTATCATATTATCAGGATTATGTCTTGTTAGTTGTGTTTTTATTCCTATGTCTTGTTTTCATGTTTACCCTTTCAGTTTAGTCTTTAGCGTGTCGTAGTTAGTTTCCTTAGTTAATGTTTATGTTAAAATGTCTATCATTAAGTTCCCTTGTTAACCCTGTGTATATATACTCCTTGTCCTTTTCAGGCTTTTGTCAGTTCTTGTGTCATGCTAAGTGGTATTAGCGTGTATATTTCCTTGCGTATACTCCTTGTTTATTAAAAGTATTGCCTGTGATTTCTCTGCATCATGCATCTCCTTAAATTCAACATTTCTGTTAGGACCACTATCGTCAAAGATGATTGACAATTAGCATACAGTTTGGATTGGCGGTATGGTTCTGTTCTGGGCAAGAACCAACATACAAGTATAACAGATCATTTTCATTTTCAATGATTTAATGTACAACCTTATTCAAGGGCAGCAGTGTTTACAATAGAGTTCAAAGATACAGCACGCACATCCAAAACAGTAAAACTGGGTGCTGGGCAGACAAGTAGTTGCAAAGGTAAACATTGAGTCCGCACAACAGAAAATGCTCCTTAGCGATTTTAATGATTGCTCACCACGTGTAACGTTTCGGGCCCAAGCCCTTCATCAGACATGAAAACAAGTGGGGAGACACACCTCCATATATACAGCCATGCATGATCACATGATCACATACATCCATGATTAATCACATGACCAATCAAGTGAACACACCTTTGTGGCACCCCTTATGTATCTACATTCTTGCTCATCTATCACGACTGCCTACAGTGGTAGAGACTTTTTAAAAAACTTTCTAGGCTATGCTTTAAGCACTGCATGCCTTCTCTTAGCCACTTTATATATGTCTAATGTATTTTTGTATTACAAATGTTAATATAAATATATTTCTAATGTATTTTTGTATTACAAATGTTGGTATATATATATTTTTATCTGTTTTCCTGATGTAATTGCATTTTCACTTGATTGGTCATGTGATTAATCATGGATGTATGTGATCATGTGATCATGCATGGCTGTATATATGGAGGTGTGTCTCCCCACTTGTTTTCATGTCTGATGAAGGGCTTGGGCCCGAAACGTTACACGTGGTGAGCAATCATTAAAATCGCTAAGGAGCATTTTCTGGTGTGCGGACTCATTGTTTACCTTTGCAGCAGTGTTTACAAACCAGAAGGTTGATGGTTCAATCCCCGGTTCCACCTGACCAAGTGTCGAGGTGTCCATGAGCAAGACACCTAACCCCAGCTGCTCCCGACGAGCTGGATGGCGCCTTGCATGGCTGACAACGCCGTCAGTGAATGAATGGGTGAATGTGTGGCAATATGTAAAGCGCTTTGGTGGCCATGGGTCTGTTGAAAGCGCTATATAAATGCAGTCCATTTACCATTTACCAAGAAAAATGAGTCTGATTCAAAGAGGAATTTTAGAAGGCCAATCCTGACTGGACAAGAGGAGGAGCTGGGGATGGAGGAGGGTAATTAGTTCCTGAGCAACAGGGATGCTGTGATAGACGTTGTATTGCTAGGTAGACGTGGATCAACTAAGAGTCAGCTCATGCGAGCTTGACTAACGTGACCTGCCAGAACTAGCACTTGATTTATCTGGCACATATCTGATACATCAGGCTTTTAATGCACATATAGTATAATAACGTGTTCATTCTTCATGAATTAAACAACAGCCATCAGTGGCCAATTTTCCACACCACAAACTGACACACACATTCTCCCCTCCTTCTCTCTGCTCTCGGAGGCAGAAGTCTCCAAACTCATCCTTTACAATCACCCTACATCCTGTCTGCTTGATCCTACCCCCACTTATCTCCTTCAAGCCATTTCTTCTTCAGTTGTACCTGCACTCACTTAAACACCTCTCTCCACACTGGTACCATTCCCACAGCATTTAAGCAGGCTCGAATAACCCTACTGCTTAAGAAACCCTCTCTAAATCCAGCACTTTTAGAAAACAGATCGCCCTACGTGTTCAACCAAGTCTCTACCTTTCTTACACAGAACAACCTCCTGGACAACAACCAATCTGGTTTCAAAAGCTGCAACTAGACTGAGATTGCCCTCAGTTAATCAAGCTTGGTGACTGGCAAGAGCAGATTCCAAATCCTCAGTACTCATCTAGCTGGATCTGTCTGCTGCTTTTGACACAGTTAACCACCAGATCCCCCTGTCAACCCTCATAACAAAGGGCATCTCAGGAACCACACTCCATTGGTTCAAGTCTTACCTCTCAGATAGGTCCTTCAGGGTGTTGTGGAGGGGTGAGCTGTCTTAAGTCCCAACATCTACTGGGGTGCCTCAGCTCAACTCAACCTTGTGAAGACAGAACTGCTTGTGGTCTCAGCCAACCCAACACTTCATCACAAGTTCTCCATTCAGATAGGTTCGTCAATCAACTTAAAGATAAGATCAGGCCCTTCGTATTGGAACAGGCTACACAACTCCCTGTCCAAGCTCTTGTTCTATCCAGACAAGACTATTGTAATGCTCTCTTGGCAGGCCTTCTAGCATGTACTGTTAAACCCCTGCAACTGATTCAGTTTGCTGCAGCAAGACTGGTCTTTAACAAGCCGAAGAGAGTGCACGTCACACCTCTCTTCGTAAACTTGCACTGGTTGCCAATTGGCACTGATGTTTGCCTACATAACAAGCACTGACTCTGGACCCCTATACTTAAACTCACTACTTCAGACTTGCGTGCCCTCCAGAAGCTTACAAGTGAACGGCGCCTTGTGGTGCCATCCCAAAGAGGCACAAAATTACTTTCACAGGCATTTACTTTGGCTGTTCCATGCTGGTGGAATGACCAGCCTATCAACCCGAGCTGCTGAGTTTTTAGCCATTTTCTAGAAACGACTGAAGACGCATAATTTTTTTTCAACACTTGACCCAATACTAACCTAATACTTACTATATATCTATTATATAGCAAATATATATATATATATATATATATATATATATATATATATATATATATATATATATTAAATATTATATATCTATTATATTGAGCCGGGGTGTTTCTTTGCAGCGCTATGTACGCAGCAGTTCGCCGCGAGTCTTCAAATTGCACGGGCAGCAGGTAACATTAAGCTAATACAGAAAAGTTACATTTATCCTACCATGCTACTGAAAAAGTTGCGGCAACAATCATAAAAGTATAATTTCAGCCACATTCTGAGTCTGACAACGTCATTCGTTTTTATCCAAGGCCAGTGTTATTAGCTTGGGGAAATACATCTAGTGAAAGGAAATTTTAAGTCCATGTCTAGCTCTAAATTGTAAGGAATTTATATCTTTGATTTCATAGTACACTTTACAATAAGGTTCATTTGTTTATTATTCATATTAACCAATATTAACTAATCATGCCTATTTGTTAATCTACAACTTTTAATTGTTTGTTCATGTTATGTCACAGTCACAGTGCATTAACTAATGTTAACAAATACAACTTTTGATTTTAATAATGTTTTAGTAAATGCTGAAATTAATATTAACTAAAATTAATAAATGGTGTAGAAGTGCAGTTCATTTAGTTCATGTTAACAAATTTAACCTTTGTTAACCTTTAATGAAACCTTATGTCATGGGATTGCAGAGAGATGAACCCCAAAAGCAGACGAGGTGCAGACACTCAAGGTTTATTTAAACACAAAAACAGAAAACAAAAACCCACGAGGGGGCAAAACAGAACTGAGGACAGGAAACTCTGACTAGACGATGACGGGAAACGAACTCACAAAACTGATTTAACAGGTCACTGACAAAGTACTCACAGTCTTAAACAAGCAACGTCTCACAAGGAACAACAGGCAAAGTTAGATAATGTACCGACACAGGACAGAAAACATGAGGGGATTAAATAGGGAGCAAACTAATCAGGAACACAGGTGATAATGGGTAAAGCAATGAAGACAAAACGAGGATAACAAGGGGGCGGGGCAAGAGAACGAGACAACACAAGCACATGGCCCAAACAAATGGCCATGTGCTTGTACACAAAACATGGGTCTGTCATGATCCTGCCTCAAAACAAGAAAGATCTAGGACATGAAGGCAGAATCATGACACCTTATTGTAAAGCATTACTGATTTCATGATAGCTAACACTTTAATGAATACACACATAAAATGTATGACATCAACATAACTAAACATGAATTCCTCATAATTACCTACTTTATTATCTGTTTTGTTTGGTAAAGTAAATAATATTTAGTAATATTATCATCATTTCCCTATTTTTGTTTGATGTGTTATGCATTCTAATTGTATCAACATCTTTTCATTGGTAGCCTAATGAAGAGAGGCTCTCTGACCTGCTGCTCTCCATCGAGCGAGATATTCCGAATAATTGTGAGGAGGTCATTAATATATATAAAAACACAACAGACAGATGGGTACTGCTTTAAATACAGGTGATTTATTTAAAAAATGAATGTTTTAAAAAAAAAGTGCCCTTTTTGGTCCTTCCGCCCCTGCCCCGGAGGAGGTCTGTGCACGGCCACTGCTTTGGTCCCATGCAGGTGAGATGGAGCCTACCCATAAAACATGCGTCCCCATTACTGTAAATTTAAGCAACAACCCAGTGCCCTTTTTGGTCCTTCCGCCCCTGCCCCGGAGGAGGTCTGTGCATGCCACTGCTTTGGTCCCATGCAGGTGAGATGGAGCCTACCCATAAAACATGCGTCCCCATTACTGTAAATTTAAGCAACAACCCATGTCTGAATCGTGATATTTCACTGCTTCTCAAACATGAGAATTCCACTTTCACAGGTATCTAGCTCACTGTCCTCACTTTCTTTTCTTTCACAACAATGATTATTATATTTGTTAGTTTGTTGTATTGCCATACCAGCATATATGGCTATTTTCATGACAAGATCAATGTATTTTAAAAGAAACAAATAGTAGTAACATACAGTAGTACTAAAACACAACAACTGACAACCAAATCACATCATAATAACAAACATTATACAATGGTTATTATGAATTGTTATGCCATAAGGCTCATCAGGTTCATAAGTTAAATAAATATGTGTTGCTAATTAGTGAATATAGTCAATAGACTATTCTGTAATACTACTTTGTAGAGTGGCCTGTACTGTGTATTGAGTTTGCCTATAGGATGCTTCTTTGTCCTTCATGCCTCTCTGGGCCCATTAGATAACTGAAATGATGTGTGTACCAGGGAATGTCGATGACTGAATTGAGGCTGTTCTCCTTGCTGGGGGCAATGCAGAATGAGTATTGTGATAGAGAGGTACCATAGTGACGTCATACACTCATTAAGTTCATCTCCAAACTTGCCCTGGAAAGTATATCAAACCCTATACTGTTCAATGAATGCCGTTAAATAATACCCTAAAGGTGTCATATTATGTTGTTTTAATAATTAAATTATTTTCCCTGAGGTGAACTTATGATGTAAGTAAAGTTTTTTTTCCCTAGGACCATTTTTCACTCTTTCTCTTACTTAAAACAGTCAATTTTATAAGCAAAAATCCACATTTTACTTATGTTGACATATAATTTTAAATATAGCATCAACTCAAAACTTTCACTTTAATAATAAAACTAGAAACATCATGCCTGAAAAGACAGGAAGAGTGTATATATATATATATATATATATATATATATATATATATATATATATATATATATATATATCAAATCCCAAATGTTAAGGCAAAAACTGTTGCAAACATTCCTGAAGTCCCCTAAATCGCACAAATCCACTCAATGAAACGTTGTTTATTCAAATATATGATAATTAATAGGGGCTCATGAGATATTGAAAAATATAAATGTGTCCTAAACCTTAGAGGATGACCTATTTTATGTTGGCAGAGAGAATTATTTTGACTATATTGAACCAGTACTGTGTGTTTCCAACGCATTCTCATCCTCATTCAGTCGAGGTACAGGCTTAGCATCCAATATCTCCAAAGAAGAAGGGGGTTGGAAAGTGATTGTGCGACAATTTACAGCAAAGATGCCTGAACATCAACTTTATTTCCTTTGATTGGGCAGCCTTTCTTTTCACAACAATCTGGAGCTTTAGTTTCAATGTGGAGCAAATTTAATGCTCTATTTGTGTCATTTTCCCAGGGGCCATTCAATAGTGAGCAGGCTGCATATCACCCTTCGTTATGGTCGCAGCAAAGATCACAAACCAATTTGTAAAGTTTTAACAAACTCTATCATGATGATCTTTTCTATGTAATAAGTGTGAATGTTTTTAAGAAGGAGGCTAAGTAAAGCCCATAGGAACATATTATAGTGACTTGGTTTTGTAGCAATTAGAATAAAGTGGGACAGAAAAGCACATTATTTGTATATATATATATATATATATATATATATATATATATATATATATATATAACCCCCTCTAATGTCCCATGTAAGTACAATAATAGAGAATATATGTACACTGACTTTCTGAATGGAGTACTTCAGTCATAATGACTGGAGCTTAATCCCTTCATAACTGTCCTGACATCGCTATGGATTTGCTCTGGGTCACTTAATCCATGGAGGAGAACGCTAAAGCTCATTGTAATTCTGGGCTGGCTTGAGCATAGAATTGAAAGTGGAGTACATTGGGGCAGCAACGCAACATTAAAGGACAGCCTGTCACCATAATTCACGACTGTGTGCTGTAGAATATAAAGATGTAAATACTCTATCAATATCACTGAGGAAAGTGGTCATTGTTGCTATGAAGTTAGTAGCTATTATACTCTACGTCTTTGGTTTGAAACACTGGTGCTTTGTTTGGTGATGTGGGGTAGGGGGTGATTAGGAGATTTACTTATGTTACTCATTGTGGGAATAAATATCTATCATCATAACCAGGACACCCTCCGGGTAAAGAACACAGATGACACAGATGAGTGTCATCCAATTGTTTTTGCTGAATCGCCAGAGTGTCTCATTGGACAGATCCGAATATCTTGCAGGAGGGAAAACCCCTATGCCCCTGCACCAATGGTCTCCTGACCCGTTTTCAGCTCTTCACAACACTGTCCGAAGATCAAAACCGAACCCCAAAATCAGTCCAACTGCATTTTGTCATTATTCTGTTTCGCCACAAAGTCACGTGTTGTGACATTGTGTTCACATGACTCCATCTTCTAGCCAATTGGATGCCACCTTTCAATCTGAGTTAACCAAGAGGATAGGGAAAAAAATATTTTCCCTTTGCCTGTCATTCGGTTTTTATTAATCTTTTCGCAAACGTCGAAAGTGGTGGCCATCTGCTTCCAGTAGCACCAAAGGTAAAGCCTGTTTTCAAGATTCTATATTTAGGGTTTTCTGAGGTTGTTTTAGTATGATGTTTTGTTTTGAATGTTTATTATGATATGCAATCAAAATTTGAAATAAAATGGAAATTGATAAAATGCAACCTACAAATTATGATATTTTTCTCAATGTATTTTTGCATTCATTTTGATTGAAAACAAACACACAAATGTTGACGTTATACTTAATTTTCACTGATCTTACTATAAATAGCATCACAAAATGATCAAGATGTTGGTTTAAAACACCTTTACCGTATCTGCTTTGGAACTAGTTTTGTTTTCTAGGCCGACCGTATGTCAAACACATCATTAATTCATGAATCGCTACAACTATTGTTTAATCCTTGCTGGACATTGTTCAGAAATGGCTGGATTTGATTCTCGAGGACATTCCTAAATGAGTCAATACACCTAATTAAACAAATACAAAAGAGCAATATATGTTTGAGAAAAGTGTGGCTATCTCTTGGGAGAACTGGTCAATTAGATGTCCTTTATTTCTTCCTCACTGCTGCCTGCACAACAATATGTACATTTAACTAAGCTTTTGAAGGATAATTTAATTACTGGGTAATTACCACAAGATATCTGCACCGCCTTTGTATGTGACAGATAGTTGAGGTGGCATTGTGCCGGAATTGACTTTGATCAGAACTGAAAATATCAGGGAAAAAAGAACTGTACAGCCATTATACAGATTATCATCATCATAAAATGGCTATATCAATTCATTCACTTGGTTTTCTGGGTGATTCACAATCGGATTTAAACCTTAAAGTCATTTTTGGCTATCCATGAGTATGCAACATTTATGCAACATAAAAATAAGTAAGTTTATGCTTAAAAGAAGACAATGATATCTAGTTACTGTGTAAGTTTGCCACACCAACATGTCCTTGTACAAAAATGGCATACATGTGTGGCTTTTCATTTGATTTTTTATCAGAGAATGGTTTATGTCTTATATCAGAACCTCCTTAGCAATATTTGCTTGATAGTGCCTATATAGCAGGTAGACAACTACAAAAATCATAATCTGTGAACACTAAATGATTCCATTATTTTACACGGTTAGAAACTGAGTGAACGCTTTACAGAGACAGTGACAATGTAAGTAGAACTGCTATCATTCAAGAAAATGTTATGTTTCGTATTTCTTGGATGGATCACTAGTTTAAGAAAATAATTTTGTTTTCTTATTACTGTTCCTGAATTCTAACTAATTAGTTGGTTTATTAAATATAAAACCACCTTTCTAAATGTTGTCTCAGTGTAATTGTGAGTTTGTGTTCAGTCAGTAATTACTTGTTTCTTCCTTTGAATTTCAGTTTACTAAATAATATCTGTTCCCACAGTGGATGGGACAATATTATAAAATGATATGACAATAATATATAAATATATATATATATATATATATGTATATATATATATATATATATATATATATATATATATATATATATATATATATATATATATATATATATATATATATTATGGAACAATAAATCCCAGAAATCATTCCCCTTCATGCATGTTGCAAGACGACAAGTTACAATTACAGTTAAAAGTTACAATTAAGGACATTGCATATAATAAAAATAAAGTCTGATTACAGTGGTCTCTTTTTAATGGTTTTTCATTGTTAATATCTCCTTCCTGTATTTAATGCAGTTCATGCCTCGGTAGGTTTAAATAAGAGACGTCATTCTTTATTGGAACTAAAACCTTAGTCACACTGCAGAGAGGGAAGACCCTCTTCTACAATACATTTTTTTTCTACACTGAACGCAATGCAGAGATGCGCAATGGAAACGGGGGGAGCTTTTTCTGAGCATTGCTCAGCCATGCACAAAGCGTGCTTAATTTAATAGCCGCTACAGAGGAAGAGGCCAGAAGCTCTTTAGTAGAAAGCTTGACCCACTTTCCCAATCAGATGTCATGAGCAGTGCTGCTCTTACAATGCTATATGCACAGGACAAAATCACTGATGGTGCTTCTGAAAATAGTGGGGGTTCTCTGATAGTTAAACTATGTAAGCCATGGTACTTAAGTATTGTACCACTGTTAATCAGTAGCCTACAACAGTAGACTGTGAGGTTGAATTTTTAATACGTAATTACTCTACATTCAGTGGTATAATGTCAATACTTGATAAATTGTGCAATAGTATTTAAGAAAAAAATATTATACACACATGATATTGCTGTCTTAATATAAGAAAAGAATGAAAACCATGAAAAAAAAAAGAATGGTTGAATCAAGCCAGACTTGATTTTGGGTTGGGTGTAACTAAAATACATAGTGCCAGTGAAAAACAAAAGAAATGGCCAAGAAGATTGTATAGAAAGAAGCAGTAAAATGTATTTTAAAGAGGAAGATAGTTCTAAGGGCAGCTTATATAATTTTTTATATCAAAACATACTAAATGATTTTTGCCTTTGTTTATTTAAAAAAAACTATTTAAATAGTACATTTATTGGTAGTTTAAATCTAAAATATATATAATAATAATTTCATGAATTAATAAGTTTTCTCTGCACATACTGTAAACACAGCAAGAGATAGCAGGTGTCTGCAATCCCTGATACAGAGTCAGCTTTTGCATTTCACTAATCGTTAAGGTTTGGATTTAGCTCTGTGAAACTTATCTCAGACCAGCAGTTATGGACAACTTTATCCTGGAGCAATAATCGAAAACAATAGGCAGTGAAAATTTCCACCATCAATTATCTATGTGCAAGCTGAGGTCATAAGTGTATGTTGTTGGCATGAAAGCCTTATTTACAACAGAAAATAAGGAGACTGATTTGGAAAATGATTGTGGTGTGTGCGTTAGCTAGTCAGTGAAATCTGCTAGCTAATATATTATTACAACTGATTTCGCTGAGGGTGATCCTACATCTTTTGATAGTGTTTAGCACCCTCAAGCATTCTGGTAGAACCAGACTGGCTGCATAATGCGACTTATTTACAATATAAGTGTGAGTGTGCTAATGTCTAACTTACTTATAAAAGAAAACAAGAAACCTGGATTCTGTTTTTTAGTGCATAGACTTTTTCATCAGTGTGTTCATGTGTAGAAACGATGAAATGATGAGTTTGAAAAACAGAATGAGTTTGCTAATTTGAAGCAAACATGCCTCAAACGGTGCCATATGTGCCCATTTTGTTTTCTGCACAACCTCATCACATCAGACAGAAGCGAAACTCTAATTAGATAACAATGCAAAAACAAAGCTCCTGTCCACACTCTCTTTAGTAGGTCCCTTCCTCAGATGCATTATGCACCCAAAAGTATTTCAGAATCAGAACTGATTCATCTATGATCCCCTTTGCACAAAACAATGCCATCTGCTTTGGCCTGATTGGCTCTTTTGAAAGTGTGTTGTGTATAATGCTCCCTCATGATTAATGGCTCATCCTACCGTGATTAAAAAAAAAATCTTAAAAAATGTATAATGTTCAACATGCTCTTGAGCTTTCAATATTTGAAATCATCAAGATGTGAACTGTCTCTATGACACGCAACCTCTTTTCTATAATTCAGGAAGTTTATTTGCCATTTGCTTCTAGTCTTCAGGCCTGGCACAGATCGTAGTGGATTTCTGTAGATTATTTTTGCTGTTAAGAGGGACTGGACACCAACCGCTGGATGTTGTTAATCTGGATTAAATTCTTTGCATAATCTGGCATCCTGTGGGAGATTGGAGGACATCTGGCTAGATCTCATCCATCTCTATCTGTCCCTACCACTGCCTGATGGTCTGAGATGTGCAAAGCAACATTCTCAACATTCTCAATTTGAGACTTGTAGCTTATTTAGATTAATGTCTCCTGTTTTCCGAAAAGCTTTTCTTTTTTATACAGATTATCTTAGTCTATACTCTCTTGTTTGAACTATAAAACAACATTTTATTTGATACACATATTACCTTTTATTTAATTCAGCCACCTGAGCCATGAAATGATGCAGCCACAGGAAAATGATGTCCTGCTGATAAACTTGGCTAATGGCATACAAGTACAAAACACACACAATTCCTTAATTAGCGACTATCCTAATCTGTAAGATCAAAGGCTGCTGTGGTAATACTATATCATTATTTCATGATATTAATAGCTTTGCAAAATGCATATTTGTGATTTATACACTGTTTGCAAGAAAATTTACAACGCATTACTTTATATTTATGGACATATTTAGTGATTTAGCTTTCACAGGTACACTCTGAAAAATAAAAGGTTCTAAAAGGAAGTTCTTCACCATAATTGTGTCACGATTATGTTCAGGTAGTTTCACTTTCATGGACTTTTAGGTTGTTTATTGTCTTTTTCCTGTCCCCTTTGTTCTAGTTTTCTTGCCAGTCATCTGTTACTATGGATATTCCTTTAATTATCACAGCTGATCATTATTGAGTTCGTTATCATTGAGTATTTAAGTTCCTCATTTGTTTTCTGTCTTTGTTTGGTATTGTTGGTGTTTGCTATGCATGCAGTCTCAAGTTGTTTGCGTCTGTTAATAAACCTTGTTACTATTTTGAAACTTTTAACCTGCCTTCATCATCATCTTTGGAATCTAAACATTACAGAATACTAGCCTAGAAATCTAGATGCACCCTAGCGGCAGCAAAATTTATTTTGCAGCCAGTGTAGTCTAGCAACTCTCCGTTGACTTTCGAGCTGGAAAAACCAAACTCTAGTCAGGCCAATCACATCGTGTATAGAGTAGGCGGGGCGGGCTTAACATAATGACGACAGAGTTGCGACGGTTCCCTGCTACTTGAAAACAAAGAAGAACTGCTGCTGGCGAACAGCGGTCTTTCGAATCGGCTTTGGCCATGACTCTGGAGGACTTGGAGTTAACCCTCTGGGGTCTAAGGTGTTTTTGGGGTCCTTGAGATGTTCTGACATGCCCTGACAGTTTTGCTTTTTTCAGTTGCTTATAAACATATTAATGGCAAAGGTGTAAATTCACTCTATATAGCACAAACAGGGCTACCATCATATGTGAGCACCATGCATGTACATGTTTGTATTTTTGAGAGAATAATGTTTATGCATGGTTATTGAAAAAACTAAAAACTAAAGTTTCTGAAATAAGGCCATAAAACACATTCTAAATATGTGTCAATAAGACTTTTGACTAATGGATGTCATCGTCTAGAGTTTTTTCTTCAAAATGATGTGAAAATTATCCTGCCTAATCATTCACATAACACAATGCATTGATTTAAATTTTGCAAAACACTTTCTGTCTGGAAAGGCAATATGCGGAGTGGGCGTCAACGATCATGCATATTTAGTGGTTCGCACCTGGAGACAATGGGGCCCACATACTTAATGAGCCATTCATTCAGGTGTGTCACAAGAAAGAATGCAAGAGCAACAGTTGGAAGCATCTCGTGTTTTTTTTATTTTTCCACAAATTGTGCTTGCAAATTGGCCTATAATATCAAAAGGAAAACATGTCTCGTAATTGTGCAGTTAATTCTCATACTGTATTTTCAGTTTTGGAATATTTATCCTCTCCCCAAATTTGTCACTAATAAAACACAATAAAAAATTATTTTAAAGAAAAGGCTTATATTTACCTTTTATTAGTTTGTTTACATCTACCTTGTTTTTTTTTTTTTATTAAAAAGGTTACAATTACAACAACAATTCAAGTGTAATCTTTCTTTGTAAAAACTAAAGTATACATTTTATCATACATATTTCAAAGTTAAGGATTCATTACTTGAATATAGCCTAGGCTACATTGGAATAAACACTATAACATATTATTTGATTATTTTTGACAAAACATACTATATTTAACATATGAGCAAAAATTGGCAAACAAAAGCTTATTTGAGGTGGCAGATAGCCTATTTTACAGTAAAAATGTATAATCTATCCAAAACTAATCAATGAAATGTTGTCTTTCATATGTCTGTTACATAGTAACTTTCGTTTTTATTATAAGAAATATAAATGTTAATTTGCAGTTTAATACGTTGCTTATACAAATACATTTTATTTCAACATATTTCACTCGATTTTTACTCAGTAGCCTATAGCAATACAGTTTGCTAAAAGCGAAACATTCACAGACAGAAACGATTCAAATTTAAACCGTCTTTTGCCAGTTGTGGTAAACAGCGGCATCTCTGCCATTCATTCATTCATTCATGCACAGATACGCACGCACTTGAGAATGAAAAAAAAACTTACTACATTATTCCATAGCCTCGGATCTGTTGCTCCTCGTACTTCTGAGGTAAATTTTCCATTATAGTATTATTCCTCACAGCGCTGCGAGACTGTGTAAACAAGTGCAATGATCTGATGTGTTTTCTCGAGCTGATGTGGGCGTTCACAGTTTGCGTGGATTGCCTCAGACATTTGCGTTTGAATAGCGCGCGCTCTCCGTGGGCGGGGTCACATTACATCTGAATGAGCTCTAATTAGCTCGACTGGAATCGCTCTCTTTTAATGCAGATTTCACAAGATGAGAATATTTGTTTTTTATATAAATTACTTCATTTAAAAGAAGAGAATTCAAGCTTCATGCCTGTGTGTCTGTATGTCTGTTTGACTGAGTATTCGCTGAGTTATGGTTCATTTTCGGACGCGTTTCAGAATGGACTACACTGACAGAGAGAAGGCAGAACTCGCATCATGTTTATTTTTCTTTATTTGGCGAAAAGCACAACACTTTGTTTTTATTGTGAGTATACACAAAAATAATACACACTTAACAGGATCGATTGATGTATAACACAAGCATATAAGATAAAAAGTAATATTTTATTTTATTTATTTGTTTTCACTGATAAGGAAAAAAACGAGCCTATCGCGCCGGCGCGATAGCCGACCTCAGGGGGTTAAGCTTTTCTTTGAGAAAAGAACAAAGAACGGCACTTAAGTTATTCTTAAAAAAGGAAGATGTGTTTGTAGTTTTGCCAACCAGATACGGCAAAATTTTAATCTATCAACTAGCTCCGCTGGTGGGCAAACGCTCTGGTTGGTTGTAGCGTTATCCTATTGCGTGCAGAGGGAATTTGAAAGACAACCGTTTATCCCGCCCCTCGGATTGAGCCGTGCCAATGGTAAGTTGCCAGACCTAACATTTTGATGTAGGTCTGGCTTGCCAGGCTAAAAGAATACCAGACCTAAAAAGGATCATGGCTCAAGCTAAACAGTTTATTGCCCTTGCCCGTGCTGGGCTTCCATTGTTTGAATTTTCACTTTTACCAGATCACCGAACGGACTTTGATAATGGCACTTTAAAGTCTCTTTTCTTGATTGGGGAACTGATCTGAAGGAGGAAACATGGAGAGAAGCAGTTCTCCAGTGTCTTTAGTGTGCCTACCCCGAACCCAAAGCCCACCACGCAGCCAAGCCCAGAGCCCAGCCAGCCTCCCTCCATGCTGCAAACAGATTACAAGCTAGAGCCCATCGCAGATGGGGAGCTTATGCCCGCCACGGACCCTGGGCCAGAGCCAATGCCCACTAAGGAGCCTTGGCCTGCAACCACATCTGCTGCGGAGCCAGAGCCCCAAAGTAAGTCTGACCAGGTGTGTGACAACATCCGTGACAGAGGGGACATTGGTGGAGCTGAACACTGACGAGTGCTTGATAGACTGGGAAATGGAGGTACTGCTTTCCACCCTGCCCTGTTTATAACTTCTGAATCTTCTATCATCGCTGCTGGTCCTGCCCAGCACAATGCCTTTTTCATCGTCTTGTATTGAGATGGAGTTATCGTCGCTGATCCTGCCCAGCCTCCCTCTCCCACCTCCACTGCATTATTCAGCAAGTCCGTCGGTTCCCTTCAGCCCATCGACTTCTCCCCTAACACCATCCCATTGTGTGGTTATGCCTCAGGTCTTCCAGTCACCAGCTTCATCCAAGCAAGTGGATCCCCTGTCTCCAGCCGCTAATCCTGTCACTCCATCTTGGTCCGCAGTCCTGTCGGTTCCACCTTGGCTCCTCCCTCCCTCGGCTCTTCCAGAGACTGTCGTCCATACGGCTCCACCTTGGTCAGATGTCACCCTGCCTGCGCCACGGATTTTGAAGCCATCTGCTGCGCTCCATCTCTCCACCCCTTCGCCTTCAGCGGACTCTGCCTTCCCTCCGGGTATGCAGCGGCTCCGCCTCAGTCTCCTGGACCATCGTGAGTCATGGCCATCCAACCCGATCTTACAGCAATTCGTACAAATTTTACGAGGTGACTAATTCATACGAATTCATACGAATGACCTACCCCTGACCCCGCCCCTAAACCTACCCATCGCGTGGGTTTAGACAAATCGTACGAATTTGTATGAGTGAGGTCAAACGAATTCGTACAAATTAGCCACCTTTTATCACCTGTATGAATTGGTCATGAGATAGTGTTGGGCCATTCCCATCTGCTCTCCGTCTGCACCCTGGACTCCTATGGCTTCATCTCCGTTAGTGTTGTCAAAGCTCCACCATGGCTCCTCCCCCCGTTGATTCCACCTTGGGCTATCGTCCTGGGGTGCGTTTCCCAAAAGCATCGTTAGCCAATTATGGTCGCAAGTTTCATTGTTATCAACATAGTGCAACAAGTCGTGTTTCCCGAAACCATCGTTCTAACGAACATTCACAAACAGCATCGCAAAGTTGTGTGGTTGGAACGACAGCTCCCGATCTGTGGTAGAAGCATAGTTTCTTGTTTTCATGACATGTGGACTCAATAAATCCTTATCTTGAGCAAAATATGCAAGCTGACATTCAGTGCAATCTGTATCTTTTATTTAGAATACATACAAATGTCATTTGTCGTTTAGTTTGTCAAGAGAATTAAAGCACCGTTTTTGAAGCGTGTGCATGTGCGAACGTGTATGATTCACTATGATTGAATCTGGAAATAAAGCAAAATAACAGAAAAATGAGAAATAGTCCTCAGATGCCATGTCTGTAATTTATAGTAAAACATCTAGCATTAATTCGATCTCAGATAGATTCATTAAAAGGAAGTTATTACTCCACCACCTGCATGACATCATTAACCAATGTGGTTGAATTTGCGACAATACGGTTTCGGGAAACAGTCGTGACTAGCTACTTGATTTCTTCAATGATGCATCGTACTATGGTAGTTAAGCAGCGAATTACATTGTTGTATGGGAAAGGCACCCCTGGCTGTGCTCTGGTGTACCACCTGGCCACTCCTCCCATACTCACCTCCCTGTGGAGGTCTCAACCCTTGTTCCTTCCTTGTTCTTTACTTCATGGACTTTAGTTCGTTTATCGTCTGTTTCCTGTCTCCTTTGTTCTAGTTTTCCCGCCAGTCATCTGTTACCATGGATATTCATTTTATTATCAAAGCTGATCATTGAGTTCCTTATGTGAGCTCCTGTGAAAGTCAGGAAGAAGAGTGTCAGACAAAAAGCACCTTGGAGAAACTCAACAGCAGTGCAAAATATGAGAAGACAATTCAGAAAAGCAGAGTGCATGTGGTGGAAGACAAAACTTGTAGTCCATTATAACATCTACAAAGACAGCATCCATGCTTTCAATATGGAACTAGGCAAAGCTAGACAGACTTTCTTCTCAAATATTATAAACAGCAATTTAAAGAACACACGCACTCTTTTTGCTACTGTAGAGAGACTGACAAACCCCCCAAGCCAGATTCCCAGTGAAATGCTCTCAGACAGCAAGTGCAGTGAGTTTGCTTCTTTCTTCTCTGATAAAATCAATAATATCAGAAAGGTGATCAGCACATCCTTGAGTTGTGCTTGGGTCAGACAGATCAGACCACCTGAGAAAGTAGTTACTATGTCTGATTTCAAAGAAATTGATGGCAACATTTTGGAAGAAACCGTACAGCACCTTAAAACATTAACCTGCGCTCTTGACACACTTCCCACATCTTTTTTCAAAAGTGTGTTAAACAGTTTAGAAGCAGATCTTCTAGAAGTGGTAAATGCCTCACTTCTCTCTGGGAGGTTTCCAAACTCCCTGAAAACTGCAGTTGTCAAACCCTCCTGAAAAAGAGCAAGACCATAAGGATAAGGATAAGACCATATTAAGCAAATATAGACCGATCTCAAATCTTCTTTTCATAGGCAAGATCATTGAAAAAGTTGTCTTCAGCTGAACAAATTCTTAAGCTTGAATGGATACTTTGACAATTTTCAATCTGGTTTCCAACCGCACCACAGCACAGAGACAGCACTCATAAAGATAATAAATGATATTTGCTTAAATACTGATACAGGCAAATTATCAGTGCTGGTACTACTCGACCTCAGTGCTGCATTTGACACTGTCGATCACAACATACTTCTTAACAGGCTGGAAAACTGGGTCGGGCTTTCTGGGATAGTCCTAAAATGGTTCAGGTCATACTTAGGAGGGAGAGGTTATTATGTGAGTATAGGAGACCATAAGTCTGAGTGGACATCCATGACATGCGGAGTCCCTCAAGGCTCAACTACTGCGCCACTCCTGTTCAACCTGTATATGCTCCCAATGATCCAAATAATGAAAAAGAACGAAATTGCTTACCACAGCTATGCAGACGACACACAGCTCTACTTAGCCCTGTCGCCTAATGATTACAGCCCCATTGACTCCCTGTGCCAATGCATTGATGAAGTCAACAGTTGGATGTGCCAAAACTTTCTTCAGTTAAACAAAGACAAAACTGAAGTCATTGCATTTGGAAACAAAGATAAAGTTCTCAAGGTGAACGCATACCTTCACTCTAGGGGTCAAACAACTAAAAATCAAGTCAGGAATCTTGGTGTGTCACTAGAGATTAAACCTTAGTTTCAGTAGTCATGTCAAAGCAATAACTAAATCAGCATACTATCATCTGAAAAATATTGCAAGAATTAGATGCCTTGTTTCCAGACAAGACTTAGAGAAACTTGTTCATGCTTGCATCACCAGCAGGGTGGATTATTGTAATGGACTCCTCACTGGCCTTCCCAAAAAGACCATAAGACAGTTGCAGCTCATACAGAATGCGGCCACCAGGATTCTGAGCAGAACCAGAAAATATGAACATATCACACCAGTCCTCAGGTCTTTACACTGGCTCCCAGTTAGATTTAGGATTGATTTTAATGTATTATTACTGGTATATAAATCATTCAATGGCATAGGACCTCAATACATTGCAGATATGCTCACTGAATATAAACCCAACAGATCACTCCGCTTTTAGCTATTATGCCAGCCACAGCTGGAACCAGCTTCCAGAAGAGATCAGATGCGCTCCTACAGTAGTCACATTCAAATCCAGACTCAAAACACATCTGTTTAGCTGTGCATTTAATGAATGAGCACTGTGTCACTGTTCGTCCGACTGATTTTATTGTACTGTATTTTATTTTATTTTTCTAAACTGTTTTAATTATTCTTATTTCTTTTTATTATTTTAATTTCTTCTATGTTAAGCACTTTGTATTACCATTGTGTATGAAATGTGCTATATAAATAAACTTGCCTTGCCTTATCATTGAGTATTTAAATTTCTCATTTCCTTTTTGTCTTTGTCCGGTATTGTTGGTGGTTGCTATGCACTCTGTCTCGAGTTGTTCACTTCTGTCAATAAATCTTGTTACTATTTTAAAACTCTTGACCTGCCTTCTTCATCTCTGGAATCCAAACGTGACACAGTGCCAATAAAGGACATTTACTTTTAAGAGTGTATTATAAACACTGACGTTAACCAACCAAAACTTGGCCCTGCACTCTTCCATTTTTGGTTCCCCAAAGAACCTGTAACGGTCACCAGCTAGAGTGCCCTTGAGAGCCACCAGAGGGCACTCCACATAAGACTATTATCACTCACAAACTACATTTCCCATAACTCACTGCCCGGACTCATCATCACTTATCACTGATCACATTCACCTGTACCTCATTCACTGATTGCATTCACCTGTGTCTCATCATCCTGTTAGTCTCAGTCTATTTATACCATGTTCATTCATTCACTCACCGCGAAGTCTTGTTTAAGTGTTGCACTGCATTTCTGAGCATTCTCCTGGTTTTCTTTTCTCTTGGTTTTGGATATCTTGCCCTGTTCCCTGGATTACTCTCTTGCCTCTGGTCCCTGGATTACTCTCTTGCCTCTGGTCCCTGCCTGTTTTGTTTGTTTGTTTCTTTGTTTTGACTGCCTGTCTGTGTATGACCCTTGCCTGTGCATTGGATTACGCCTCTGGATTGCCCCATACAATAAAGCTGCGTTTGGATCCTCTACCTTCGTGTCTCGGAGCAGTTCGTAACAGAACCTTTCAGTTCTAAAATAAGAGAACCATTTTCCACTATAAAGAATCTTATGTGCAATGGAAAGTTTCTATGAATGATAAAGGTTCTTCATGGAACCACTAATGCCAGGAAAGCACCTTTATTTTTAAGAAAGTGGGAAGATGTATAAAAATTGACATGACTCAGATGTCACTCTTTTTACTCCATAAAACAATCGTTTCTCTGATTTCTAATAAGTAAGGGTTAATGCCCGACGAGGTGTCCATTGTCAGGTATTAATGGACAACAGCGAGGCGTTGCCTCCGCCGAAGTCCATTAATACCTGACAATGGACACCTCGAAGGCCATTAACCCGCTTATACCATGGTCACTTGCCAAATAACACATTTTTAAAACATTAGTTTATATTTTAATTAGTTTTACAATCAAAATCTAAAGTTTTTACAAACAATAACTTGGTTTCCCTGGTTACGCCTGACGGTTTATTTACTAGGTGTCCTCTATCACTTTTTAATGGACACCCTGCAGCCAATCAGAATCGAGTATTCACCCAGACCATGGTATAATAAATTTTAATCTGCTTTTGTTTCAAGATGAAAATATTAAAAATTAGCATTTAAGGTTTTGTTTGTGTTTGCTCCTTTTGAACTTTTAGGTGACTGGTGACCACTGGCCCCTGCATTTTTTTAACTGCTCCTGTAAGATCCTAAGTCATTCACCCAATCCTAAATCCTCACCATGGAGCCCAACAAAGTGCAGTCTGAAGGAGGGCTCAATGTCACTCTAACTATTAGGCTCCTAATGCACGGCAAGGTAAAAGAACAACATGCACCTAATCTAAAATTTCGATATACAAAATTTACTGCTCCATGTTAATACATCTTCCAGTGATAAAGAACAGATTGTGGACACAGTATGTTTTGTAAGAGGACGAAAAGGCCTTAAAAAATAGATCTAACAAAAATCTGATATGATCTTTACAATCACAGGAACCTTTTTAGGGCTCTTTGGTTTTACATATGTGTTTTATGCTCCCCATACATGTGTTAGTTAGGCTGCACAATAATTGGATTGTAAGTTCGTAATTACCAAACACATTCTCTTTTTATCTTGCAGGAGGTTGGCAGCATCATAGGCAAGGTAAATTGCTACATTCAGCAACCAAGTCATTGCTTGCAAACCCTTGAGTTTGTATCAGTCAGTTATTAAATGAATGAATGGATTTTAACATGTATTTAGCAAAAATGTCAATTTGTATAATCATTAACAGTCTGGGCCCTATCTTGCACCCAGCGCAATTGACTTTGTACACCGACGCATGTATCATTCCTATTTTGCACCCGCGCACAGCGGACTTTTCCCTCCACAGACGCAGGTCAGTAAACTAGCAAATGCATTTGCGCACCCAGGGGCGGTGCAGCGCAAAGAGGAGGCGTGTTCCGGCGCAAACGTTCCCTGGTGCTATTTTGCAGGTTTAGAAAACAATTCCGCCACTGACCAGGAAAAACCTAGTCTAAAGTCAGTGGCGCGTTGCGCATGTTATTCATATGCTATTTTAAGGGCGCATGCTTGGCCATAATCAATGTAGCGTGTGCACAACGCGCATACACTTTGCTTATCTCATCTACACACAGACGCAGCAGTTCTCATTTTTAGAAAACCATACATTATTACAAGGAAAAATATTAACACACGAGGGAAATTATTGTTGTGTCCATGAAGATGTGAAAAAATAGGCATAAATCTAGCTTACACATTTACCCAAATTATTAGCCTATACGCCTGTTTAACCGAAGCTAATTTTGGTGGGTTTCTCCCATCCCCAATGTCACTTCTCTGTCTTTTACGTCTCTGACGAGAACGTCGGTCTCCTCGGCTCCTGGCGCGCGCCTGGCAAATCCGCCGTTATAATAGCAATCTGCCATGGAACAAACGCGCCTGCTCTTAAAGGGAATGTGAGATGTCGCTCTGATTGGTTCATTTCACGTTACGCCCAAACCACACCTATGAATAATGAAGCTACTTCAGACCAACCCATTTTAAATTTGCGTCGGGCGCAAGAGTAATTTATCCCGCCGGAATAATAGCAACAGCGCCCAAGACCCGCCCACAAAGCTACTTGCGTTTCGCGCTTGATACTTGCGTTTCAGATCGTTAAAATAGGGCCCTCTGTGTTTTATCAACGCATTAAACAATACAACGCAAAATTAAACAATGCATTCTTTTCAGAAAGGGGAAACTGTGAAGAAGATGCGTGAGGAAGTAAGTAATGATACAAATAATTTTATGTGCTGTGATAAGTACAACATGGTTATTAAAAAACTAGACAATCTGTTTCTACAGAGTAGTGCACGCATAAATATTTCAGAGGGGAACTGCCCAGAGAGGATAGTTACCATCACAGGACCCACAGATGCCATATTCAAGGCCTTCGCCATGATCGCATACAAGTTTGAAGAAGTATCAGACATCATTTTTGAATGAAAATATTATATTTACAATTAAAACCCCAAATTAAGTTAATAAAAACTGTAACAGTAATGGTAACTGATATTTTGGTTGTACCCAGGATATCATTAACTCTATGAGCAACAGCCAGGCCACAAGTAAGCCTCCAGTGACCTTGCGCTTAGTGGTGCCGGCCAGTCAGTGTGGCTCTCTAATTGGGAAGGGGGGTTCCAAGATCAAGGAGATGAGGGAGGTATGTTTAAACTTATAACTTCTTTATTATCCACACATTTTATAAAGTGCATTTTATTACAATGCATCCAGTAGTATATCCAAACAATGCCATCATTCTTCAACATCTACAACTGCAAAATTCTAAATGTTACCATGCCTTAGATATACAGGAACAAGTACATTATGGTACTTTCTGTGTGCTAGGGGTCTCTATCCTGGCTGATTGTGCTGTGCTTTTCTCCAGTCTACAGGGGCTCAGGTGCAAGTGGCTGGAGACATGCTGCCCAATTCCACTGAACGGGCAGTCACGATCTCAGGTGCTCCAGAGGCCATTATCCAGTGTGTGAAGCAGATCTGTGTGGTCATGTTGGAGGTAAGGAAAAGACCAGTTACGGTGGTTTTGAGGTCGAAGGAATAGTTCACCCAACTCTCGTTGTCATTCCAAACTTGTATGGCTTTCTGTTTTCTGTGGAGCACAAAAAAAGATATTTTTAAGAATGTTTCAGATGGTTTTGTCAATGGGGTACAAAACTTTCATGCTACAAAAATGAGATAAAAGTACAGTAGTGTGAACATATCGAAATGTAACTTTTATTCATTCTCAAATCAGATCCAAACATTGATCAGTGCACACATAAACAGACTGAATTAAATATTGTGACAGAAAAATCAACTAATGCCAAACCTTATTGGTTCTTGGCCATCATGTTGCCAGACATCATGGAATGCAAGAATCAAAGAGGTTTGATGTTGATGTATGGATTCATTTCACGGTATCTGTACGGCCTTTTTTTGGAATTTGAAAGGTTTGGACCCCATTAACTCCCATAGTACAGACAAAAAAAGCTGAAACATTCTTCAGAATAGCTTATATTGTGTTTTGTGGGAAAAAAATAATTCATAAAGGTTTATCGCAACATGAGGGTGAGGAACTGATGACATATTTTTCATTTTTGGGTGAATTATTCCTCTACAATAGGGAATCTTTTTTGTTTTTTGACACAGATTTACAGTAGATGTTCAGATTTATATTTCAGCATCAAAGAGAGAGTTAATTCATAGGCTCATTTTGGTAACCATGTAGTCTTGTATTACAAATATTCCCCTACTTTTTTATCAGCCAAACCCCTTAGATGTAAAAAAAAAAAAAAATAATAATAATAATTGACGGACCCCGAGATTTTACATTAATATTTCAATAATTTAACAACACATTTGCATGTTTACTGTTTTCTGACATCAATAGTATTAATTTTATTATTATTGTTGTTGTTATTATTATTAATAGTACTACTACTAGTAGTAAAAGTTAGCCTGGCAAGCCAGACCTACATCAAGATGTTAGGTCTGGCAACTCACCATTGGCACGGCTCAATCCGAGGGGCGGGATTAACGGCTGTCTTTCAAATTCCCTCTGCGCGCAATAGGATAGCGCTACAACCAACCAGAGCGTTTGCCCACCAGCGGAGCTAGTTGATAGATTAAACTTTTGCCGTATCTGGTCGGCAAAACTACAAACACATTTTCCTTTTTTAAGAATGACTTAAGTGCCGTTCTTTGTTCTTTTCTCAAAGAAAAGCTTAACTCCAAGTCCTCCAGAGTCGCGGCCAAAGCCGATTCGAAAGACCGCTGTTCGCCAGCAGCAGCTCTTCTTTGTTTTCAAGTAGCAGGGAACCGTCGCAACTCTGTCGTTATTATGTTAAGCCCGTCCCACCTACTCTATACACGATGTGATTGGCCTGACTAGAGTTTGGTTTTTCCAGCTCGAAAGTCAACGGAGAGTTGCTAGACTACACTGGCTGAAAAATAAATTTTGCTGCCGCTAGGGTGCGTCTAGATTTCTAGGCAAAATAAAAGTAGTTTTAACTCAATTAAGACATTTTACTGTTGTAAATTATAATTGTACTGTAAAATAAAAATAAATAATATTTGATAGTTATAATAATGAAATGTGTTGCATGCTTCATGCTTAGCATCAGACTATACAGTTATTTAATTAAATTGCAGCCTTTGATTTGATTATCGCACCAAGCTGCATCGTGAAACCCCATTTATTTATTTTAATTTTACATTTGATATAATAAAATATTAGCATTTCATAAACTCACAAACCCTCTGCAGTTCCCTGAACCCCCTGTTTGGGAATCCCTGATCTATTACATTTCTATTAAAGTCTACCCTCACTTTTCTTTTTTCTCAATTTTCATCTTTATTTAACCTCCCCAATCCTTGCCAGTCCCCACCCAAAGGTGCTACAATTCCATACAGGCCGAAGCCTGCCACTGCACCAGTCATTTTCTCTGGGGGCCAGGTAAGAGCAGACACACTGACAGCTCCAGCCACAGCCAACCTCAGCTTGTTACTGCAGCATCAGCCTCTGCCTGTAAGTATGGTCAGAATATACACTACGACTACAGACAATTCCAAGTTGTAAATAATTCCAAGTTGTAAACAAGTATTCATATTCCTATGGGGCAACAAATGTAACCTGCCAATTGGATTGAATTAAACACGAAGAAATTCTGACAAAATACTGCTACATTTTAATGCAATTTGTACACAGAAAGACAAAATCCATGTAGTTGGATTTAATCAACAGATGAATAATGTGAGCACTTTTTTGTGCACAAAATCCTAAATCTTCCTTGCATTTCATGTACTTAAGTCAAGCCAAGTTATTTATTTATAGTGCTTTATACAATACAGATTGTTTCAAAGCAGCTTCACATTAATAAACTAGAAAATAACAAGTGTTAATGTTGTAAAATTAATTAATTATGAAACAAAATCAAGCTGTAAAACACTCGCCCTTCTGTGCACAAAATGGAAGGAACTAAATCCATTGATGACTTCATGACGACTTTATATTTTCAATGCAGACTTCTGTGTACAAAATGTATTAAATTGTAACTTTTTTTGTAATGAAATTTTATATTTCATGTCACATAGTTCATTCAGTCCATGAAATGAATTGCCCCATCATAATATTTAATTATCAATGAACATATAACAAGTAATAAAAAGTGTATGTACATTCGTTTATGTACATTGATAATGTCTGAAAATTCTCTTTCCTTTCCATTTCCATCTAAGACCTACACCATTCAGGGACAATACGCCATTCCACACCCAGATGTGAGTAAAATGTACCTTCTAATCCTTCCTCCCTCTTTAGCGTAACATTCTTGTTACCTTTGCTTTTTCTTTTTCATGACCTGCTTTATTAAAATTCATACAATTTATAGGTCAATATTTATGTGTTTTCAATAGAAGGCAGTCATACGTGAGATTTCTCACAGCTTCCCCTTGTTAGTGTCTAGATGAGTTTGTAAAGGTCCAAACAGGACTCCTTTATTTAATGATAACTTCTTAGGTGTACTACTGACCCTCCTCCCTCCCCCCGCAGTTGACAAAGCTCCATCAGCTGGCTATGCAGCAAACCCCCTTTACCTCCCTCGGACAGACCACCCCCGCTTTCCCTGGTACGTACCCAACCCTCCCGCTACACACCCTTCACTATATACCTGTAGGTCTTTCATTCACTTTCTTCTCTTTCACTCTTCTCCCCCTGGATGGGTAACTTGACAATCCATCATATACTTTTCATTGCATTTAAGATTTAAATTTACTTAAAGGTACACTATGTAACTTTTTTTGCAAAAAAATTATTTCATAATTTTAATATTTAAATAATGAGTAAATACATCATCAATCCCTTCCAAAACGTGTTTTTGTCTTACCCTGATTCACTATGGTAAGCCTATTATAAGTGTTTATACTTTAGACCTGTCGGGATGCGGGACTTTACATAAACAAAGATGGTGCACTCATTTTACTTTTGAAAGGAAGAAAGTGCAATGCGCATTATTGCGGAATAAGTTCCGCCTTCTATCTAAAAGAGTCAATTGCCGATCTGTAAAGTTATCGCATCACTGCAGCTGCCAGCTCCAGTCGGTATAGAATCATGCTGCGTCCCAATTTGCCTACTTATACTAGGGTGAACTCAAGTTGATTGGTTGATTGGTTGACAGGTTGACCCAATCAACCTGAATTCACCCCTACGCCCTAAAAGTATGTAGTTTTTGTAAAGAAAAAGTACATACTTTTGAGTGTGTAGTAGTATAGACAAGCTTTGGGACATACTGCTTCGTTATAATTGCGTCTTTAACGTATAGCTCTCTGTCACTTAGTTACGTGCATCCTGTCACTGTGTAAACTGCCCTGTCAATCATCTTGACACAGTTAATGTCCTCCACATTTAAATTTAATTTAATCTCCTATCATTTTGGAGAGAAATGTAGTAACATGTTGATCTGCCAATCGTGAGACTTTCATGTGGAGAACTCTCGTCATGTGTTTGCAATTTGCATAATGATGCATTTAAAAGTTAATGACCAAATGTATCTTTACAAAAGTTCACAATGCTGTTGCCGATGAAATATAATGTGGATAACATAAATATCTTTTCATCAGGTTAGATACTGATTAATAATCACTCAAACACATTTTTGTAAACCTCTACTTAACAGTCGGACTCGCACAATCACCATGTTTGTAGTTTTAATTGAATACTCATCTAATGTGCAATGGGTTGTGGGCAATATTAGCCCTTAGAGTGTGCATGGATCTGCAGAGTTCTAACTGGAAAAAGTAGACCATCTAGGAATCCTTGGAATACTCATTTCAAAATACTACAATTTAAGACACACAAATTCTAATTTCGAATACTATTTAGGACGGATAGTATGGCAATTAGAATACAGAATCAGTGTTCTGAGACGCACGCTTAAGACTGCACACACGCATTGGCTGGTCTAACCAAAAAAATAAGCTTATGCTGTCTGAGCATAAGAAACAACACTTATGAGCCAGTTGTTGTCAGATTTCATTGGTGATTTCAAATATGTAATTTAATCGAAAGCTTGGTGAACAGCTTTGGAGAATTAGATTTTTTCCCTTTCAAAGAGATAGGAGTTGTTAGCCTGGTAATACCAGACTCTGCTACTTCACTTTGCTTCGTAGATAGAGTCTGGAATAGCATAATAGAGAAGTGTTTTCTCTCTCGCGGGGGGCGCTTGTCTGAAGTTTAAAATCATTGGTTACCCGTAAGCCAATCACATAACGTTTGGTTATGGCGTGTGTTATGCGCATGCTCAGCAGCATCTAACTTCCACTGTAAACACATGTATGATGCGAAAACAAAACCATCGAGCGAAATACCGTAGTGAACATGGCTGTGCGCGACTTTTGCAGATTATGTGAAGTAAATCTACGCATCCACGGTACAATCAGCATCTACGACACGGCTCTCAGCCCGCCCTCTGTTCGTTGATTGGCCCGGCTGTTTTCAGGCCGGAGGAAAACTGAAAGATATGCTGCTATCTCAGACTGACTACAGAAGCGAAATGAAATTGAGCGGAAGTAGGAAGTCTGACGTAGTCAGGCTAAGGAGTTGTACTTGCATGACTAAAATCAAAGATGATTTCAAAGATGGCCGCCGAGTGAAATAAACAGAGAGTCTGCTGGCAAATAGAGAAAGCGACAGAGCTCGTAATAAAACGAGAATCAACATTGGCTTGGCGTTTCGGAGATGGCGAGAATTGAGGGATTTGAAATGTGTAAAAGTGACACGGGGATGGCATTTTATTACTCAACAGGTGAGTAGGGGTGTGCGATATATATTGTCTGCGATAATATCGTAATTGTACGTGATGTAGCCTTGTAGATCAGACTAGTGCGGGTGCGCATTTAGAATGCACACTTTCACTGCGTGATTTAGTCTTTATTTATCATTTATTAATAAATATCACAAGAGTGCAGTTTTTCTCCAAATATAAAAAATGGCTTTATAAAGGTAAAAATGCCTATATTAGGTAAAAATCAATTGAAACATATTGGAAAAAATTATTTCTGTCACTGCTGTGAACTGACCACCACACAGAGTATGAAGTATATCAAAAACTTTAGGAGTCGGCTGTCCACGACAGTCCTGAACCTGCCAAAGTACCCACACAATAAACACACTCAGCAAAATATCGTCTAATAATCGTTATCAAGAAAATCCCAGAAAATAGAGATATATTTTTTTGACAATATCGCACACCCCTACATGTGAGTAATGCATTTTATTGAACAGATATGTAGCTCTCTAACAAAGTTCATTGTAAAACAATGGCTGCATCCAAAATCGCATACTTCCCTACTATATAGTAGGCCAAAAACAGTATGTGAAAAAAAGAAGTATGGCCAAATTCACAGTACTCATAAAAGAGTAGACAAAAAGTACCCGGATGACCTACATCTTCTAGCGAGATTTTGAAGTGTGCATAAGATGGATACTTTACAATCCCATGAGGCCATGGGAGAGGATTTATGAATGGCAGTGAAACGAAACAACTGATGCTGGTAGGTCACATCATGGTGAATGTAGTATGTCCAGATTTCATTCATACTGCAACTGCACACATTCATACTATATAGAACATACTTTTTTATCAGTCGTGAAGTAATTACTTATTCAAAATAACCTACTCAAGAGAGAATGCTATGGCGCAGCCATTATCTATTGTGAAGGGTCGAATTCATCTACAGTCACGCAGAGCCAAAGCACAACCAAAAAATGTTCTCATGCAAAATGCATGTGGTTTTCTTTATTTATCCATTAGAGGGCCAAAAGTTTCATAGTGAACCTTTAAGAAAACTGTGAACAGACATTACTGCATCCTATAGAGTGGCACTTCTCTTCTCCCTATAGCGCAAACATCCGTTGGATGAATAGGCAAGTCATTTAACAACATAAGTTAAAACATAAAACCCTAATGTACATAACTGATAAGAAAAAAATATTATATTTCAATGAAAAACCATCATGTGAAGTGTCACTCAGGAAATTGAATGTCAATTTATGGGTTTTCACTGTAAATTATAAGATGACTTGATTTTTTCCACTACCAAAACTCACGTTAAGTTCCCTTACTATACGGTGATATGTATCACCGTATAGTAAGGGAACTTAACATGAGTGTGCAGGTTAACAGGTTTTAATCAGTGTGTACGGTTTTAACATGGTTAAGTTGCATAAAATGTTCTCTGTGTTTCTCAGTTCTCACACTCTCTTTCTGTTTCTAGGTGTGGATGCCAGTTCACAGGCCAGTACTCATGAACTCACCATTCCAAATGATGTGAGCATAATTCTTTGTCTTCAGGAACCCCCTCATTGGACAATTGTATCAAAGAAGAATGTAAGGAAGAATCCTTGACTAGCCAAACTGATTTTAATCTGTCTGCTTTATGTTTGCAGCTAATAGGCTGCATAATCGGACGTCAGGGCACCAAAATTAATGAAATCCGTCAGATGTCTGGGGCTCAGATCAAAATAGCTAATGCCATGGAGGGGTCATCAGACCGTCAGATCACCATTACGGGAACACCTGCCAACATCAGCCTGGCACAGTACCTCATAAATGCCAGGTGAGTTTCAAAGCAAGCAATAACATGTAACTAGTAAAAACAGATGAACAAGTTTTTCATTTCTTAATTAGAAAAGAAAAAATAGACAAGAAAAAATATTGTCAGCATACTGAAGTTACAGCTCCATACTATATATATATATATATATATATATATATATATATATATATATATTGTATGGAGCTGTAACTTCAGTATGCTGACAATATTTTTTCTTGTCTATGTGTATGAACACCGCAGTGTTATGATAAATATTATTACAGATTAAAATAGCTGTTTTATATTTTCATTTTACAATTAAATTTTTTTCCTGAAATGGCAAAACTACCATTACTTCAGCCTTCAGTATTACATGATCCGTAAGAAATTATTCTAATATGCTGATTTAATATTCAAAAAATCATTCTTATTATTATAATATGAAAATGCTTGTGGTGCTTAATGAAATGTGGAAGTGTGAAAGAGGTTTTTTTTTAAATATAGAAATTAGGGCTGTCAACGTTAACGCGTTAACGCATGCGATTAATAAAAAATCCTTATCGCGTTAAAATAATTTAACGAAAATAAATTACCAAAAAAAAAAAAAAAAAAACGATATACACAAAGGTGCGTCATTAACGTAATTTGCGTCACGCAGTTGATGATATTGGGCGGGGGCGGGAGTCTAATCAGCATCTATAATGGCGAAAGCAGTAACTCTGGTAGGCGGACATTTCTCTTTTAAAAGAAAATTGGATGGCACTCTGGATAAACGCAAAGTTGTGTGCATACACTGTAAGGAAGAACTGGCCTACCATCGAAGCTCATCGAGTTTAAAATATCATTTAAAAGCAAAACATATCACAGGTTCTAACGTTACTAGCAATCTGACGAGTCTTGTGCAACAACCCACACTGGATCAGTGTATACCACGGCGTGTGAATAGTCAAAAGTCAGCCAGGCTTACTACTTCCATAGCAAAGTGGATTGCTAAGGACTGCCGTCCAGTCAACATCGTAACTGACCAGGGCCTGAAAGAAGTGATCAGGATTGCCACTTCCGACCCATCGTTCGAGCTACCGTCAAGATCAACAATCATGCCCAGGATTAACGAACTGTACATTAACGAAAAGAAATGCAAAGTAGAGCTGCTATCACAATCAAACAGTGTTGCTTTGACTGGGGACCACTGGACATCGGTAAGCCAGCATAATTACTTGGGTACAACTGCGCATCTTATCGATAAAGACTGGCATATGCATTCATTTGCATTAACTGTGCTTAAAAGTGAAGAAAGGCATTTTGCTGAGGCCTGCGCCGAACAGTTTATACAAGTAGCGAAGGAGTGGGAGATAGAGAGCAAAATCACTACTGTTGGTACGGACAGCGCAAGAAACATGATCGCTGCATCTAGATTGCTTCCTTTCGAGCATATGCCGTGTATAGCGCACATTATACAGAGGGCAATCGTCATGGCTCTTCGTGAAGGCGGCTTTGATGGCGTTTTAGTGAAATGTCGTAAATTAGTCGGACATTTTAAACATAGCCCGTCTAATATGATAGACCTGAAAGCACAGCAAATTGCTCATGGCCTGGGCGAAGAGTCTCTAGTGCAAGATGTTCTCACAAGGTGGCATTCCACCCTCGAGATGGTCAGCCGGATACTACGGAACAAAGACCCCCTGATGGCAACCTTGGCTCATCAAAACCACAAGCTAACCCTTCTAACATCTGCAGAGTTTGATAAGCTTGCCAGGCTGGAGAAACTACTGGAACCATGCAGGTTGGTACTTCAGTTTATTTGATATGTTATTTTTAGACAGTATTTATTGATTTTTTTTTTTTTTTTTTTTGATTAAAACAAGTCCTGTATATTTAAAATGGCTCATGTCATGTTGTTATTGTGAGTAATGTTAACTAAGTAACTACAGTAACCAATTACTAGCAAACTATTGTTTAGTGTTAATCTTTGTTTATAGTTAACTAATACTTGTAACATTAAATAAAAAATAAAAAAAATTGTAAATGCTGACATTAAAATGAACTAAAACCTAATGATAGGTCATTGTTAGCAAATGCAATCTATTAATTGGATGTGTGTTTATTATTCAGATATGTCATGGAACTTCTTGGGGGTGAAAAGTATGTCTCCTGTTCTGTTGTGTTGCCTGCACTTTGCCACCTGGCCCTGAAGATGGCTGTCACAGAAGATGACCCTGCTTATGTTGTGCGCTTTAAGGATGCATTCAAAGAGGATTTGACCAAGCGCAAAGAAAACACAAACATTGCTTGGCTTAAAATTGCATCAGCTCTTGATCCCAGATTCAAAAACCTGAAATGCATTCCTAAAGCAGAAAGAGCTGAAGTTTGGGAAACATTAGACAAGATGCTAAAAGAGGAGGAACTTTGTCCACATTCCTCAGATGCGGGATCAGGGCCGCAAAAGAAAACTGGTCTCCTCTTGATGGGCTCTGATACAGAGTCAGACGATGAAACATCACTGGAATCCAGTCCTCTTGCTAGATACAGAGCAGAGCCTAGCATAAGCCTTGAACAATGCCCTCTGCAATGGTGGTCTGCACACAGCAGAAGTCATGACAAGCTGGCGACCATTGCACTGAAATATCTACCAACTCCTGCTTCAACTGTGCCATGCGAGAGACTATTTTCACTTGCAGGGCACATAGTGCACAAGAAGAGGGCTGCTCTGGCACCTGAGAATGTTAACAAACTTGTATGCCTTAGCAGTTGGTTGAATGCTGACTAGAAAAATAAGCACCACTTTAGGACAAATATGTAATATTGAGAGGAGAAGAAAAAAGGGAATCTGGTAAGATTTTCTGGGTTATGTGTTAAATGAAGAGAAAGCGAGATATTTGAGAGAAAGACATGCACACAGATAAGAACAGAAAAATCTTTAAACAAGGGGGGGAACCAGACTTGCTAGATGCATTAAAAAAAAATCTACATCCATGAAATAAACACACACATACAAAAAAACACCACATTCAAAACGGAGAGACATGTATTGCAAATGTGCAAAAGTAATATGATTTGCTCAAAGGTTTATCTGTCATTGCTCAGGAATAGTTAAGTATTAACTTTGCCCGAGATACTTCTGAAAGAAAGACATAAAAATGGTTGTCCTACAGAGATATGAATTTTGTTCTTCAGTTCAGATAATTTGATTTTAGAATAATTTGATGAAATACTGCGGTTTCTGTGTCTTTTTCTGTTAAGTTCATTTCTGTCTAGAATCAACTGAGATGAGATCTGTAAAATCTCAGTGTGTTTCCTGTCCAAATGTATGTTCAGGTCATTTGCTTTTTAATTTGATGATAAATGTTCATATTAAAGTGACTTTTAATTCTGAATTGGGTCTCTAGGCAGACTAGTTTGCAATATTAAATGTCTTCTTAAAACTTAAAATTGAATTGAGATTGAAACTGTTCTGGTATAGTTCTCTTTGCTGGATATGACAATTTTGTGAAATGACAAAAATAAACATGTTGTATGCCTTAGCAGCTGATTAAATGGAGACTAGAAAAATAAGCTGTTCTGTTTTAGTTTGGCAAGCAGGTAATTGAATTGAGATTGAAACTGTTCTGATGGTTCTCTTTGCTAGATATAACAATTTTGTGAAATGATGACAAAAATAAACATGTTAAACAAAATAAATAGTGTATGTTTAATTTTTCACGATAAGTGTGCGATTAATCGCAGTTAATCGCACAAAAAGGGTGCGATTAATCGCGATTAAAAAAATTAATCTATTGACAGCCCTATTTTGTTGTCTTTACTGTTATCTTTTTATTTAATGTATCCTTGCTGAAAAAAAGTATACATTTATTTCAAAAACATTTTTGCTGACCCCAAACTTTTGAATGGTAGTATGTCATTTCCTTTTCCTTTTCCTTTTCCAGTGTATGTTATTTACCTGTTCTAAAAAAAAAAAAAAAAAATTAAAACCAAAATGAAAACAAAGATTACATTTCTAGATCTTTAAAATATTTTTTTGTCTTATTTATTGTGAACACTCTTATTTGTTATTGATTCTTATGCTGTACATGCACTCTTCTATAGAAAAGGTTCTATAGAACATTTATCGATAGGGTTTGTTTTGGGTTACTTGACTGTAACCCTGTTCCCTGAAAAAGCAGGAATGAGATGCTGTGCTTTGTGTTGTGAACACGTGTGGCAAACACGGCAAGACTTTGGCTTAAATACTCTTATGATGACGTCATCGGAATATGCAAGTCAGAGGCTAGAAATGTGACATGTGCGATCAACAGGTCACTTTGTCTGAAGAACTTCCTGGACACACCCCCAACGCAGCAATGAAGCGCAGCATCTCATTTTTCAGGGAACAGGGTAACAGTCAAGTAACCAGAGACGTTCCCTTTCAAAAGCTACTCTCAATGTTGCGCTTGATTTAAGCGCTATGAAAACGAGAATACCAACGCCACCGCACTGGAAGTGTCTGGATCCCTCAATGTTGTGTGTGTGTGCGCACAAACACGAGAAGGGCCTCATACATTGTTGACTAAAGGACATGTTAGCCGGGAGTAACAAACTATAAAATCTAATAAATGTGTGCGGAGAGGACCAGCCTGCCTCATCACATACTTGCTGGAAGGGGGCGCCTCTTGCTAAAGCCCTGGAGGATGCAACCCCCCTGGTAGAATGAGCCCTAACACCTAGAGGTGAAGCTTGACCATGTGCCTCATAGGCTAGAGCAATAGCATCCCTCACCCAATGCAACAGTCTACTTTGTGGTGGCCGCTCCCCAGTTACAGCCCCCATAACAAATGAACAGCTGCTCTGACTTACACCACTGGCTAGTGCGATGGACGTAAATCTGAAGAGCACGAACTGGGCACAATGATTGGAGTCTCTTCTGTTCCGGCGAAGTGAACGGCGGAGGACAAAAGGCGGAGGACCCAGGGGGGCTGGAGGAGTCAGTGAGAAGTAAAGGGGACATTGCGCTGTTTCTTGTGAAGCGAAGAGGTCCACCTCTGCTTCATAAAATGTTTCCCAGATCTGACTGACCACATCGGGATGGAGGTCCCAATTTTCGTGTGTGACCTCCTGTCTGGACACAAATCTACTCCAACATTCATGCTTCTGGGAATGTGAATCTGCCAGAGGGACAGGAACTTGTCCTAAACCCAAAGCAGAAACCTGCTGCGCTAGTTTGTTCAAAAGGCGCAAACGCAGTCCGCCCTGGCAATTTATATAAGTGACTACCGCTGTGTTGTCCACCCACTCCAGGACATGGTAGCCCCTTAACTGCTGGAGGAAGTATTTCAGGGCTAGAAATGCAGCCATCAGTTCGAGGCAATTGATGTGCCAATCGAGATGACGGCCTCTCCTGACCCCTTGGGCTGGACAGCCATCTAAGATCGCACCCCAGCCCGTCAGGGAAGCGTCTGTCGTTAACATCCTGCAACGACAACACGCACCTAGAGTGGGACCCAAGGTGAGGAACAGCGGTCTGAGCCACATAGAAAGTGTACGAAGCCCGCTGCGCATAACCCTTACCATACAGTAAGCTTCGCTCCCAAAAGCAAACCTCAGGAACTTCCTGTGTTGTGGCAGAATTTCTATATGAAAATATGTGTCCATGAGGTCAATTGTGACAAACCAATCTTTGTGTTGAATTTGAGACACAATCATTTTGATTGTCAACATTTTGAACTTGAGAGTGTTCTGAGGTTCTTGAGTGTTCTTGAGTGAACTTGAGTGTTCACGCTCCGCCCTGCAGCACGGGTATAAATACGGAAGTGGAGGCACGCACCACTAGTTTTTCGCTGAGGAGCCACGTGGAGCCTGGAGTCAGCGGTGGTCCAGCAATAGTGGCGAGGGGACTACGTCTCTGTTCCCTCCTTCAGGGAACGAGGGTTACAGACGTAACCGAGATGTTCCCTTTGAGGCGCTCACGTTCAACGTAATCGATGTGTTGACTGATTGGGATCCCTATTAAAACGCCACTAGTGCTGCCACCTTCCAGTGCCTAGACAAAAGCCTCCTGATCCCCCCGCATTATTGAGGCGGAGATAGGACAGGGCTTAGGCCAGGGAAGTCACTGCTGTTCCGCAAGACCCACTCAGTCAGACTTGTTAACACTGGGAAAGCGTGCCCTTTTGTTGGAAGGAATACGCTGCGTGAATATAAAGGCAACACACATTTTGAGGGCGGAGGGAGACAGCCCTCGCTCCGACCCATCTTGCAGGAAAGAAAGCACAGAAGTGATCGAACACCTTCGGTGGGTCTCCTCGGTGAGAAGAACACCACTCAACTAACAGGTTCCACTTCAGGTGTAAGCAATTCTCATTTCTTTAGAGGGTGCTCTCGCAGAACTGATGGTATCTACGATCATTTTTGAGAACCTAGAACCTCCACTTCGGAACCAGACATGGAGTTTCCAGTGGTCTGGCATGGGTGCCAACGGTGCCACGTCCCTGAGATGTCTCAGATGAATGTGTCAGGAAGGGGCTGTCGAGAGGAGCATAAGTTCGAGGGAACTAGGTCCGGTTGGGCCATTAAGGGGCAATACGGGAGACCTGCTCCTTCTCCTTCCTGACTTAAACACAGTGTTGTGCAAGAAGGCTTACTGGGGAAACGCAACTTTGCGAAAGCCCCGGGGCCAGCTGTGTGCCAGTGTCTCCGTGCCAAGGGTTTTCCGCTCGGACAGGGAGTAAACAACTGGCAAAGGGACAAGTTCGGAGAGGCAAACAGATGTAACTGTGCAGCCCCGAAGTGAACCCAGAACAGCTGGACCGCCTGGGGATGGAGTCTCCACTCTCCTGGGCCACAGGCTGTCTTGAGGCCTCATCGGCGGCATGGTTGAGCAGGCCAGAAAATTAAGTGGATGAAGCGACCTCATAAGCTTCTGACTACATAGGAGGAGGTGGCAGGCGAGTTGTGACATGCGAGGGAAGCGTAGCGCAATGGTTGCAATGTTGTCTGTACAGACCAGTACAGACTTGCTGAGCAGTAGCGTCTCAAAGCAAGGTGTACTGCTAGCAACTCGAGGCAATTGATGCCAATGCAGTTGGAGGCCCGCCCAGACCCCCGCTACTGCATGCCAGTTGTACGTGGCCCCTCAGCCGGTAATGGTGGACACTTGTTCTTGGGGCGGCTGGCCCGGAGAAACAAAAGGTCTGATCACGGGATGAGGATTTGGCGGCAGGCCAGGGTGATTGTCACACGGAGCGTGCCGCTCGTCCACGGCCACCTCGGGACTCGGTCATGAAGCCAGTGCTGAAGCGGTCTTCATATGGAGGAAGCCGTTCTATTGCGGCTGCGTCTGCCATACACCCCAGGAGCCTCTGAAAAGTTTCAGTGGGACCCTTTCTCACTTCTTAACAGCACCGACCAAAGCACGCTCTTCTCAGGAGACGCGTTGGACCGAATCCATCTCCATACCAGAAAAAGAGATCCTCATCCCGTGGACGAGTTTACTCTTTTCCCAGTTGGACCTGAAGACCCAACTGGCTATGTAGCACTCGAAGGGTGGGACTTTGTACTGAGACTTCAACCCCTCGAACGCAAGAACACAGGCATGGCCATGACCAATCTCGGGGACAGAGCATTCGAAAAATGCGTTTCTATGTTTGCAACTTGAACGGAAGCTTGTAAAGGGCCAGACTAAAGAGACACAGGTCCAAGATGGCCATAACTCACCACCTTTTTTGGGTACAATGGAGTAAGGGCTTTTTAGAAGTCGGTCTTCATATCGGCTGGAGGGACCGGCTCAATCACATCCTTCGCCAGTAGGACTGCGATGACTGTGCACATGACAGACGCACATTCGCTGAACACCAAAGTGTAACGAATAGCGCTGAACTTGGGTGGACGCCGACCAAACTGAATCGTATAGCCGAGTTGGGAGCCCCGTTGGGAGCCCCGGCCCAGGGGGACCAACGGTACCTACAGACGTACCTGGGGTGAGGCAGCGAGGTAGAGGTCAGGGATCCGGCTAAGAAAGGCCTGAAGGCGGCCCGAAGCGGGGTCTGAATGTGTAGTGCAAAACTTACCTGTCTCCACGGGTCGGCAGGGGGGTGCGTGAGAAGGCATTTGACCAGGTCCTCGAACCACACCCAGCTGCCGGCTGGCGATACAAGAGGGGGCTGAGGGATACAAGGATTTACAGGGTTGCACACCGCCAGTCTGGCCCTCTTGGAACCCAGGAACAGAGGAATTTGCTCTTTCTTTGACAATTCGTGTACTGCTGGACTCAGGGGAGCCAGCGGCGGAATGGTAACCATCTGAAGAGCTCATTCCCCCATCCCTGGGTGGCCTGTCTCAGGGACGCTAGGTCTGACGCTTGCCACCTGGTTTGGCAGCGCCCAAGATGGGCTGGGCGGCCTGCCTGCGGCCAGCTCCACGCTGAGGCCTGGTTGGAGGCTGCTGTGGTTAGTGGAAGCGGAGGCGGCGGCAGGAGGATGCTCTCGGCGACGAGCAGGCGGAGGATCTGCCACCGGCGGTGGAGTGGAGGCAGCAGCGTGCCGCCGGGGCAGGATGTGCCGGATGGCCTCCATCTGCACCTGGGCGGCAGAGAACTGTTGGGCGCAGTTCCCTACCGCGTCACCGACCTGGGAAATAGGGGAACCGATTTAGGGGAACAATAGTAGTGAAGGGGGAGGAGCTACTGAGGCAGTTTACGGAAAGTTCCGTCCACGACCTGGTAAGCTCTCCATGCACTTCAAGAAAGGCACTGGGCGGCGGGCTGAGAACCAGCGCCCTCCAATGCTGCAATCAGCATCCTGTCCTCTGGAGGGGCCCCGAAAGAAACGGCTGGTCGGTCCATTACAGAGGGACCAGCGCGCTCAACGGGGGGCTCCACCGGCTGCGATGTGATAGAGTGAGGGGCCGACAGGGATTGGATACCGGGCAGGGAAGCCATAGCTATGATCCTCTGATCAACCATCCCACACAGCACCCTAGGGTGGGGCGTGGTAATGGGGACTCCACCTTCGCTGACGAAGGCGAGTCTCGATCAAAAACACCGCAATAGTCATGTTCTCGCAATGAGTTCTTCACAAAAGCTGCTTCAGCATACTGTAATCCCAAATACGTGATGCAACTAATGTGACCGTCAGAGGGGGACAGGGAACGACCAGATCCAGAAACGCACGGGTGGAATGACATCTTGAAAAAACGCAAACGCACCCGTGTTGCTCTTTCAGGAAATGAAAAACTTTCACCAGTGCCGGAGCACACGGGAATGACCGCGGCAATGCTGACAGGGATGGTGCAGCCTGTACCAGTGAAGCACTCACTTTCTTTGCCCTCAACCGATCGTCAGACAAACAAACACAAAAAGGAATGCTGTTAAAACAGCAGTTGAGAGCTCAGAAGGCTCGCGACCACCGCTGCACTGGCACTGTAGAACCACCAGCACCAGGAGAGACTTCCAGAAGAAGTACCGACACAGTCGATCGTTGAATGAATCAACACTCTTCAGAGACACCGTCATGAAGGCCGATCGGCTACGAAGCGAAAGACAAGTGGTGCATGCACTTTGGTGCATTTTCTCAAACCCGGTACTTGATGCGCATGCATGTCCGAAGCGCGTGCAGTTGCGTCCTCTTCATAAAAGTGCTGAGACATGGCGACCGGCGGTGCTGCTGATGTGGTGCTGATGTTTTTGCGCGTGCAGATTCGTTATTTCAAATAGAAGCGGTGCGCTCGTTTTTCCATGCGCGCCTATGTTCATGGATGCATAGCAACGACAGACGCCACGGGAGAACAAGCGCTTGTGGAAAGGAGAACGCGGTGCGAACTGCGCTCTCCATGATGACGAGGAAGTATTAACAAAGAATTAAGTGATTTCGAGTCCTTGCATTAGCTTTACTACTAGATATATTTATGGAGATGAGAAATAAAAAGCCGTCATTAATATCAGTCGGTCAGAAAAGCAGTTCTAGTCTTATTTTTGGCTGGATAACTCTTAGCAGGTTTAAAAAGCCCTTTTAAAATTAAATATGAATGCAGTTTTGGATTAAATAAAAGTACAGTCAAGTCAAATAAAACACATTTTATCTCCTGTATAGTTTGGTAACACTACAATAAGATACCATTCATTAACATCACTTAATGCGTTATCTAACATAACATTGAGTGAACAATATATTTTTACAACATTAATTAATGTTTGTGAATGTTATTTAATACAAACACTTGATTGGTCATGTTTGTTCACTTCATTCATTGTGCATTAAATAATGTTAACAGAAATAATGTTAACTTTTGATTTTAAAAATGTATTTTTAAATTAACCCCAAGGAGAATAATTGCGACAGTATATTACTATTGTTTATTGTTAGGTCATTTTATCTAATGTTATCTAACAAATGGAATCTTTTTGTAAAGTGTTTTTAATACTACAGTTTCCATCTTTGTAATATACACTGTGATATACACTTTAATATAATTATGTAAATTTAATCTAAATTAAGCTTTGGTACCAAAATTGGTACCGAGAACCGTGGATTTTCACTGGTATTGGTACCGAATACTGAAATTTTGGTACCGTGACAACACTAAAGGGTTCTTTAAAATTGAGTCAAGAACCCTATGGATGTCACAAACTGCGGCTGCAGTAAGTGCATGATAAATGAGAATTAAACATAAACTTTTATATTAACAATTATACTAAGAACACACAGGAAATCACAGGAGTAATAAACATAGATGCACAACCATACAAACATCAATGACACCGAACAATTTACAGAAAGAACTGAGGGCTTAAATACACTAGATAGTTAGAGCTATATAATTAATAGAACCAGAAACAAGTGTGTAACTTAATCAGTAACCATGGAAACAAACTAGTGACAAGATCTTAGGAAAACAGTGACAGGGAACAATGAAAACGAAATCAAAACAGAATATGACTGTGAAAATAGAACCCCATTGAACCTTTTTTTTTTTTTTTTTTTTTAAAGTGTAATTACATATTGTTGTTATACTCTCTGCAGGTTCAGAGATGTGGCAGCCATGTGGACTGACCCTTCAACCATGACAACCTCCTGAAGTCACATTATGCCCTGTTTAGACGCTCTGGTCTTGAACTGTTTTTGGGCCTCATCAGTTTTCTTAAAACCTGGGAATTATATAGTTTGTTCTTCAGGATTTTTGAAATGCATTTAGTGTAATTCAGACAGTCAATTCAATCATTCTATAAAAAAAAAAAGCTTCACCCGAAAGGAGCCTGTTTTTATTGTCTACACTGAAAGTTCTCTTCAGTCTAAAATATTCTAATAAGCAACATGTATTTAGGTAATTTTGGAACTGTGTTTGTGTACAATAATATGATGCATTGTCTTATTAATTAGATATAGTTTAGAGTTTTAGCACTGAAACTTAGCATGCTGAATGTCTAGCAGTTGTTATTGCTCTTATTTATTTAAATTAACTGCTTTCTCAATATTTTACGGTATTTTAAAAATTTATTCAAGTTATCATACATGTAATGTGAGCAATAAATTGTATTAAAATGCGCTTTATTTAATTTAACTTCCATAAGTGGCAAAACAGGCTGTCGTAAATGTTGTGATTTTAGAAAAAGAGAAAACTGATTTCCAATTCATTTTAATTATGAAACAAAACTGTTTTACAGTGAGGATGACACCAGTGTAAATTCATTGTCAGTTTATAATTTATAACACACAATATATTTCACACAGAGTGTGATATCCAATGATTTGTTTGGTGTCACTTTACAACAAGGTTTCATTTGTTAACATTAGTAAACTACATTAGTAGTTACACAAACTAACAATGAACAATACTACAGCCTTTATTAATCTGTTAACCTCAGCATTTACTAATACATTCAATATAAAAAGTTGTATCTGTTAAAGGGTTCGTTCACCCATAAATGAAAATTCTGTCAGTAATTACTCACCCTCAATTGTTCCAACCCCGTAAGACTTTCGTTCATCTTCGGAACACAAATTAAGATATTTTTATGAAATCTGGCTCACTCCTTCATAGGCTTCTAGGCAATTTCATTCTGCCGGTCCAGAAAAGTTAGTAAAGACATCGTTAAAATAGTCCAAGTGACTACAGTGGCTCAACCTTAAGTTTATCAAGCGACGAGAATACTTTTTGTGCGCAAAAATGTAATAAATAAATAAAATAAAAAAACGAAAATAATCATCTATTTTTTTATTTTTTTTTATTATTGCTTTACACAACAGAATGATACAACATACAACGAGCCAGGGGAGCAAAGAAAGCACATATATATAATAAAAAACAAAAAATAAATAAAATAAGATTATAAAAATACAAGACCATTATATCAGTCAAAGATTTTAAAGACAGTACATAAATGAACAGTCTTAATAGCTTTTCTATTAGTACTAGATTTAATTGTAGAAAAATTATTTTCAAATTCTTTAAGGAATAGAAAAAAGTGGCTTTTTGATAGAAAACTTACACTTATGGATGTGACATTTAACTAATAATATTATAGATTAATTACAAAAGCCTCCATTATCACACAGTTATCAAACTTTGAATAACCAAAAATTACATTTTCAACTTTATTCAACTATTAATTTTCTTCTGTGTGGGCCTATGACGTGAGTTCAAGTGAGCGCCACGACGCATGCGCGAGAACTGAGAAGATGACGCTTACGCTCATTTGATGGAAAAGTGTGAAGTGTAAGCCATTCATTTTGCGGCATTGGTATGGCACGTTTAATTTTTCTCGCTGGTTTCTCCCGATTCGGACATCCAGGAAATACACACTTTAGAACCATTTTAAACACTACATCGAGACCCATCTGCGTCATCTTCTCAGTTCTCGCGCATGCGTCGTGGCGCTCTCGTGAACTCACGTCAGAGGCCCACACAGAAGAAAATGAATAGTTGAATAAAGTCGTAAATAAAGTGTATTCTCGTCGCTTGATAAACTTAAGGTCGAGCCACTGTAGTCACTTGGACTATTTTAACGTCTTTACTAGCTTTTCTTGACCGGCAGAATGAAATTGCCTATAAGCCTATGAAGTAGTGAGCCAGCTCTCAGATTTAATAAAAAATATCTTAATTTGTGTTCCGAAGATGAACGAAAGTCTTATGGGGTTGGAACAACATGGGGTTGAGTAATTACTGACAGAATTCTCATTTTTGGGTGAACTAACCCTTTAACATTAATGCACTGTGGACCACCGTGAAAATTTTTACAGTATTAAAACGGTTAATAAATGTGGAAAAAATAATAAGTGTAACCGAATATATTGCTCATTGTTGGTTCATGTCAGTTAATGCATTAACTAAAATTACCAAATGAGAACTTATTGTAATGTTTTATCAATTTTTTTCTTCTGGTCCTGAAAAAATTGTCTATTCACCTTTTCTTCAATTACAAACCAGGTGAGCTAGTCATGTGTGGTTTAATGATTTTGGAGCCTTTCGAAAATACTGATTGTTTAACTTTTGACATTTTACTTAGCTAAACTTTATTGATGTTGACTGTGCTTCAAGTAATTTTAATAGTTTATGAAGCAATGTACTGTTTACATCCTTATTTAATGCTGTGTTGTGCACTGCAATAATGTGAATAATTGAAAGTGTGACACTGTCACATTAATCCAGACAAGACACAGTTAATAAAGTTTAACTAAATCATAAGTGTACCACATCTTCAAGAATCAACACTTTTTGGCAATGCAATTGTGATTATACAGTAAGGGAGCAAGTAATAGAAGTTGATTTGAATGTAATGATGTTTCTTTTTAACAGGTAATTTGCTGTTTAGCTTGTCAAATGCACACCCAGCTCCAGACAGATGTACATACATTTACTCAAGGTCTTTAGGTTTTCTTTTCAACCTTGTTTCAATAGATAGTAATTACATTGTGAGTTGGATTCATAAGTTGTATATCTACTTTATGCTCTATTTTAACAGTTCTCTGTTCAGAATGTTTATTATTTATATCAAAGAAATGGGCTTTGATGAGTTAAAATGTAATGTATAATTATTCCATGTATGCATTTTGGTGTTGACTTGTATTTAAGACTTTGTGATAATTATTATGTGACATAAAATCTAATTTTATTGCATTGCAAGAGTTCTTAATAGGAAGCCAATAAGTTCATGTATGTGAATATGTAACTGTTTCTGTCATTTCTAGTTGCTATATAGACCATTAATTGTGCCACAGTGACACATTGACTTTTGTATATTCATCCCCATATGGTCTGGATTTACAAACATTGCTATTCTGAATGTCCTGACTCTTGACACTCTTGGCAGTCTTTCTATACAGTATAACATGACATAACAGGTTATGACACTGGGCTTTTGTGTTTTTGTATTTATTTATTTCATTTTTTATTTTTATTTATTTTATTTTATGGGGTTTTAAAAACAAGGAAAGTTTTCCATGCTGACTACAGTCTAATATTTCCAACAAAGAAACTTAGGTTTATATGTTTGCTGCTGAATGACTCATGGTTTGACTTGCAGAATGCTTTCATTTGCATATTCTTTTTTTTTTTTTTTTTTTTAATAAACTCTCTTGATCTCGCATGGGTGCTGTTTATTTTCTTTGATAGTGTAACCCAGTGTAATAATTTACAAGTTTTTTTTATACATATTTATATTTCATGTGCATTTTATAAATGTATATGTTTGTGAATAAGTTCTATGTTAATTAAGTTGATTTTTATTATTTTTGTATTTTGATATTTCTATTGTTTATCCAATCGAATTCACTTGTCCATGTTGGGTGTCCAATCAATGCTCTAGATTAAGGTGAAGGGGGCGGGAAGAATTGAGGGCAAAGTTGAACGAGGAAGAATCGAGAGAGCACGAGGAAGAATCGGGAGAGCACGAGAGAGAAGAGCGTGCGCTAATCTGGTGTGATATTGTTTCACAAAATATATATCCCACCCAGATTGACCGGTGGCCCACCCAATCAGATTAATAAAAACAATTTAAATTTTTAATTTTAATAATAATAATAATGAATTAATAAATAATTTCATTTTAATAGTTTCCTGAGGACATTTATGTACAATAGCTACGAAAAATAGCTACAAAAGAAAAATACTATGTCGGCATATCACGTGTCAGTCCAGTAATGCTATCACGCAACACCACTCTCTACTTGCGACTCGCGTGACAGACAGATGAACTTCAGGTTTAAAGCAGCCGCGGAGGGCTGACTGACATGAGTACAAGGTAGTTAAATTCACTACCTACGTACCGATCTGCTATACTTGACATATTTATCAGGCGTGCGTGTTACATAGGCGTAATTTGCGAGTGGGGCGGGTAAGACATGTCCCCACCACTTTTTAAAACATTTCGCGGCACGAATGTACCAATTCTACAAATAAATATCTCCAGTTAACCAGCAGAGCATTCATTTCGTTCGTTTGTTAAATAAGAGACGATCTAGCGCTGAAATGTGTTTTTTAAATCAAGTGATGAAAGTGCTTGTTGCCGCTGCGATCAGTGGCGCTGATACAGTGTTCTCTCGTGTGGCTCGCGCACACACCGCACTGTCTTGACCCGACGCGCGCTTCAATCCGTTGCGGATACTCTCTATTCGTTCTGGTGAAATCACACATCATAATGCACACGTGTCCCTCCTTGATATACAAACACTGATGAACATAATCAGTTTTGATGAAAAAAAAAAAAAAAACTAGGCTGGTGCGGACAAGATCCCACAACCTCTGACACTGTTGGCGGAAGTTCTACCACTGGACCATTTAGGTGTACGTTGTTCAAATAAGCGAATCTATGTATTTTAGTCACACAACAAATCTATTATACAGCATATATTTGGCTACATCTCATTAAACGACAAATGTAGCATACTATTTAAATCGATGGACATCGTAATGTTATTGTACAATGTACATATATCTAATTTAGCAAAGTTACGCCACTGGGCGTGTATATAAGCTTAAAAAACCGAGGCCCCCCCTATATTCACCAGGCCCACCTATTAATGACATTCTGTATCCGCCACTGGGTGAAACACGCTCTTCTGATTGGGGATATTAAGGTTGTTTTTTTTTGTTTGTTGCTCATTGTTGAGTGAAGCGGTCTTTTGTTGATTTGTTGACCACAACGTACCCCAGCATCAAACAGGCCTGCAACGTGACAATGAAAGACTTACCGATTGAAGGTTAAGTGTGAGCTCATATTGCCGGCTTAGTATTTGGTTAAAGAGTATTTTGAATTTGAGTGAGAGTTTGGGGACTCAAGTTTTGAAGTATACCTAAAAAGAGGGAAACAAATAACTATTTACAAAAATGTGAATATGTGAAATGTGTATTTGATTTATTTTTTTGATTAATCTCTGTGAATTGTTGAAATTCCTATTGCTTATTTACATAGGCCTAACTGTTATTTTATTTTACATTTTGAACAAATCCTGAAACTTGATCCTTTTACATTTTTTCAGTAAATTGTTATTTAACTTACAGTATACTTGCGTGTTTTCAATTTATTATTATTTGAGGTAAAAAAAAGGGATATAAATATACATTGAGACTTATTTATTTTTGGTAAAACAATTACTTTATTAACAGAAGGTAAAATCTAAAATTCTAATTCATAATTGTTTATGTGATTTTTATTTTAAAGTTTAAGGGACCCAAGGAGTTAAGTAACAAACACAGTTACACAGAATAAGTTGAAGTGAGTAAATAGGCACACATAGCTCACAATAGTTGATAAAACAAAGTTTATTCATACGAACTCAGAGCGCTCCATTATCTAACCATGTAGGAAAGGGTTGAAAGCGCTACATAAATTGGAGGCACCGCTGGGATCCTTGTGTGTCCCGTTACAGTTGTGTGCTGTAAAAGAAGAAACAAAAGTAAGTCTCAGTGATCATCTAGCTAGCACAGAGTGACCATGACTGCTTATTCTATATATCCTGGGCTGGTGGATGAGCTTAAAGGATGGTGTCGAGGAGAAATGCTTAATGAAGCACATGCGCTGATGGTCATTGTCCCTGAGGAAGTAGATATTTCTCAAATAGAAGACACCCTCCAATCTGTTAAATGTCTGGGGCGAGTGCGTGTGAGAGGATGCATGTACAACAGCAAACTGGATAGTTTGACTGTTTTATGCGAATGCAAAGAAGTTGTAGACCCTTCTAAAGTCCCTCCTGACATACTTCCCACAGGTGGAATGGTAGCCTGGCCGATTGTCATGGTGACACGGAGTCCAGTTTCACCAAGTGCTCCTTCTAGTGCAGAGCAGAATGATTCATCTACCGCTGTGGATGATAGCAATGTTCAGGAGTTGTTGGGCGCACATGATGGCTCGGCTGAGTCCATTATTCGTGCTGTGGGGGATCTGCTAGCTAAAATAGAAAAACCAGTGAGCGATAGCAGCAGTTATCGCCGCCTCCGTGTTTTTTCTGGGACTGTGCCAACTCCTGCCGGAGAAGAGCCTTTAGAACATTGGTTAGAGCAAGCTCGTCTCATGGTAGAAGAAAGCGATTGCTCAGACAAAGAAAAAAGACGTCGGATTATGGAGAGTCTAAGAGGTCCAGCCTTGGCAATAATAAAAGCTGCTCGTGTAACCACTGCTGATCTCAAGCCAGAACAATGTTTAGAGGCTATTGAAAGTGCCTTTGGTTCTGCTGAATCAGGGGAAGAGCTTTATATTGCTTTTCGTTTGATGCAGCAACAGCCCAGTGAAAAACTGTCAGACATTCTTAAAAGGTTGGAACAAGCGTTGACCAAAGTCATACAGCGAGGTGGTCTGTCGGTTGCCGCTGCAAACCGTGCAAGAGTGGAACAGTTACTTCGAGGAGCAGTTGCTGCTGATCTTATGTTGGTTAATCTCAAGTTGAGGGAAAGGAAGGAAAATCCTCCATCCTTTTTGGAGCTTTTGAGTGAGATTCGCAGTGAGGAAGAATATGAGGCGTCTAGGGCTAAGCTAAAATCCACTGTGCATAAAATCCATGCTAAAGCAGAGGCAGACAATAAGCAGACAGAAATTCAGACTTTAAAAACTGAGTTGAAGGAACTGAAAGCTATGTTCGCTTCTATGGCAGCCACCCCTCATGGAGTTGTGAAAGAAGAGGCGTCTGCTGGTCCAGTCATGAAAGCTACAACCTTAGAAAGTTGCCCCGACCCTGAAGTGACTGCACTAAAAAAACAGGTCAAAAGATTGCAGCAGAAAGTTCAAAGTAAAAAGCCCGTTGCCTCTGTCGCCTCCTTGCTTGTGGAGACTTCTAGAAATTTCACTGGTACATATAAGCCGACCACGTACAGTGATCCAGATGAATATTACTGCTACCGCTGTGGAGAAAGTGGACACTTCGCCGCAAAATGCAGAAATGCTGAAAACCAAGCAAAAGTTGTCAGAAGATTAATCCAGTCGCTGAAAAAAGCCAAAAGTAGAGACTCGCTTTCACCTGAGCCAAAAGACAGTACAACCAACTGTTCAGTAAAGAAGAGTGCTGTAGACATACAAAAACAAAGGCACCTTCCAGAAGGTTTGGTTGGTCCAACATCTGTTGTTCAGATAAAGGTAAATGGACATGAATGCGATTCCTTATTAGACAGTGGCTCACAAGTAACCATCATCTTCGAAGCATGGTACAAGCAGAATCTGTCTGATGTTCCCATTCACCCTGTCACAGGTTTGGCCATTTGGGGTTTAAGTGAGTCTAGCTACCCTTACTTGGGTTACGTGATGGTAGATATTGAGTTCCCTGCCAAAATCACAGGAACTCAGGAAACCCTTTCAGTCTTGGCCTTAATCTGCCCAGGACCGTGTAGTCCAGATCAAACACCAGTTATTTTGGGTACCAATGCTAACCTTTTCAAGCGCTTGGCTCGTTTGTGTAGAGAAAGTACTGGAGTGGACATTGCACAGACATTGGGCATAAATGTAGGTTCAGTTTCTGAAGAATTGTCATGTGACCCTGCTAAGATCTCTGGTGAAGACGGTGTGGGCAGTGTACGGTGGCTTGGTCCTGGTCCCTTGTCCTTGTCCCCAGGAGGGGATTGCGTGGCGATCTGTGGGGTAGAGTTAAATGAACCATTAGGAGAAGAGGTTCTGTTGGTAGAGGCTTCTCCAGAGGCCACTCTGCCAGTTGGAGTGTTACTGCAGCCCATGGTAGTGCCACATTCTGAAATGGATGTCCACCATTTCCCAGTACTGATGCACAATGAATCCCTGAAGGACACAGTGATTCCAGTAGGAACAGTGGTTGGTCATTTACATCCAGCAGATCCAGTAACATCCGCCCCAAAGACAGGAGAGTTCGATACAAACCTTATTAACTTTGGAGATTCCCCAATTCCTGAGACATGGAAGCAGAGGTTAAGGCAGGCATTGTTGGAAAGAGCTAATGTGTTTTCGCTTCACGAGTGGGACGTGGGTTTGGCGAAAGGAGTGGAACACCAAATTCGGCTATCCGATTCTAGGCCCTTTCGTGAGCGCTCTAGGCGCTTGGCTCCTGCAGATATCGATGATGTTCGAAGACACATTCAGGAGCTTATGAAATCCGGCATCATCAAGGAATCACGAAGCCCCTACGCCTCCCCTATAGTTATCGCCCGAAAGAAAAATGGAAGCGTAAGAATGTGCATCGACTATCGCACACTTAATGCTCGAACAGTGCCTGACCAGTATACTACTCCGCGCATTGACGATGCATTAGACTGTTTATCAGGGAGTAGATGGTTTTCCGTCCTTGACCTCAGAAGTGGCTATTACCAAATAGCTATGTCTGAAGAGCATAAGGAAAAAACTGCCTTTATATGCCCCTTAGGATTCTATCAATTCGAGCGTATGCCACAGGGCATTACTGGGGCACCGGCGACTTTCCAACGTTTGATGGAAAAAGCTGTCGGGGATATGAACCTGCTTCAAGTCCTTGTATACCTGGATGACCTGATTGTCTTTGGGAAGTCATTGGAAGAGCACGAAGAAAGACTTCTGAAAGTCCTAGACAGACTAGAAGAAGTGGGACTGAAAGTGTCATTGGACAAATGCCAATTCTGCCAGACCAAGGTCAAGTATGTTGGACATATAGTATCTGCCGAAGGCGTTGCAACAGACCCTGATAAGGTCAAGGCAGTCAGCACATGGCCACAACCTACCGACCTTAAGTCCTTGAGATCTTTTCTTGGCTTCTGCGGATATTACCGTAGGTTCATAGCTAACTACGCTGCAATTGTCCGACCCCTTACTGAGCTCACGAAAGGTTATGCCCCTACCCAGCGAGGTAAAAAGTGGGAAAAAGATCGATCTAAGGCTTACCTGAAAGAGTCTGAGCCCTTCGGAGACAGATGGAACCAGTCATGCACCGATGCCTTTATGCAGATCATTCAGTGTCTAACTAATGCCCCAGTCCTAGCTTTTGCAGACCCCTACAAACCCTACATTTTGCATGTAGATGCCAGTCTAAAAGGGCTAGGTGCTGTATTATATCAGGAGCATTCATCTGGTCTGCAGCCTGTGGCATTTGCTAGTAGAAAACTGAGCAATTCAGAGCAGAAATATCCTATTCACCAGTTGGAATTTCTTGCCTTGAAATGGGCGGTCGTGGATAAATTCCACGATTATCTATATGGAGCGAGATTCACCGTACGTACTGATATATAATCCACTTACGTACGTTCTTACCACGGCTAAACTCAGTGCCACTGGACATCGTTGGCTGGCTGCGCTATCCACATACGACTTTGATGTGTTGTACCGACCGGGCAAGAACAATATTGATGCAGATTTGCTGTCCCGTAATCTGGCAGATGAGGAAAAATCAGAGGGTTGGCAAAGCATCTCTGAGACCGATGTAAGGGCTATATGCCAGGAAGTTCATGTTGACTTAAAGCTCAACAAGTCACCTAGGTATGTAGAGCAATTAGCAGCCTCACCTGAGTGTATTCCTGATACGTATGCTTTCCCTGTTCAACTGGAATGTGACTTGTTGGAGCAGAAATCCATAGCTGATTTGGCGAGAGCCCAAAAGAATGATGTTGTCCTGAGGAAAGTAATTGAAGCTTTGAAGCAAGGGACGTGGCCTACTGAAGTGAAGGTAAATTCTGAGTTGTGGCTCATGAAACGTGAGGAGAATAGGCTTCTAATTAAAGAAGGTTTGCTTTTCCGAAACAGTAAAACACCCTCTGGAGAAGAAGTTTCCCAACTTGTCCTGCCTGCTGAATTCAGGGAGGATGTGTGCAGATTGTTGCACGATGACATGGGTCATCTGGGCATAGAAAGAACCACCGATCTTATCAGGAGTAGATTCTACTGGCCCAAAATGGCTTGCGAGGTGGAACAATACATCAAGAACTGTGGAGAGTGTATTACTCGCAAAACACCATGCAGTAAAGCAGCGCCTCTGCACCAAATTACTAGCAATGGACCAATGGATCTGGTCTGCATAGATTTTCTCTCACTTGAGCCCGACTCAAAAGGAATAAGTAACATCTTGGTAGTCACAGATCATTTTACACGGTACGCCCAGGCGTTTCCCTCAAGGAATCAGACAGCTCGCACTGTAGCCAAGATTTTAGTGGACAAGTATTTTGTGCATTATGGCTTACCTGGGAGGATCCATTCCGACCAAGGGCGAGACTTTGAGAGTCATTTAATCAAAGAGCTCTTGCTACTCTTGGGGATTCGCAAATCACGTACCACTCCATATCACCCTCAAGGTGACGCTCAGCCTGAGAGATTTAATCGGACCTTGCTCTCGATGTTGGGAACCTTGGGACATGAGAAAAAACGTCAGTGGAGTCAGCATGTGGGGTATCTGGTTCATGCCTATAACAGCACAAAAAGTGATGCTACAGGGTACTCTCCCTATTACCTAATGTTTGGGAGGGAAGCAAGACTCCCGGTTGATCTTTGTTTTCCAACGTCTGCTGATGGAAATGAGGAAAGACAACATTCTCAGTATGTTGCCAAGCTGAAAAGAGATCTAAAAGAAGCTTATCAACTAGCCTCAGAAGCTTCAAACAAAGTGCACCAACGAAACAAGAGAGCCTATGACAGCAGAGTTAGATTCCAGGTCTTGGACATTGGTGATAGAGTATTGTTGAAGAATCTGGGACTGAGAGGAAAACACAAACTTCAGAGTCGATGGAGTTCTTTGCCTTATGTTGTGGTTGACAAAATGCCCAACTTACCAGTGTACAAGGTGAAACCTGAACATGGTAGAGGAGTAAAAACCATCCATCGAGATCACCTTTTACCCATTGGACAGTCTGTGAGAATGCTGGAGAGTCCAGGATATGCATCACCTGAAAAGGCAAGAAAACATTCAAACTCAAACCAAACACACAAAAGAGTGCTAAAAGAAACCCAAAACCACTTACCTGAGATGACAGAACCCTCTGAGTCAGAGTGTGAAAGGTTTAATGTGCCTTACCAGAAGTACGTGCACAAGTTGTTGAAAAATAAGATGACAAGAGACAGATCTCCGGATAGCAATGCAAATGAGCAAGTAGCTGGTGATACTGATCAGGAGGAAAGTGATCAGGCTGAGGAAGAGTGCACTGACGATGACATTGTTGGTGAATCAGAATCAGACTCAGAAGTTGAACCCGACACTGTGACTATCTCTGAAAGGAAGTGTCCAAGACCAAAAGCGGTTATGCCTTCTAGTCAGAGATCACATAGTAAGAGACCTGTGAAGCCTGTTATAAGACTGACTTATGACGAACCAGGAAGAAGTAGTGACCACCCAATTGAAATAGTCCATAGAGGGGTCATTATTAAACTAGGCCAGAGTTAAAATAACTAAATGAACAACGAGGTATAGGCCGTAAAGTTTTGATTTAAATGTCTGATGAGGACATTCAGACAATTAGAAAGGGGAGAGTGTAACCCAGTGTAATAATTTACAAGTTTTTTTTTATACATATTTATATTTCATGTGCATTTTATAAATGTATATGTTTGTGAATAAGTTCTATGTTAATTAAGTTGATTTTTATTATTTTTGTATTTTGATATTTCTATTGTTTATCCAATCGAATTCACTTGTCCATGTTGGGTGTCCAATCAATGCTCTAGATTAAGGTGAAGGGGGCGGGAAGAATTGAGGGCAAAGTTGAACGAGGAAGAATCGAGAGAGCACGAGGAAGAATCGGGAGAGCACGAGAGAGAAGAGCGTGCGCTCATCTGGTGTGATATTGTTTCACAAAATATATAGTATAACTAATGCTATAATGTGTTTCAATAGTTAATGTAGTTAGTGTGTTATCAAAACGAGAACAGAAACTTATACTACAGAGACGGTTGGCGAGTCGTCAGCATGAGGATTCGTGGCAGTTTCAGATGAGGATGAGTCCAGATGACTTGAGTTAAAGTGAGTGCTCGGAATGCCTGTGGCCTTATAAGGAAATCGCTGCGATCGTGGGGTTGACGGACATCTAACGTCGTGAGGTGAAACACGCTCTTCTGATTGGGGATATTAAGGTATTTTTTTTTTGTTTGTTGCTCATTGTTGAGTGAAGCGGTCTTTTGTTGATTTGTTGACCACAACGTACCCCAGCATCAAACAGGCCTGCAACGTGACAATGAAAGACTTACCGATTGAAGGTTAAGTGTGAGCTCATATTGCCGGCTTAGTATTTGGTTAAAGAGTATTTTGAATTTGAGTGAGAGTTTGGGGACTCAAGTTTTGAAGTATACCTAAAAAGTAACTATTTACAAAAATGTGAATATGTGAAATGTGTATTTGATTTATTTTTTTGATTAATCTCTGTGAATTGTTGAAATTCCTATTGCTTATTTACATAGGCCTAACTGTTATTTTATTTTACATTTTGAACAAATCCTGAAACTTGATCCTTTTACATTTTTTCAGTAAATTGTTATTTAACTTACAGTATACTTGAGTGTTTTCAATTTATTATTATTTGAGGTAAAAAAAAGGGATATAAATATACATTGAGACTTATTTATTTTTGGTAAAACAATTACTTTATTAACAGAAGGTAAATTCTAAAATTCTAATTCATAATTGTTTATGTGATTTTTATTTTAAAGTTTAAGGGACCCAAGGAGTTAAGTAACAAACACAGTTACACAGAATAAGTTGAAGTGAGTAAATAGGCACACATAGCTCACAATAGTTGATAAAACAAAGTTTATTCATACGAACTCAGAGCGCTCCATTATCTAACCATGTAGGAAAGGGTTGAAAGCGCTACAATAGTAATCATTTTTCAGTACTATTTAGGTTATTCAGACATTTGTCATAATTAAGTTTACCTAAAAGTCATGCTACAAACTGGTGTACAGTAAACCATGTCAAGTATTCTATAAGATGTTTTCTCACATGAATTATTAATTTCTCAGGGCTTTAGTCACTGTGTATAGTGTGTGATTTAAAGAAAAACTGATATCCGATAATCAAAGTAAAATTGTCAAAAGCATACAGTAGAAGTTAGCTTAGGCTAATGTCAATGGTAGGATACCAGCTGTGCTAACGGAGCAGCCCACGGTTCCACTAACAACTAATTTTAACGCATTATGCTGCCATTTTGACACATGGCCCCATGTAACAGAAACACTGAAATAATTAAAATAATACAGTTAACACCGTGATCTCATTACAAAAAAAAAAAAAAGGATTGGTGCCCTTACTTACCTGTTTGAAGGTGTAACGGTACGTGCATCAGGTGCAGGCGAACGCCATACTCCACCGAAGTTAATGGGAAGGATTGGCGTATCATATGCACGCAAAATTGGACTTTGGCGTATACATTACACGCAATTTGAAAGTGTAAAGTCGTGTTAATACGCAGATTGATGAGAACGGGATGGTTGGTCAGACTCAGGTTAAATCAGTAACAGTGTCATATCGTTAGCCTCATAGCATAATTGCCTAAGTCCTTTTTTTAAAAATATGACTTAGGGAATTATGCTATAAGGCTAACGATATTTGGTTGTGTTTTAATTTGTGTTTTCACAGAGCATTCGAATGAGAAGTGGAGCATGTGTATGTGACAGCTGCGCAAGGGGAAGCACTCTGAACATCACCACCCTGTGTCTCATATGATCAGATCCATAACTTACTAGAGAGAACATTAAATCTTTTGTCAACTCCCTTAGCAGTTCTTTACACCATAATATTTTAACATATAGGGAATACACACTAACAAGAAAAATGCTAACAGCACACTAAATTCAATCCAGACTAAAAAAAGTAGCATTTTTTTATATAAACTGTGTAAGGCAAACAGAACCACATACTTTGATCTCCTGAGATATGGACAACATAAACGCATACTGCCATTTGTATCCATACCCCATAGAGTGAAGTTGCAGGAAAGCTTATTTCCCTCCTGTCCTTCCTTAACATTTGTTCCTTCTCCCCCCACTTCCTTCACTTTACACATTCTTCTCTTCACTCAGTTCACTTAGAAAGATTATATAAAAATTATAATGTTCTATGTCAATTCAAGTGAATTAACAGTCATGTTTGGTATCATTTAAAATGTCTCAGTGCGACTGGTACAATGGTCTCATCTCCACAGAAGTAAACCAAATGGTAATAGAGATACTTTGCTTACTGAGTGTGCACCTTTTCCCAGGGTCCTTCATCCAAACTACCAACTATCCAAACTAGGGTTGTCCTTACTCTCTTAATGAGTAGTGGGTGTGTTTTGGGCGTAACGTGCAATAAACCAATCAGGGTCTCATCTCCCATTCCCTTTAAATGCCAGTTGCGCTCGTGCCACGGCGAATTCCCTTTTTACATGACGGAATTTGATAGTGGAAAGACTGAATGCATCTCCAGAGAGGAAATGGATCTGCTCATGCGCGAGGTTAAAGCACGCAAGCAGACCATCAACGGGACAAGCCGGATTCCACCATATCTTTATGTACACAATAATAATCTTTTACATTGTAATCCTTTTATTTTAATATTTGGCTGGTTTGTGTGCTGCTGCGCATCCCTGTGTGTGTAATAAGCAGAGTGTACGCACCTGTTGGACCCGCCTATAGACGCACATTACTAACGCGCTTTAATCTTTGAATAATAAAAAAAAAATATTGCAGTTGCCTCAAAATAGTAACATTACTAACACGTATCTTTAAATGACAAAACAAATATTGCAGTTGCCTCAAAATAGTAATGCGCCAACAATGCGCCTGAACACACCTCGTTTTCAGACCAGCACGCCCATGGGTGCACAAATGGGCGCAAATGCATTTGCTATTCAAACAACGTGGTGCAGGACGTGAAAAAATTATAACTGCGTCGGGCTGAAACTAGCAAAAAACACTTGCGTCACGCCTGGCACTGCATTGGGCCAGGTGTATGATAGGGCCCAGAGTGTTGTTAGACTAATCTAAATAGGGTGAGCCTCAACCTCAAATTATTGTATGGTATTATTCTATCCAAGCTGGTGGGAGACTCGAAGTGTTAAAGGAATCCGGATGAATGGGGGTAATTTCAATAAAGAGTTAAATATAATAATCAAACATTCACCTAAAGTTAATGATTAACAAATATCACTTAAACCTTTTTCATTTTTGGAGTCAGGTGGAACAAAGAGGTAATTAAATTAATTTGCCAAGTTGAAAAGACAGTAATGCGCAAACCTTCACCCGCTTATCAGAAACTGTCGTTGGACCGATTGGGCAGGCCTTACAACTGCATAGTCCAAAAAGTGCAACGTGCATGTGAATTAAAAGCTAGACAAGCACAAGCAGACGTTGCTTACTTCAGTGCTTACATTACAACAAACATTCACCTTTTCATTGAAGATGACCAATTAGGGACAATAAGCTGAATTCAATTAGCAGCGGAAGGCATAACCCCGTCCTGGAGTCAGGCATCATTCAGCCGGTTCTGCGGGGTTTCATGGACGACCTAACAATAACAACTGTGACGCATGTCCAAGCGAGATAGATGGATACTGGAAACCCTGGACAACGTAGCCACTTGGGCAAAGTTGTCATTCAAGGCCAGGAAGTCCAGAAGGCTGGTGATCAGGAAGGGCAGGGTCATGAGTAAGTTTAGATTCCAAGTTCAAGTCGAGGTCATTTCATCCATTGAGGACAGCCCCATAAAGTGCTTGGGAAAGTGGTTCAATGCATCACTGAAAGATGGTGGCAATGTTGCAGACACTGTGAAGGAAACTGAAGAATGGTTGAAGAAGATCGACAGGTCTGGACTCCCCGGAAAATTTAAAACCTGGCTGTACCAGCACGGCCTTCTGCCCAGGCTTATTTGGCTCCTCACAGTCTATGAGTTCCCCATAACAATTGTAGAAGGCATCGAGAGGAATACCAACAAGCACCTCTCAATACCCAGGAACTTCATGTCAGACAAAGAATGTTTGACAAACTTTAAGTGACGATAAATTGGAGATGTGACATCCTGTCTCCACTTGCATGTTGATTCTTGTGTGTAATACACGTGTGGTTTTGCCAACAAATAGCAGTGAACATGAACAAATGATAATATATAAATCACATACTATATGTACTCTTGCAAGTAATTAATTATCCAACCTTGTATGTTTTCAATTTACGAGGATGTGTAAATGATTTACATTTGACATATTTAGTGCAAGAGGTACAAGAATTGGAACAAGGAAAGTTACCCTGGGCATTAACAAAAGTAATTGTATCTGCATGAACAAGTTTATCCCTCAAGCTAAAACTACTAGAAAAAAAATACAAAGTGTTTAATTGTTAAATACATTTAGTAACTGAGAATCACTTTGAATAATGAGCCAATGACTCTTAATAATCCTCCTGCTGTCATTACTCAATGCTATATGTGAATTTAAAGACATGTGAGAAGCTCTTATTTCTTTTTTTTCTTTTTTTCTTTCCTCCTGTTCATGTAAAGTACAAACTTTTGCATCCGATACTGGATGGCATAATCAAATAACTGTACACAAAATATTGATTCGACTGAATTTTAATAATTTATTAGCTCACCAAATGCAAAACTTCCATGAAGAAAAACCCTTCCTAGCAATGTATAGCGCTGCTATCAATTACATCAATGAAATGATAGTAAAGTTAGTCCTGCACATCTTTCACTGATAAGTGAACCTAAAACACAATAACATGCGTTTCACATTTATTTCACTGATTGTTATGAGTAATACATTTTATAAAATAATTATGATATTAAAACAAATGTTTCAATTACATTATTGTGGATTACGCAGAAAAAAGCATAACTACAATGAAAACAAGTTTTAAAAGAATTGCATGCATTGTACAACTAAGTTAGGAGTTGTATTCTAATAACAAATCCATTTACAAAACGTTTAAGACATTTACAATTTGAAAATCAATGCAGTCCTAAAACGTACAAAAATTACACTGCCACAATACCTTATTATGGTCTTCAGAATCCATAATCTGGAGAGCAAATTGTAGAAATGGAATGCAGAAAAGATCTTGTCATGCACGTTACAGATTTTGTCATTTGTTTGCTACTAAAAAAAACTACAGAAATTTATTTGGATACACTTTACCCTTATTCTTCTTCAAGACTAAAAACAGTGTACAAACGCCATTATGAAATGGTCTTTTTCAGAACTTATAATGCTTTTTTACAAAACTAAAAACTGTACAACAAGCTTACCCCTTCATCTCGGTTTTCTTCTTTGTTTTCTGATGGATCGCAACAAAACTTACACATTACCGCCACCAACTGTGGAGCATAAACCAATAGCTACTACAACACAGGCGATACCAGAGCCCGTCTACGGAGAGCCTTGGCACTTCCTATTAGCCCCATTGTATCGATCTTGGTTGCAGTTCCATTAGAATTCCACTGGAGGTGATCGCGGGCGAGTGCAGACTGAATGGGAGTCAATGGGGCTAACCGGCTAAATGTGTCTCTTTCACCCGATTGCCGTTGAGAAATCTCCGATTTTATGGTAGGTTTTGCAAGTTCAACATGGGTTATAGGTCGAAAGTTGAATGAACGAGTACTTATTTCTTTTCGATTTCTTACAGGTTGAGTTGTTGTTGCCCATAACACGCTAGCATTCTGCTATTGACGGTCAGCATTCTGACGTCATTGACATTTTAAAAGACTTTTTAAACCAAATAAGTGACTCTAAAAAATCTAACACTTAGATTTTGAGGGTTTTTCGCCATAGACCTCCATTCATTCTGCACTCGCCTGCGAGCGCCCCGCATGGACAGAGACGTGTTACTGCAGCCAGTCCAGAAACCGGAAGTAAGCAGAGAGTGCCAATTCTCTTCCTATAGAGAGCCTAAGTCCCGCCCCTCCGCTTCCGGCTCATGGGACCTTATTTCGGAAAAAATATGTATGGAAGTCATGGCGAGAGATAACTTATCTTTTTATTCCGTCTGAACTGTGCCCTGAACTACACATATGATGTTTGCCAATTTAAAAGGTAATTATGAAAGTAAAGAAAGTCGCAGTTTGTCATAAAACAGAAGAGTAACGTTTAGTTTTATGTGAAAATTGCTCAATGAACTACATCTCTTGTCTCGCACTATGTGCGTCACAAGATCCGTTGCTCGTATGTGTGTATTCTGGCTCAAAACACTCAGGCATGACGGCGTAACGTTACGATTATAATGTAAGACTATAGAAACAATGACTGACGTTAGCTTCAGTAAAGTTAGCTTCATTCATTGAGAGAAAAGGTATGACGTCGCGTGTGCGCCTTCTGGGTTTGTAGTCTTTGTAATTACGTATTTTCACAGTCTTATACCTCAGCAGTTTTATATCAAGCTGCGACTTTCTTGACTTTAAAATGTATCTTTTAAATTGACAAACATCATATGTGTAAATCAGGGCACAATTCAAATGAGATCAAAATATTTGTTGTCTCTCGCCATTGACTACCATACAATGTTTTTCCGAAATAAGGTCCCATGGTGGTCGACCGGAAGGGGAGGGACTTAGGCTCTCTATTAGACATTCTCTGGTGATACTAAATAAACCAATCAAAATCCTCTGGAAGTTTGTACAGCCCACTTGCAGCTAAAGCTCCACCCACTTGCTGCTAACCCACCCATTTTGCAGCTGGCTCCGACCTCCGTTTATAACCATCTCGCTGCTCCCGATGGCCGGTCCGAGACTGCCTTATAATTTAGTACACGTAGACTATTAGCCTAATAATAAAAGTTATGGCAGTTCGGGTGAAAAATGTTGTCCTGTGTTCCGTCTTTTAAACTTCTCCTCAAACGTGCATGCAGCGTAAATAAAGCAGTTACATCAATGAAATGATAGTAAAGTTAGTCCACGGCCACACCCCCGTGCTAATGGTACCGCCCATGGCGCAAATTACAAGACGAAAAATGGAAAAATAGAAAACGGCTAGATTTCATTTATTCAAATGTTTATTTTTGAAGTCACAATTTAGCAAAAGTAAAATTGAAAAAAGGGGAGAAAAAGGCAAATATCCATTGATAATGTACTGAAAAAAAAAAAAAAAGAATGTCTGGTTTCAATTTTGGACAGACATGCATCTCTTCAATGGGCTGTACTGTTATTTAATGTGTTTTTGGATTGTTCTGCTCATGAAACACTGGAAAAATATAATTCCAAGAAATTTCAGTTGACAAAAAACTCCCGCCAATATAAGCTGTGGAAAATTGTAAGTAGGCTAATTAGGAGCTTGATACAGCTTTTTTACAGCGGATGCCATTGGAAACACGGCAAGTCTATCCCACCCTCACTTACATACCTGTCATGGCGCTGCTCTGAATAAGGTCTATATACCCTTCTTATACTGTCTATGCTATATACTCACTGCTTGGTCCATATTTCACATAGACAGTATGATATTTCACAAGTCATTTGTTGACGGCCTCTTTTTCTGTTTCTCGTAGTCTTTATCAACACCAGTCTATGATCAACACCCAATTGCACCACCTACTGGTTATGTTTGTAGCAGCATGTGGAGATTGAGGGGACTGCTTTTCCTGCTATTTCAAGCAAATGGTAAAGTCATTTCAGGTTTCTAAAAACATAATATTTTGAATGTGAATATTTATTATTGAATTAAATGCTAAAATTATGTGTGATTTTTTTTTTTTTTTTTTTGAAACATTTACTGGTTAAATATGCAAATGTGTGAAATTGCCTTTACAAATAATAAGCTGATAGTATTTATCGAGATATAACCATTCGCCTTATTATTACTATTATAGTTATCAGATATTCATGCGATAAGGACCTTATTCTGACGAATATTGTACCCATTCTGGTTTTCGAGTTCCTCTCCTGAAACAGCCAATAAAAACAATTAATATTGGCACCGGTCGTGACTGACCAATAGGAATAAGCTAAAAAGATTTGCCATTAAAATGATTGGCTGAATTCATTTGCGACATGTTCACCGTACGTCAGTACGCTACACCAGCGCTGCACGATGGGTGGAATTAAAGAGCTAGTGTTTCTTATTCTATCTTTTTTGTATTTGACATTTGTGAATGGTACTGATGATATTTTGGTAGGCTGTGGGGGTTTTGTCAAGTCAGACGTGGAAATTAATTACTCTGTCATTGAGGTAAGAAAGACTTGAGATTTAGGGTTAAGAATGGTTAGCTGGCTAGCTAGCGCATGCAGTTCCGGAACTGAACTGATTATCTGATCTATATGTCATCTGTTTTCCTAAGAAGTAATGCCTGTAGGTTGTAGATCGCATAATCTGTTGATCCGTCTGTCGTGAATGTAGCAGGTTGCATGACAGCTATGCAACCTGTCAAGCAATGTCAGCAATTGTTCAAGCATGTTTAATATTATTATCACAGATCTGTCTCGGTTAATTAGATTTGCCTTACTCAAGTTAATCACTGAAACTCTCTGAATTAACTGCGCATAGGTAGTCAAGCAATCCATGTTGTTCTCAGTATTAGCAATTTTTTCTTTTTTTTTAAAGATTAAGTATGATAGTGTATATTACAATTTTGACGAAAATGGACTGAGATATGTAAATGCAATGGCATTGTAAAAAGTAAAATGAATTTAAAATGAGTTTATGGCCAACCTTGACTATGTATGTGTTCTTTACAGATAAAGTTGTACACTAAGCAGGGCTCTCTGAAATATCAGACTGACTGTGCACCAATCAATGGTTACTTCATGGTCCCCCTCTATGACAAGGTACTGTAACTCTTTAGAATGTCTTGTATTCTGAATCTTTTTCTTGAACATTCAGATTGCCTCACCTTTAGTAGGGCTACACAATATCGAGGGACATATGATTCCACTATTTCTTTCTAGATTTTAAGCCATAAAAAACTGACATCTGCAACATGCATGTTTCCTGTTCATTCTATTTAAAGAACTAAGTAAAAATGACCCTCTTTAAAAAGTATCATCTAGCATTAATGGAAATAATATGCTTATTTTACATTATGTACTTGTGCAAAATGACATCTACAACATCGATGTAAGCAAATCATGTGGAGAGTGGAGCTTTAATTTATTTGACTATTAATTTCTTCTTTCCACTTTTTCTATTTGCATAAATATTTCTTCATATTGTTTATTTATAATTGTTTCAAATTCATTTTAAAAAGTAGGCTTTATGGTTGCAACTAAAACACTTTTGATTATCAGATTCAGTACATTTAGATTATTTCTATGTTAAATCAATTTATCAGATTTTATTTTCCGTACTTCACTGACAAAACATTTTTCATATCAATCTATGTGTTCTTCTCTAAACAATGCGGAAATTAAAGGCTATAAAAACAAACATAAATGTATGAATGCATTCTATAGCCTACATTGTCTGCAGAAATTTGTAGGCCAAATGTTTGGAAGCTAATTTGGCAGCAAGACTATTTTAAATAACTAAATGATGAATAATATTAAAGAAATACTTAGAGGTAGATCCCTCATAGTAAATTATATTTAGTTAACTTATAATTTTTCATATAGCCTATATTTAAGGAAATATTTATTATAGTATTATAAAGATACTTGGGGCAAGCTGAAGTTGCATGACTTTATATTCATTATTCAAATAAGAATATAACAGGAAAATGTAAGTGCACTGGAGGAAAACACCTTGCTACCTTGAAGATAGATGACAGCATCAGGCCAGTTCCCTTGACAGTCCAGCTATCATATGTTAGGGTTAGTTGCAGGTTCTTTATTTGACACGTGCATCACTGCTGCCGCTCAATGCACATACCAGAAAACGGGTGCATTTCTAGATGTTTCTCTGCTCTTGTTTTCATCTCCATAACTTTCCGGATTGATGCAGTAAAATCAAATTGCAATGCATATGCACCCCTTATGATTTAATTTGTAATGCATCATGAAATTCAATATATTGTTTTTTTAATATACTTTTTTATTGTGACATTGCTCATATTACAATCATACAATTAACATGTCAGAGTTGACACAATATATTTTTTCTTTTTTTTTCTCTTTTTTTTCTCCTCCTTTACACCCAGTGAATTAAGAAAAAAGAAAAAAAACTTTACAATAAAATCAAGAAATAAGTCAAAAAGAGAACATAAAAGAAAGAGTTCAGATGCAAAAGCCTCTAAGTGCCATCTGAAATTTTCTCATAGAATGATCATTTTTATCAAGCTCGTATATTTAAGTTCAGTAATTTCACTTAAATGACAATTAACAGGTAATCTTCATTGCCATTTAAGTGAAATTATTGAATTTAAACATACAAGCTTGATAAAAATTATCATTCTAGAAGAAAATTTCAGATGGCACTTAGAGGCTTTTGCATCTGAACTCTTCACATACACACATACATACCTACGTACATGTATATATATATATACATACATACATACATACATACCCAGACGTACATCATATATACACCCATATATTCATATATACATACGTATATGCATACATACATCCCTATATACATGTACAATATACATATTCATATACATATACAAATTTCCATATAGCTGCATCATATGTCACTGAGATTACATCCATGCCTCAAATTCAATATATTGTTGCAGCCCTAATCTGCAGAATGGTAAAATTTCCCAGTGGAGTTTAAACTAATCACGTATTGTCATAGGACTCACAAATTGCTGCAAGCTTCTCTGATGGTGTAAATTGGGGCAAAATTCATTTTTGACAGGCCCGTCTATTTTTAACTGGAACAGGAGTTGAGCAGGCTGAGGGACCGCCTGCCAGGCTCTTACAATGCAGTATTTCATCCTTATATCTGCAGCTTAACCTTAATTCACACCATCAGAGAAGCAGTTTCCTGTAGAGCTGCACAATTAATCATTAAAAGATCAAGATCTCCATTCAAACACCCACGAGGTCTTATTCCTAAATGACAACGATTCGCCTGTGTCTATTAAACCTTTGACAAAATCACACTGGAACATTCAAATCTGTGTTGGCGCTGCCGCTGAGCCAGAGAGAGCAGTTGTCATAGGTATACAGCTTCATATCTTTTCAACATCACAGTATCGTTATAAATATTCATATTATCTCAGAAAAACTAGGATAAAAGTTTATAGTTCGTATATAAACAAACACTGACGTCTTGTCTTCCGAAGCGATCAAAAGGGAGTAAATCACCTTTTGAAAGTAACATGGTGCTTGTAACAAGTGTGACTGTAAGAAGTCCCCCAGTGGTGAAAATCAAGTTTTTAAATGTTGTTTGTATGTCTATGTGGTGTTTTTAATGTGTTTTAAGACAAACCATGTGCAAATTCATAAGTCAGCAGCACCACTGCAGAGTTTTTTCTCCTTAAAACTGCAGTGAACCTGTAAGGCCTGCCCAATCGGTCCAACGACATTTCACGATAAGCGAGTGAAGGTTTACTGCATGTTACTGTCTTTTCCGCGTGGCAAAGTATTTTGATTCCAATTAAACTTTTATCTGACTCCATTTTACCACAACCTCAAATTTAAGTTGGAATGCCAATTTGTTATTGGTCATTTATATAATAGTTTAGCAATACATTTGATTGTTCTATTTAACTCTAATCGTTCATTCGGGTGCCAAAGTCACACAGGGTCCTCGCACCGGCCGTTATTATATTATGTGGGCCCATGATCACAAACTCGCCAGCTTCGAGTCACTAAACAGAGGTAATTGGCTAATACCTTTGACGGTCACATTCACGCTTACACAATCAAAGATATTTTTGTATAGCCCCCTCGGTTGTATACACTTACATTAAAGTAACGTTTTCTTTAGACAGAGGTCATAACCACTACTACAGATATAAGCCGACCAATATACTTCTCTGATAGTAGCTTTGGTTTGGTCATGCCATGGTTTCCCATGTACACTTGACTAAAGTAACATTACATTAAACAGAGGTAAAACTCACCCTATTTAGGTTGGTCGATCAGCAGTTTGCTGTTCTAAATGGAAATTCCCTTTTAGCCTTTACAACCAAGTAGGCCTACACTTGAATTAGTGCCAAATATTAGCCGGAACTCTAAAATCGCAGTTGGTGTGCCCTAATCTCAGAAAGCAGAGAGTTCCAAAGTTTTGGAGCAAAAGAAGCAAAAGCCCTATAGATCTCAAACGAGTTAGCAGAACAGTTAAAAGACCAGCTTCGGAGGAGCAGAGATCAAGCAAAGATCAAGCGTTGAGGTGTAGGGGGTCAAGAGCTCTGACAAATATTGTGGAGCCAAACCATGCAAAGCCTTCAAGGTAAGCATGAGAATTTTAAAATCAACACGAAACCTCAGAGGGGGCCAGTGTAAGGACTCCAAGATAGGAGTGATAAGATCCTTTGTCTTGGTCCTAGTAAGGATTCCAGCAGCAGAATTTTGTACAAACTGATCAAAACATTAACAAAACAGAATTAAATCATTAATCACAATTATCTGTATGACAGTTAATCTGCAGCACAAAGTTCATGATCGTAGCTTATGTGTATGTTTGCACTAATCGGGACTACCATCTTTTACAGGGTGATTTTGTTCTAAAGATAGAACCACCGTCAGGATGGAGCTTTGGTAAGAAATCGATATGATTTCATGCGATAAAATCGTGAATAATTCAATCTTCAATAATTCAAGTTCATGTATACTCTTAAATCTGCTCTTTATCAATCCATGGTGTAACTTGTGCTTACCATTCACCTGTGATGTATTGTGTTATGCATTATCTGTACGCAGAACCAACAACTGTGGACCTACATGTGGATGGAATTACTGACATCTGCACTAAAGAACAAGACATCAACTTTGTTTTTACAGGGTTTTCAGTCCTGGGAACTGTAAGTTGAAATTCTGTACATCTGACTTTGTAATTCAGTTTTTGGTAAGGTAAAAAAAAATCTGATCATTTTCTTCACTCATTCAGGTCTTGAGTAAAGGGCATTTGTTGGGGCCTACTGGTGTTGAAGTAAGTTTGAGAAAAGCAGGAGAAGATGATGTTCTTCAGAGTGTCCTCACCCAAGCTGGAGGCCAGTGAGTAGATTTTTTTTTTCTCTTCATAAACTGGTAAGGCACGGTCTGACTAGACACTGATCCTGAAAAAGTTCTTCTGACACAATGGGCTTAATATTGTCCCGCTCTGCACCGCTTTGTCTAAAAAGAAAATTCAACATATAATTGAGCCAAGACAACATCTCGTAATCCCTAGATCATTTAACATCATGCGAATTTGCAAGTTAAAGTTTGAATGCAGTGAAATATGAAACTTTGATCCTTCTTTTTGGATACTTTTGATTTACACTATTGCATGTACAGATTTAATTCAGATTTCACTCGACTGGGCTATAGATTGTGATAAATTATTGTTTAAAAATATTATGAGTAATTGTTTGAAGTATGCAATGAATTCTTGAAATGATTAAAAATAATATATCCATGACATATAAAATAATTATTAAATCTAACAATAAAAACACCAGGTAAAAGCCCCCCCCCCCCCCCCCCCCCCCCATGGCAAACAATATGCCATGGGGGTCATTTTACCCCAAGGTTCTCTCTTTAACTTTTCAATTCAAAATAATTTTCAGATTTTTACTGCACAAATACTCCATTAACAAATAGACAAAAACATGTTACCCTATCTATCTTGCTTGTTTTACAGGTATTCTTTTCTCAAGGTGCTTCCAGGAAATTATGACATCACCGCCTCTCATGTCTCATGGACCCTGGAGCAGGTATAAAGTACAAACTAGCTTGTTGACAAAATAGTTCTCAATGACAAATAGGTCAAAACCCAAAGAAAGCTGCCACTACATTTCATACTACTATGTTTGTTCATACATTACATTTATGTCAAAGCATCTCATTTAAATATAAATGCAGTTTTGTGTACTTGGAGTTTATTGTTAAATCAAATCAAATTTATTTATAAAGCACTTTTAAAAAAATGGCAAGGTTTACCAAAGTGCTGTATAATAAAAGAGAAAGTAAGATGGTAAAAACAAATAAGAGGGTAAAAGACAGCAGAAGAGTCTAAACTACAAAAACTACAGCCACATATGCTACTATTGTACAGTATAAGCTATTGAAAACAAGTCAGTTTTTAAATGCAGCTTGAACATGTACATCGATGTTGATGACCTTAAGGACAGTGGTAACCCATTCCACAACCTAGGGGCAGCAACAGCAAAAGCTTGATCACCCTTACATTTTGACTGAGTCTGCAGAATGTCCAAAAGCAGCTGATTATTCGATCTAAGGGATTTTTAGAAGCAGTAAGTATTGATAAGCTCTGAAATATAAACCAAACTGGGCGAAACTGTGAAGAGCTTTAAAACATACATCATTAATTCTATTCACTGCTTGACAGGCAACCAAAGAGAGGCCAAGACTGTAGGAATATGGTATCTCTTTCTTGTATTTATTAGCAAACTGGCTGCTGCATTTTGAACAAGCTGTAGGCATAACAATAAAAATCGACAAATACCTATTGTATATATGTATACAATATATGTATTATATAAAGCTTTTTTTTAAGATCAGTAAGAGAAAGAACTGGTTTTAATTTAGCGATTGTTGTATTTTTTTTTTTTTTTTACTTCGGCCCAAGATAGTCCTTCCATGAATTTTTACACGATCTCTAGGGCCAAAAATTATGATTTTCTTATCATTTAACTGGAGAAAATTCAGATTTAATCCAGCTTTTTATATTGTTCTAAGAAATCTTGTTGGTTTACTCTCTCCTCCCCACAGAGCTCAACCACTGTGGTTGTGTCGAATGAAAATGCCCCCGCCGCAGCTCCTCTTGTGGTAAAGGGCTATGATGTCTCTGGAGAGGTGCAGAGTGATAGTGAACCCATGAAGGGAGTCAGTTTCCTCCTTTACTCTGCCAGCGTAACACAGGAGGTAAATGGTTTTATTAGATTCAAAAGCCAATTGTATATGTCATTCTATAATATGATAATGTCGTCACAAATGTGCACAGAATCATCATCTATTATCTGGTAAATTTTTCCTAATCAAATTTGTTATTTATCCAGGATATTAATGGCTGCAGTGTGGCTCCTGTGGATGGGGCTTTAATCGGCGACCCCTCCCTTGTCTATTTGTGCAGCTCCCAGTCTCGTGAGGATGGCACTTTCTCCTTTCCCTGTCTTCCCAGTGGTGAATACACTGTGGTAAGAAGCTGTTTTTACTTTTATTGTCACTAATTTCCATATGAAATGTGAATTGTGAACTACTGGCACACTGAAGCATAATATATAAACACCTGTCTTTTTTTAATTAAAATAATGTGACATTTATTGTTCATCTCATGCTGCCTTTTTTATAAGTAAAATCATTTGTAATGATAAAGCACAAATGTCAGTCTTAGTTTATTAGCTTGTCTCTTCTTGAATTGCAGGTCCCATATTACAGAGGAGAGAGAATTACTTTTGATGTTGCTCCTTCTCGTATGGATTTCAAAGTACAACACAACAGTTTAATGTTGCAGGTGAGTTTCTCAATTCTCTGACTTGTTTAATTATGGTTTAGATACTGTTATTCAGTTTTTTATTTGCTTTGGTACTATTTTCACAAGTGTGCATTTTCAAAACCATTTTCTTGCCACAGAATCATTGTTTCAAAACACAATAAATATCATTGTAATATGTAATGAGAACATTTGGCTTAATCGCCAGAACAAAACAATATGGTCTATGATTCAGTACTTTTTACAGTCATTTCATTCAGTAGCAAATAATGCAAGATATGCAGTATGTTTGAAATAAGCCTTGTTGCTATAACATTGCTGTCAATACAGTACTAAATGACAGAGTCTATAGTGTAGTTAACCCTTTCCGGATGAGTTGCAATTTGTTTGTCTCTACCATGGTAAGCTTTTGGAAATTTACCACTTGCTTGTGAAAATTGAACCAAAGCAATTAAAAGAACTGTAGTAATGCTTACGTACTGTCTTCAAATGGACATTAAATCATTAATGAACAAAATATTTTTAATTAATTAACTCGTGTATGAAACAATTGCTCAGCAGCCTAACCTGTTTTCTAACATGTTTTTCCTATTTTGTCTCTCAGCCAATATTCCGGGTCATGGGATTCTCTGTGATGGGCAGAGTTCTGAATAGCCCTAATGGAGAGGGTGTTGCAGAGGCTGTAGTTACACTTAACAACCAAATTAAAGGTAACTGTGATGCTACGCTTAAGAAAAATTAACATAGTTAGCCATGGGTATACTCCTAAGAACCCAACAATTCATGCTTAATAAACAAATGTATGCTAAATTAACACATTGCATTTATATTTTGCCTCCTCCCTGGTCTCTTTCACAGTGGAAACTAATGAAGATGGCTCATTCCGATTGGAGAATATGACCACAGGCACTTATACCATCAACACGCACAAGGAGCTGATGTTCTTTGAGCCAGTCACTGTGAAGATTGCTCCCAGCACCCCTCAGCTGCCAGACATCATCACTGCAGGGTGAGTATGCATATAAGAACTGGCCTTAAAGTTGAAATATGTAATTTTTGTGCACCTAGCGGAATTACAAAAATAAAGCATATTTTCAAATAGGGCTGGGCGGTATGATGATATATATTGTTACCACTGTATAAAATGTCTATCGTTAGAAATTTTGCTAAATCTTGTATATCGCTGTATGTAAATATATATTGACACATCAGAGTGGGGCAATTCCAGTGTTATGGACGTGACATTGCAGTCATAACTTGAAATATAAAATATATTACCAATATAAATACCAATATATTGAAACGTCTGTTTATATATCCATAATCCCTTAATAAAGGAGTCCAGACATTCGAAAAATATCAGTCTACACACGCCTTTTATATTTTAGATGAGGGAAATATAAATGCGTAACGGACGTGACAAAAAAAAGTTTTAGGTGGCAACATATTTTTTATGAATTCTGTGAATTACACTGCGCAAACCAAAAGTAATACTACCCACCGAACAGAGATGGGCACAAATACATCAAAAAGTATTTAATTACAAATAACAAATACTTACTCATCAAATGTATTTAAATAAAATACAAAATACTGCTGTGAAAATAATTTGTAATTTGAAAATACAAAAATACAAACAAAATTTACAGTCTTCTGTAGTGTGAGAGTAAGTGTGGCGTTAGATACATGTAAGAGTTTAGAATATCGCAATATCATCATTTAGTGCAGAAGATCCGCTTTTAACGTACATGTTGCCACATACTGTCATAATAAAAGATAATTACGCCTATAACACTATATTTGTATTATATTATACAAAAACTAGTTAACGCTGCTGTGAGGGTGTTTCTAATACCGCGGCTGTGACAAAGTTGACATCTTTCTTCTGACTGCCATTATCAATCTATCTCTATTTTTTTACTCTTTTTGAAAGTTGTGAAAACGCTGTTGTGGTGTTTTTCTTTTGCTATTTGAGCAAATGGGAACACAAAAAAATATATTTAATGTAGTCTTTCATTCACTGCTATAGAAGTTTACCCAACTATGACGCCTTCCACTTCTGAGAAACCCAGAAATGTGAACAGGGTCAATAGGATGTGTCACATTTTTATTTCTATGTATTTTATTTCTATGGTCCTAGGGATAGTTTACCCAAAAATGAAAATTAGCCCATGATTCACTTACCCTCAAGCAATCCTTGGTCTTTCAGAAGAATACAATCAGAGTTAAAAAATGTCCTGGCTCTTCCAAGCTTTATAATGGCAGTGAATGGCTGTATATTTTTTGAAGTTCATCTTAAAAGTGCATCTATCCATCATAAAAGTGCTCCACGCGGCTCTGCGGGGGTTAATAAAGGCCTTCTGAAGTGAAGCGATGCGTTCGTGTAAGAAAAATAACTATATTTAAAGGGCACCTATTATGACTCTTATCACAAGATGTAAAATAAGTCTATGATGTCCCCAGAGTATGTATGTGAAGTTTTAGCTCAAAATACCCAACAGATAATTTTTTACAGCATGTTTAAATTGTCATTTTTTTGGAGCTCAGAAAAACATGCTGTTTTAGTGTGTATCCCTTTAAATGCAAATTAACTGCTGCTGCCGGCCCAGGGGGCAGAGCATCACGAGCTCGCGCTCAGAGTCAGGACAATCTCATCTGATAATATCAGAACAGAAACTCTCAGTTGCAGTGTTCATTTCGACTCAGAGTCGGACAATAATGCCCACAGAGCCAGAGAATATATGCTGTATGGAGATGGAACAGGTATAGTTTAGTTTAATTATGGTTATAACTTATTTGTCATCTGCTTTTATCCACTATTAATACAAGCCTGCTGTAGCAAACCCCGTCCGAATGATGACCGAAATATACTGACGAGTTCAGTGAAGTTTATTGTACATCACACAAAAGATGAGCATTAGTTTTACTCCAGAGAATCACTGTAAGAGCTGAATAAACACAGTAAAAGAAGTGCACATTAAAGTCATATCCATAAACTCTCTCTCTCTCTCCCTTTCATTATCATCAAAATACACAGCGAAGTACACAAAACACTCATTACAACTAACAGTAAACAAATATATACACACCTTTTCAGTGGGTGCTTAATAAACTGGTAAACCTTATATCCGTAAAATGACTCGATGAGCTGTCATAAAGTGCGTGCTCTCACTTTCATTTCTGCCTAGGTCAGTAACGTTAGGCCTGTCGCTCCGGAGACCATAAGCTGGATCACAAACAGTACAGATCCATCCTCGAGTAACAACGAGAGTAAATGAAGACTGCTATGTTCATTTTTACATCCAACAACAAAACACCTCAATCGCTTAGGAGATATTCTTGTCTACAGCTGCTCAAGCGTCGAAACAATGGCAGACTCTGCGTCCAGCTCACTCAGCGCGGGTCTATGCTCAAACTGCAGTGTCAATCAACAGTCGTGGGTGGGGCCTGTGCAAAGTGACGTCACATTGCCCCGAATCTGAGAACAGCTTGTTCTGAGACAGTGCTTATGATTTATGGGGTTTATAAAAAAAGCACTGGATGGATTTTTATCATTATAGGGTGGTTCAGTGTACACACACTGCCAACACACATTTATGTTCAAACACCATGTAAAAGTGAATTTTGCATAATAGGTGCCCTTTAAAACTTAAAGGATATAGATGCACTTGTATGATGGAAAGATGCACTTTTATGATGGATACATGTGCTTTGATGGACTTCAAAAAGTATTTTAGTATTTTAAATACAAATTACAGTCTCTCTAAGTATTTAATTACAAATTACATTTCATTTATTTTTGTTAAAGCAACAACATGGAACTTTTCCTCTGCGGTCGCCCTACAGGTTGGAAGCGGAATTGTCCATTACCGCTGTTGTAAAATGATTTACGGTTACTGTATATGAAGCATGTAGGTTTTTTTTCATATGGGTAATGATATTATTAATCTTCCTCCTTTTATAATTTATACATATTTAGTAGACTAAACATTTTAACTCAACATTTGCGATTTGCATGTCGATTACAATGCTCAAATCTGAACGAGAATGATAGCGATAGCATCCTAACCATCTAAAACTAACGCATGTTAGTGTTTACTAGCTACCAGATTGATAATTCGCTCATCTACTAGCTGATTCATGAAGATAAATAAATGGAGGACCAGATAGTTTCCGTAACGTAGCCAGGCAGACAACAGATTAGAAAAACTAAAGATAGTATGCAAGCAATTTACAGTTACTTACTAGTTCAACAGCATGACGGCCAAGTCAGCATCGGTCTGGTAACACTCCTCAATTAGCTCACGCCAGCGAGCAAACGCTCGACCCATATTGATCCTCGTCCTGCCTTTCAGTTTATCACTCTCTCTTTTCCTCTTCCGACTCTACTCCGACAAAACCTTGGACTTCTTACGTTTCGCTGCTGCTTCAGCCATGACGAAAACAGACGCACGAAAACAAACGCGCTGGTTGGCCACATTTGAGGAAGTGGTGGGCGAAGTGGCGTATGCCGTAAAGCAGTCGAATTTTGTAGTTCTTTTTGAGCGCTGGTTACTACCCGCACCGCGAAGTTACATAGTGCCAGTAAAAGCGATACAGACCCCGTCAGGCTCTGGCAGACGTCTCATTCAACCTATTGTAAGTCGATGTACTATCACAAGGGTCTTGGAAATATATTATGAAGGTTGAAAAGCTACATGTTGTTACTTTAAGGAAAATACAAATTACAAAATACTCAAAAGTAATTAAATACGTATTTCAAATACATGTAATTAAAATACTGCCCATCTCTTCCACCGAATAAAGAAAGGTTGACTCTCCACAGAACATAAAATATTAACTTTATTTTATTTTTCGTGATCGCATTTATGAGGAAAAAACAATGTTACGGGTGTGGCAGTTCTCCGTTACGGAAGTGACCGCTCTGAAAGCGGCACTAAACTGCACAGAGACCTGGAGCAGGCATTTAAACCACCAAATATTGAAATATGCCATATCAGTATGGTAAGATTGCATAATAATTAACTTTATTATACTAAATCGCTCTATTTCAAATGGTTATGGATTATTTCTCATATTGACAAACGTGTCACCTTGTTGTTCAAGACTCAATATAGAGACCATGGTTTTCCTACCAACAGAACTTCTTGCTAAAATACATGAACTAATATTAATGTTTATCATATATGAGTTCAAATTGCAGGTTTCCTCCACAGTCAGGTGAACTGATTGACACTTTTCTGTAGGTGTGACTCGCAATCATGTCAGTTTTATGTTTTATGTCTAAGTTTGTGCAGTTCAAAGCACAGTCGTGAGTCAAAATGGTTTTATTTTATTTTATTTTATTTTATTTTGTGTCAAAATGATTGCAATATTATTATTATTATTATTATTATTATTATTTTGTCAGCTTGATCATGGGATTATAATGAATATTCATGTTTTAACCAAGAGGTGAAAACACGACATCCCTTATGAAAAAGGGTCTCAACTTTCAAATTCAGTTTAATAGATGTCGCTCTTTAATACGACGTGACAGATTTCTGTAGCACCTGACCTGAGTGTAAGCGGCAGATCAAGCACACATGGAGCGATCTTCTCTTACTTTTTGCCAGTTACAGGACGAAATTCGAACATCAGAAGGTATAAGATAGCCTACAGTACATCTTACAGAAGAGCATTGTCTCATAGGACAGATAACAGTTGGGTGTAAACTTGGATGTGTATCAGTATAATGGATTTGATTTTGTGCGTTTGGTCTTAAAGTGACAGCAGCCTAATATACCTACCTGCTGTTCTGTGTCATTAAAGTGAATCAAACAAAAGAGAAAATAACTTGCTGCTCTTGACTGAATAACTTTTTTAGCTTTAGTAAGAATACATTTAAATTTAATTCATACAGTGATGATTATGCAATATTTTATTTTTACATTTGATTATTACATTTCTGTATACTACACGTTAAATAAACCTATTGTACCTGATACATTTCATTTGTTAAATTAATATTGAATGTATATGTCCTATTGTTTGCAATTTGCTTCTTTTTTATTTTTAATAACAGAAATTAGAGAAAATAACACAAAATTATTATATTATTATGTATAGCGTGATCATGAAATAAGAATTTGGTCATATTGCCCAGCCCTATTTCCCCAAATTCAAACATCAAAAACAGATCTTACAGGTGCTTGTAAAGTAGGGCTGCACAATTATTTTATGTGTAGCTTTGTCAGTGCAGCATGGCTCTGTGATCAGTAGTAAATGCTGCTCCATCTGAAAGCCAGAGGGCGCTCTCACGCAAACACTGCTTGCCCTGCAGAAGTAGATAACGCACATTATTGCACGAAATCCCTATGGGCATCATACTATCCTGTAGCTGAATAAACAGAAGATTGAAGCGCTTTGATTGATTTATTAAACATTGTCTTTTGTTGGACAAGAGGTTCATAAATGCTTCTCCGACTCGTGTTTGGAAAGATGTTTGACGTGTGTTGAAATGCATGTTATAAGCGACTCAAACCACAGTGCTTTCAGATGGATCACAGAGCCGTACGTCACTTACAAGCTGCGCATAAACAATAATCACAGCCTTTGCAATTTCATAATCGCAATAAGACTGTTTAAGCGCGATGTCGTGCAGCCCTATTAGGAAGGCATGTTTCAACAAGTTAAAGTAGGCAACTTCTTAATAAAAGTTCCTACATGAAAGGAAACATTATAAAAATGTTATGAATTTGAAGACAAAATTTGTCTTTCTGAATGGGTGCATAACTAAGCTGTTTGGTTCATACATTGTAGCATGTACCATCGCAATGCCCCCTTCGTTTTGATGTGGTCATGACCTGTTTAATCAAAACTACATGTTTTTTCCCATGTAACACATCAGCCATGGTCCCACACCGGCTAAACACCCTCTGGCTCCGCCTACTACAGTACGCCCCAAACTCTCGCTATATTGTAGGTTAAGCTGGAAAGAGACTGACAGATCTGAGTGGACTGCTCTCAATCTTTTGATGGTGCCTGGGAGGCTCAATGTTTACACTTTTGGGGTAGAAGATAAACCCATGAATGGCATACTAACAATGAACAATAAACCTGGTTAAGAGAATGTATTTTAACATAAAATATCTTACATACTTCACCTTTAAAAAGAAGTTCCAGCCAGAAAATGTGGTCAGAGGAAGAACAAGTACTTCAGGTCTCTGCCCTCTAGTTTGAGGCTTCCGCTTGATTGTATTGATAAAAAAAAAATCTGCCCCACTTTGTCATTTTCAGGTTCAGCGTGTGTGGTCACATCTTAGTCACCCGTCTTCCTGAGACTGTTAAACAGCTTGGGCACTATAAAGTTACGCTCTCGGCCCAGGATCAGGGCTTTTTCCGCACAGTTGAAAGTGATAGTCATGGAGCATTCTGCTTTCAAGTCAAACCAGGGGACTACAGCTTGCAGGTAATGATAATTTCTATTGTAACGCCACTTGACTTTTAAAGTTATTGTAGTTGCACGTTAATTAAATTATGTTGTGTGCTGTGCTGCAGGTGACCCTCCCTGAAAGTGACGTAAAAGCTGGGCTCGCTCTTCAGCCATATTCTCTCGATATTTCACTGGTGGACCATCCTATCACCGATCTTCTCTTCACTCAGTTCATAGCATCTGTCTCCGGCTCTGTGTCCTGTCTTGGTGAGATTTTTTTTCATGCCCGCTATCAAATTCGATACGTGTGTTTTCTGTTTTTGTCTCGATGATTGAATTGTGTCATCAGTGGCATGTGGAGATCTGACAGTCACCCTTCAGCCTGTGAGCAGACAGGGAGAGAGGCAGAACCTCCAGTTGTCTGGCAGCAGTGAAACTCTCAGCTTTACTTTCAATAATGTGCTACCCGGCAAGTACAAAGGTAAGCACTGTTTTTCCCTGTTTTGATTTTAATGAGCAATAGAGACTATTAAAATTATAATTAAATATGTATGCAAATAGTTTTAGCCGAGTAAACGTGTTCAGTCACTGTTTGTTGGGCCGTGGAATGTCCTAGAAGCGACATACTGCAATCTGGTGATTTACCTTGTGTTGGTCGAAGTCTGTTGGTGCAGTGTGAATTGGTCCTAAAGGGTTAGTACACCAAAAAAAGAAAATTCTGTCATTAATTACTCACCCTCATGTCATTCCAAACCCGTAAGGACCTTCGTTCATCTTTGGAACACAAATGAAGATATTTTTTGATGAAATCTGAGAGCTTTCTGTCCCTCCATTGACAGCAATGTCATTGCAACTTTCAAGGCCCAGAAAGGTGGTAAAAACATAGTTAAAAATAGTCCATGCAACTACAGTGTTTCAACCTTAATATTATGAAGCGACGAGAATACTTTTTGTGTGCAAAACAAACTAAAATAACAACTTTATTCAACAATCTCTTCTCTTCCATGTCATTCTCATACGCTGCAGATGTAGTGTAAACAGTGCAGCGCTTCTGGGTTCTACGCCAGAACGTCGGCTGACTATTGGCCAGCATCACACATGACCAGCGTCGGCCAATACTGAGCCTACGTTCTGACATAGAACCCAGAAGTGCTGCACTGTTTACACTACGTCAACAGCGTATGAGAATGACATGGAAGAGAAGAGATTGTTGAATAAAGTCGTTATTTAAAAAAAATTTGCGCACAAAAAAGTATTCTTATCGCTTCATAACATTAAGGTTGAACTACTGTAGTCACATGGATTATTTTAACGATGTTTTACCACCTTTCTGGGCCTTGAAAGTTGCAAAGATGTTGCTGTCAATGGAGGGACAGAAAGCTCTCAAATTTCATCAAAAATATCTTCATTTGTGTTCTGAAGGTCTTACAGGTTTTACCCGTTTTAACCTTGAGTAGGTTCTAAACAGCTAGACCTTGTCAACTTGCAGATTTCACCTACTGCTGTCTTTGGCAATGTATAAATTACTACACAATTAATTAAAAATTGTAAGAAACTGAAGAAATGTAAACAGAAATTACTATTGTAATACTATTATTGTATAGTAAAATGTAAAAAAAAAAAAAAAAGTCTGTGCTCAGTCTGTAGCACTGTTGCCACACAGCAAGAAGTCCCCCACTGTGTGTGTGTGTGTGTGTGTGTGTGTGTGTGTGTGTGTGTATGCGCGCGTGCGCACTGGGGTTGCACAAGTCAAAAAGGGCATTCGGCGTAAAAGCTCTGTTAAATAGATGTGCTGATCATTTTGCTGTGGCGACTCCTAACAGGGAGCAGCTGAAAGAGAGTAAAATTAATAAGGTTATTACATTTTACAGTAATATCTGTTCTAGTTATAGTACTATTATAACAAAATATATGCTAATTTTAAAAATAATAATAGTAGTGATAATTAGCGGTTTGCAGAGAAGCCAATATCTGTATCTGTTGCAATGGCAAAATTATTTGTATCTGTATTCGGATAAAATCAGATGTGGTTTGGCCTTAAACCAGAAGTTTGTCCAAACTATGTGAAAAGCCCTTATTAAATTCCCTTTGTAGTTAACATGCATCCCTTTATAGTTAATGCCTTGTATAATTTATAAAAGTATTTTTTCATTACAAAAATGTCTCTAAATATGTTTTAATGAAAACAATAATACTAAATGTTAAATAAAATAAAATCGCTCTTTAGTAGAGAATGTCATTTGCGTGTGGGACATGTTCCAACTAGTTTATTGCCAAATTGCAGTTTTGCCCCCACCACTTTTAAAAGCCATTGGAAAAAAAATGGTTTGCGGAATCCATGTACAAAACACATCTAACACAAAATACATTTGTGCCGCTTTTCCATTTTCCACATATGCATATGCTTGCATGTTTATAATTATGTTGAAGTTTTATTATATTGCAATATATTATAGATTAATCATATTATTATTTTTGGAAATCGTGCAGCCTTTCAGTTTAAGAAAAAGATTAACAACCTCTGTTTATCACAGTGTCTATCACCCAAGAAGAGTGGTGCTGGAAGCATAAGTCAGTGGAGATCGATGTACTTGACACATATGTAGAAGGAGTGGAGTTCAGACAAACTGGATACTTGCTGCGCTGCTCACTGTCCCATGCCATTACTCTGGTGAGGCCTGAAAAAAAAATCAATATTTAATGATGGCTGAAGACATAGTTGCCAGAATACGCTGTTACTAGTTTCAAATGGTAATGATGAATATGATGGATTATTTGTCTATAATTTTAGGAATTTTTCCAAGATGGCAGTTCACCAGAGAACGTTGGCATTTACAATCTGTCCAAAGGAGTCAATCGCTTCTGTCTGTCCAAACCAGGTGAGCTCAGTCTTTCCTTCAGTTTTGTTGGTGAAGTTTATAGAGGCTAAAGTACTTAACATATTTCTTTTCAATCTAAGGTGTTTATAAAGTGACTCCACGTTCCTGTCACCAGTTTGAACAGGATTACTACACCTACAACACGTATGTGACTGCCGGTGCCAAGCTTTTTATTATAATCAAAGTAGTTGCCACAGCTTTTTATATCCTTTGATCCGGTTCTTTTGAAGTATGTGCTTGTTGTGTAACATTATTGAAGGAAGTCTAATCCACACTGTTTTTTTTCATCCTGTTCCTTAGGTCTGCTCCAAGCATCTTAACCCTGACTGCTGTCAGACACCACATGACAGGACTAATCACCACTGATAAAATGCTGGATGTCACGGTCACCATCAAGTGAGTGCGGCGGAACATTGTTAATGCATTTTTAAAAGTATAAAGCAAGTCTGTCTGTTGCTTTCTAATAGGTTAAAGGTTAAACCCCGGTATTCTTTGTTTTTTATTTTGGCAGATCTTCCATTGAGAGTGAGCCTGCTTTGGTTCTGGGGCCCCTGCGCTCAAACGAGGAAGAGCGAAGAGAGCAGCAGCTTCTGGAAATAGCTGCCCGCAGGAAGGAGAGGGAAGAAAGAGCAGAGGAGAAGAGCCTTCCTGTGGAGGAGAAACCAGATGAACTCCATGAGCCATTCCACTATGAATTCTCCTATTGGGCACGGTAAGATCTTTTGAGGAATGTTTGCTGTAATTTTCCACTTCTGTCTACCAGGTATGTTTCATTTTCCAAGTTCCGAGCCTTTCAAAGTATGCTCATTTGGCCGTTAGCGCAGGAAGACGCGTTCGGCATCTAGTGGACTTTGTTTTCAGGCGCTTGTCGTGGAAATTCTCAATACAAATACAACCTACTAAATCTGACTTCTTCACCAAGGACAATTCAAAAAACTTCCAGTTGTTAACATAATAGTATTCCCTGAATACTTACAATACAATACTTCCCTGAAGTATGGTGACGGCTTCACTACTGTCTATCACTACTTCAATCACACGAGCGCACAGTTCTTTCGCATCTATACACTCTCACCGTCCTTCTCAGGTGTACGCTGGACCGACACAGGATCATTAATACTAACCCAGAGTATTATAGCCTCACCCCGAGGGCCGCTCTATAGTCTTCCAACACTATCACTGTCTCGACGGTGGTCTTTTGAGCGTAGAATCTTTAGTACTTCTATTCCTCAGCTGCACAGCATAGATATATCTGACACAACTCCCATGTTGCTCTTTGCAGGAATAAAGTTTTATTCACAGCCGAGGAGTTCTCTGACCACAACAAAAAGAGACATGTGAATTTAAATCTTACAGTTGAGTAAAAATCAATATAACTCAATTATCTAAGCTAACCATATTACTGTTAGTTCTACAGTGTTAAGTACTTTTTTGGTAAGTCTACATGGTCTTTGACCTGAGCATACTTAGTCTGCATTTTTCTGTAAATTTCATACTGAAAATACCCTTTTTACCATTTCTGAGGCCATTACATCAAATATTTCTATCACACGCTCAAGTCACTCAAACATGCTGTTGTACATGCATCGTCCATGCGGACACAAAAATCCGGCTGCACGTGGACAGTGTGCGCAGACAGTGTGGAACGTGGACGGCCAAAGTATACTTTGGGCTTTAGGAAAAAATTGTAAAATCATATGTTCAAAGAAAGTGTATTACCTTGTATTTTCGTACCAGTCATGAATTTCTTGGTATTCATTTTATATCTTGACTGTGTTGGTTATTTCAGGGCTGGGGAGAAGATCACAGTCACACCTTCATCCAAAGAATTTCTGTTTTACCCTCCTGAAGTAGAGGCTACAATCACTGGAGGTTAGAGTGCAATACAAACTTCTGAACCCTTTTTTAAGCTTTTTATATTATGATAATAAATGCATTTTGTGTCCAAGCACTTTCACAACAAATACAAAACAAATTGCAGAAAATTTCTATTCACACAAAGGACGGTAACATTTGTCAAGCTACATCAAAAGCAAATCCACACTTATACATAAGGTGACACTGACTGATAACCAAATTCATGGGGTTCATATCGGTACAAAAAATGAGGCAACTACACTTTCAGAAAAAATTAGCAAAATGTACCTTTAGTGGAACAACATCTTGTCATTGGGGCAGTACCCGTATAGGAACAACTTTATTCCTTATTTACCCCAAACCAGTGCATATTAGTACCTTAAAGGGATAGTTCAGCCAAAAATGAAAATTCTGTCTCAAGTTGTTCTAAACCTGTATTAATTGTTTTTTTTTGTTTTTTTGATGTTTTGAAGAATATGAGTAAATGATGACATGTTTTTTTTTAATCCCTTTAAGGGTGCATTTTGCCAAGAGTAAAGAGTGAGAAACTACGGAAATTCGATTAGCTGGTTCAGGATGTTGTTAGAACTAAACTCTGTAGGAAAATGGCCCTCCTAAAGCAGGTTTGGACACACCCGATGTAGGCCAAGACCAGGTATACGGGCTTATGAGAATTATAAATTGTTGTTGATGGTTATTAATTTGGGTTTTAGTAAATTCAACATGAAAAATGGCATTTGGACATTACTTGGTGTGTTCAACTCATATATCTGAAATATTGATAAATCAGTTTTGTAAAAAAGTATTTTCACTCTTTCAACCCATGGGTCTGTCATGGAATGTAAGAAACTTCTTCCATATGTGTGTCCCATAGTGAAATGCCTCACTAATGTACCTCAGAAAACCGGGTTACAGTTTTACTCCAGTTTATTATATCTAAACCTGTAATACAATCCTTTGTTCTGACAGAGAACTGTCCTGGTCAAATGGTGGAGATTGCTGGCAGGGCAGGGCTGTTCCTCACAGGGCAGGTGTCACCTACACTGGAGGGTGTGGAAATCTCCATTAAGGAGAGTGGAGCTACTAACCCTCTCATTACAGTTCTCACGGATGAAACTGGATCCTACAGGTATCTCACTTATTTATGAACATACCGCATTCATTTATTTAATAGCTCTCTTATCTATTTATTTAATAATGCATATTAGCGTAAAAGTATGGTTTAGAAAGTGAATGACTAATGGCATATTTAAAAATGAAGTGCAGTCATTGTGGCTGAAAACGTAAGTGGACTCTAGTGTTCTAATCAATAAAAATTGAAAACTCCTTTTTTCCCTTTGAAACCAGTGTTGGACCCCTACATAGTGACTCTCTGTATGACATCAGTGCCAGTAAAGAGGGCTTTGTCCTGACTCCAGTGGAGGGAAAGACAGGAGACTTCAAAGCGTTTGCCTTGGCAGGGGTCACTTTTGAGGTTAGTGCCATATTAACGTCTTCTCATAAGCTTAGTTGATCACATTTCATCTTGTATTTTCATTTCTAGGAAACAAATGGTTAATTTTGTTGAAGATTTTTTTCTTGCCCCTCAGATAAAGGCAGAGGATGGTGTTCCTCTCTCAGGGGTTCTGCTGTCTCTCAGTGGAGCCAGCTTCCGCTCAAACTTACTCACTCAGGACACTGGCCTCCTCACCTTCAACAACCTGGTACTGTCTTTTCAGTGACTATGGGCATCTTTTTGATGTGTCTATCACATTGGTGTAGAAGTTTATACTGAAAAAAATTACAGTTTTAAAGGTATAATTTATTTAAACCAAAAATTCTGTCATTGTTTCCCTGGGGCTGTACGATTAATCATTATTGATTTTTGAATTTGGCTTCCGAACAATTATGAAAACAAGATAATCAAGGTAAAATTATTATTGTGCCACTGCCACATTCCATCCAGCGCACCTTCCTTTCATTCACAGTGGTGTGCTTTCATTCCTCCCTAAAAACCCAAGCTTATCATCTAAATCAGTCAAATACGTGAGTGTTGTAAAATGCAGTCTACTGTTGCTAAACTGCAGGATGGGTTTTATATTAAACCGTGTTATTAAAAGCGCATTAAGCTGCAAAAGAGACACTGTTCCCCAGGCGGCTTTCTGTGTGCGTGCTCCGAGTCAGAGCCAAACGCAGATAAGCAAATGGGCTTCAGATATGCGCCTAAACACGTGTGTAACAGTATATTGGATCTGTGCATTAGCTCTTAAAGTGACAGAAGCCTAATATACCTGCTGTAGTCTGTCATTAAAGGGGTCATATGATGCTATTTTCAAAGTTCATTATTTTGTGTACTGGATGTAATAGAATATGTTAACATGCTTTAATGTTCAAAAAATACATAATTTTTCACATACAGTACATTATTGTAGCTCCTCTATGCCCAGCGTTTCTAAAACGTGTCAATTTCTACAAAGCCCCTCCTTCTGAAAAGCGTAGTGTGCTCTGATTGGCCAGCTGACCCAGAGCATTGTGATTGGCCGAACACCTCAAGCGTTGTGTCGGAAATGTAACGGTAATCACAAGCTTCAACTTCAAAAGCAATTATGAAGACCGTTAATAATGTCATCAGTTTTATCCACTGATCTATATATCAGTGGATAAAACTGATTCAAAACTGATTCTAAAACTGATTCTATATAGATCAGTGGTTTTATCATATCATCTGATACTCGTATGTATTTGCAGTACACAGTTCAACTGAACTAGGCGTAATTATGTCGTTCCAAATCTGTATGACTTTCTTCTGTAGAACATAAATACCTAGATTTTCTTAATCTCTCCTCCCTCCATTTCAGAGTCCTGGCCAGTACTATTTCAAACCCATGATGAAGGAGTTCCGCTTTGAGCCCTCAGCACAAATGATCACAGTAGAGGAAGGACAGGTCCTCCATATTCCTATCACTGGCTTCAAAACTGCATACAGGTCAGCAGTTCAGTGTTACAGTATGCACTGGCAGTAAAAATGCTTAGTACAAAGCATATATATATGTGTGTATTTATTTATGTATTTATTTATATGCGCGTACAGTACTGTGCAAAAGTCACGTTTTGTGCGTTACTGTGCACGTTAGTATTTTCACTGGCGGAAAAATTGTTTTAAGCCATTTATTTATATCTTTTGTTGTAGTGTGTCAGTAGAAATATCAGTTTACATTTCCAAACATTCCTTTTGTCATTAATTGTAATAATCCACTGAGATATTTGTATGCATAAGGAGTCTGACAACAGCCGTTATGCTCCACACGGAGATCTGATCTCACCATCATAGAGTCTATCTGTGATTACATGAAAAAAAACCAGAAATAAACTGAGACTAAATCTCTAAAATCCAGAAGAACTTTGGCAACGTCTCCAAGACGCTTGAAGAAACCTCCCTGCAAAGCTACATTACTGTGGAAAGTTATAGGCATTTGTGTAAAAATGCTATAAAATGAGGATGCTTTCAAAAATACTGTCATAAACAGATTTTATTCATCAAATAACTCCTGTTAACTAAATCAAATAAGTATTTGGTGTGACCACCCTTTGCGTTTAAAACCGCTTTTGTCCTTGATACACTTGCGCATAGTTTTTCAGGTAGCTTTGCAGTCAGGTTTCTTCAAGTGTCTTGGAGACATTGCCGCAGTCTATCCTGTTTCTAAATGTAATTTTCGAAACATGCTCATTCCATCGTGAAGTAAATTTTCCACTTGTACATTTTGACATGTATCTTAGCTGCTATGGAACAGTGCAGTCAATAGGTGGCGATGCAGAGCAGGGTGTTTCCGTGGAGGCAGTGGGGCAGGGAGAGTGTGGCATGTACAGTGAGGACACCGTTACTGATGAAGAGGGACGCTTTAGACTCAGAGGCTTGCGGGTGAGACTTTACTTGAGTAACTCTTCAGATAAACAATACGACTGACAAATGTTCACAAAAACTACATTTTAAGATTCTAAACAAAGCTTGCCTTTTCTTTGTTCATTGTCAGCCTGGGTGTAACTACAATATTCAGCTGAGAGAAGAAGGAAATGATCACATAGAGAGAGCATTGCCACCACACAAAACTATTGAGGTGAGCATTGGAATTTATTGACCTCATGGTTTTTTTTTTTACACATTATATCCATGAATACCCCCAAAAGATTGATTATTTCCACAGCAATATTAATACGGACGTGTTAAACATCACTGTAGTAATATATGTCTGTATTGTACATTGCATTAGTCAAAAGTGTTCATTAAACTGAAACATTGAGCGATTTAAAAGAATTTTAAGTGATTTCCATCATTTTGACAGACAATAAATATTGTATTTACCTGCTTTAGACACATTCCAGTAAACACTCCTATTAGGGATAAGAAGTGAAATGGAAATGGGGAGACAAACATTTTAAAGCAAACTTGTGAAAACAAACCTGGAAAGAGACATTAGGATTTGGGGAGAAAACAAGAGATTCTTTGTGCATTCCAGTGAATTATTCATGGGATATATATCATAAATGAAATCTGGAGAGCAGACCATAAATGCGCAGTATATGTTGTCCTTTTTCATACTGTTACAGTGGAATGCAAAAGAAAATAACCAGGAGGAAAAGAATACACAGACTGAAAAGAGCTCTTGCCATAGATATTCTTCTTATACCACGTCACATCAAAATACCAATCATTACGTTATTCTCCTGACGTCTGAAGAAGATTTTACAGCTCATTCAGTCAAACTGACGGCTGTTGGCTCATTAGGAAAAAGGTGGATGTGAAGTTTTCATTCATTTAATTATTTTTTTGACTTTTAGGTGGGCAACACTGATATTGAAGGAATAAACATAATCGCCTTTAGACAGATCAACCAGTTTGATCTGAGTGGCAATGTGATCACTTCCCCTGATCATCTTCCCACTCTCTGGGTAGGTGCAGTAACTCTAAATCTCCTTTTTCTCATATTTGATGAAATCTTGAAGTCATTGTTATTCCTCCCTCTCTAAAGGTGAAGCTCTACAAAAGTGACAATCTTGACATTGACAATCCCTTCCAGACTGTGTCTCTAGGCCAGTCCCTGTTCTTCCACTTCGCCCCCCTACCACGTGATGGAGAGGTAGATCATTACTTATCACCTCTATTCAATTTTCATCTAAACTACTCCTATTTTTTAGATTTTGTTTCACAACATTCATATTGTTCTGCCAGTACTTTCCACCAGCTTAAAAATTGGTGGTCATTTTCATTTATTAATTTCATTTTATTGTCCTCTTGCAGAGCTACGTGTTGATGCTGCAAACATCACTTTCACACTCCCAGTATGACATCAAACTCCCACAGGTCTCTTTCACGTCCTCTGGTTACCACAAACATGTAACACTAACCTTTAATCCTAAGGTAAGAACCTTTTCGCACAAAACATACATAATTATTTTAGGGCTGGACCCAAATATTTGAATATTCGTTCGGTGGGTTGGTATTCGATTTGAAAATTTGACATTCGAATATTCGGGTTTTTTTGTGGTTTTTTTCACACCTGGCACCCCCCTCGAAACGGTTCTCATTCGCGCTTGAATATGTTCAACACTATAAAATCTGACAAAATACAATACTCTTTTTTTACAATTATCTTATATAGCTAGCCATTTTTAATAGGATGGACAGTTGAAGGAACCCAACCTCGTTATACTTAATAAATATATTTGCTTCTTCTTGGCCTACTAAAGTGTTCCTGCAACGGGAGTATTCTCTGGCTAGAGCGCAGAACAGTGGAGTTTGTATGGACAGAAGTGCATGCCTGAGCTTGTATTTTGTGTTAAGCTGCGTTGCTTTGACATTGTGGAAAATAGAATAATAGAAACAAAATGTATTAGCCTTTTTACCCGTTATCAATTATCATTATCAATCTAAATTAATCTCGTTTTTAATTTAACTTAATTTTGTTTTTCTTTATTTAAATTTTTTTTTTTCTTTATTTAAATTTCGTTTTTCTTTATTTAAATTTCGTTTTTTTTATTTTATTTAAATCTACCCTTTACTGTGTCAGTAATTTGTTAGTCAGAAAAATATTAGACTACCTTAATAAAAGTATTGCTTAAGTTAACAGACCTGTGTGTGTGTGTGTGTGTGTTACGTGCGAGTGTATTTACTTTGTGTTGTTCATGGGGAAGATGTGTTTAATATCACTAGTGCAGTGTCCGTTCTCGGAGCATAAGCCCTGCCCGTGTGAGGTGCGCCGCTTCCCGCTCGCGTTGTTCTGTGGTTTATTAAATGTTTATTAATTCTGAACGTGTCGTGTCTCGCGTGTATATCTATATTGCACCAAATGCGACACTGCACTCCCTTGTGAAGTCGATTGGATGAACGGTTTTCGAAATAATCAAAATACAAACGGACTTACAGACACATAGAGAATACTGCCTTTATTAGAGAGAAGAATATGTTCAGCCCCCTCTCTCCGAAGCTTTGAATATTCGATGTTCATTACTACCGAAGCTTCGAAGCTCAAAGAATGGTATTCAGACCAGCCCTAAATTATTTTCTGTTCGGTGATGAAAACATGCCGAATAATTAGATTTGTGTGAATAGATTGTTCATCTACAATTAGTTAATTTGCCATTTGGTAGAGCTGCAGGATTAATCGATTAAAGATTGCGATCTCGATTCCTAAATGACAACAATTTGCCTGTCTATTAAACTTTTGACAAAATCACACGGGAAAATTCAAATATGCGCTGCCGCTGAGCCAGAGAGAGCAGTAGTCATGTATAGTATAGGTACAGCTTCATAGACTTTTCAACCACACAGTTTGTTACAAATTAGTTTTTTTGTTACACAGTTTGTTACTTCTGTTCAAAATACTCAGATTATCACAGAAGTAATAGGATAACAGAGAGAGCAGTTGTCATGTATAGTATAGGTAAACAGCTTTATTGTCTTTTCAACCACACAGATTCATTATTTCTGTTACAAATATTCATATTATCACAGCAGTAATAAGATAAGTCTATAGTTCAAATATAAACACTGATGTCAAAAGTAGCAATCAAAATAAGAGCGAATAAATCACCTTTTGAAAATAACTTGGCACTTCAAATAATGATTGTATCAATGATGATCGTTACACCAGTAGTATATATGTATATGTATATATATGTGTATATATGTGTATATGTATGTATATATATATTAGGGCTGTCAAACGATTAATCGCGATTAATCGCATCCAAAATAAAAGTTAGTGTTTACATAATATATGTGTGTGTATGGAGTATAATTATTTTCTATATATAAATACACACACATGCATATATATTTAAGAAAAATGTGTTATTTATATATAAAATATTTATATATAATATAAATTATATATAATATAAATATATATACACAGTATATACATGCAAATATTTCTTACATATATACATGCATGTGTGTGTATTTATATATAGAAAATAATTATACACCGTACACACACATATATTATGTAAAAACAAACTTTTATTTTGGATGCGATTAATCGCGATTAATCATTTGACAGCCCTAATATATATATGTGTGTGTATATATGTGTATGTATATATATATATATATATGTGTGTGTGTGTGTGTATATATATATATATATATATATATATATATATATATATATATATATATATATATATATATATATATATATATATATATATATATATATATATATATATATATATATATGAAGTAAAATAATTGAAAGAATTGAAATGGGGAAATCACATTATGAAATAAATGCTTTTCTCCAAAACACATTGGCCCCAATTATTGGCTCCCTGATACTTTTTGCTACCTCCTTTTGCCAAGATACCAGCTCTGAGTCTTCTCCTATAATGCCTGATTAGTTTGGAGAACACCTGACAAGAGATCAGAGACCATTCCTCCATACAGAATCTCTCCAGATCCTTCAGATTCACAAGTGCATGTTGGTGCTTCTCTTCTTCAGTTCAGCCCACTCATTTTTCTATAGGGGACTTTTTTAGGGGACTGGGACGGTCATGGCAGAAGCTTCATTTTGTGCTCAGTTACCCATTTTTGTGTTGATTTTGATGTTTGTTTTGGATCATTGTCCTGATGGAAGATCCAACCACGGCCCATTATAACATTTCTAGCAGAAGTGGTCTGGTTTTGATTTTTTTATCTGTTGGTATTTGCTAGAATCCATGATGTCATGTATCTGAACAAGATGTCCGGGACCTCCTGCAAAAAAATAGGCCCACAACATTAAAGATCCAGCAATATATTTAATAGTACACATTGGGTAATTTTTTTTAATCCCTGTTTGCACCAAACACAGCTGCTGGGTTTGCTGCCAAAAAGCCCTTTTTTTGTTTCATCTGACCACAGAATCCGGTCCCTTTTGAAGATCCAGTCGTGTCTGACAACTGAATATCCGGAGTTTATTTTTGGAGGAGCAAGGAGGATTTTTCTTGAAACCCTCCTAAACAACATGTGGTGATGTAGGGGTTGTTTGAACATTTTTTTAGGCTTTCTGTCCCCCAAGACTCAAGTAATCTCTGCAATTCTCCATCTGTGATCCTTTGGAGAGTCTTTGGCCACTCAAACTTTCCTCCTCACCGTGCATTAAGACAGTATAGACACACGTCCTCTTCCTGGCAGATTCGTAACATCTTTAGTTCATTGGAACTTCTTAATTATTGCCTTGATGGTCAAAATGGGGATTTTCAATTCTTTAGCTATTTTCTTACAGCCACTTTCTATTTTGCGAAGCTCAACAATCTTTTGATGCACATCAGAACTATATTCTTTGGTTTTACTCATTGTGATGGATGATTAAGGGGATTTGGCCTTTGTGTTTCCTCATATTTAAACTCCTAGCAAGAAGTCATAGCTAGACTATCATCACCCTTGTGTGCTAAAAAAGGTAAATATTAATAGGAATTTACTTCAGAGATATTAAAAAAAAAATTCTAGGGCTGCCAATAATTGTGGCCAACGTGTTTTGGAGAAAAACATTTATTTCATAATGTGATTTGAAATTTCAAATTTTGATTGAAATCCCCCCTCCCCCTCCCCCCATTTTTAATTATTTTACTTTAATGAAAGGTTAGATTTTTGCTATTTTTTTTAATGAAAGATCAAAAGGATAAACAATGCAGATTTATTTTTTACAGCCATTTTAGATCATATTTACCAGGGATGCCATTAATTCTGACCACAACTGTAAATATATTTATATCTGATGTATCATTCAGCCCTAATTTGTTTACACTTTTTCGGCTTTCAACAGAGGAAAATGCCAGATCAAGATGTTTCCCAAGGATCTTTCATCGCCCTTCCTCTGACATTGCTGCTGTTACTTGCTGTGTATAATCATGAGCGGGTATGTTTTTTTTTTTTTTTCAGGATGGTTGAAAGCTACTTAGAGACTCTTGTCATTTACAATAGCTGCAGTTCTTAGGACATTATGTAAATAATGATATTTTGTCTTTCCAAGGTGATCCCACTTCTTCTGCAGCTGTTCAATCAGATCCAGGGTGTTCTAGGACTCGCTCAGACAAGCGGGGATGGAATCCCTATGGATGAAGCCAAGCGACAGTCAAAGAGGCCAAAGACAAGACGTACATGAAACCCCAGTATGAGCTAATATGAAGGCAAAGCCAATCGCTGCATTCAGATCTCACAGGCATCCAGTGTCAGACAACACATGAGATTATGTTGGTCTGATCATAAAATCCTTTCATAAAAACAACCTCATTTGGAGTCGCCAAAGTTTTTTGGACATCTTTAATTTTGTTTTGCTGAATCTCAGATGACTTAAGACTCTTTGCCTGTGGTATCCTGGTCACACAGATCCCTATAATTTACAGTCCCTAGCACGTGTGAATGTGGCTCTGAGATTGTGTATGTTTGTGAGATTGCTCAGGGAGGACGGCTGATTTAAAAGACTACAAATGTGTGTGTTTTTTGTTTTGTTTTTTTTCCAGTTTTTTTTCACTAGTATACAGAGTAAGAACCCAAGGAATTGGTTGTTTGATGATTCCGGTAGTGTCCTATATGACTAGTTTATTAATCCCACACTCCCATAAAAAATGTATCAGTTCAGTTTTTTTTTTATATAACCTTACTAGAATTTGTAAACACCCTTACATTTTTAAATAGAGATTTGTTTAATAAACACTGATATTGTTTTCACTAAATAATTCATTTTATAAGATTTTTTGGTTTCCTTCATTTGTTTAAATGCAACAAGACAAACCCTAAAGATAAAAAAAAAAAAATCAATTCCCTACCATTTGATGGATTTAGTACATATTCATTCCACTTCATTAAACCGTAAATAATATGATAATGTGTCTGGATATAGAGAGAACCAAATTAATAAAGTGTTTTGGAATCTACTTAACTATATATTGTGCTTATTGTGGGTGGGGGTGTGGAGGTGTGTGTGTGGGGGGGGGGGGTAATTATAATTACAAAATTATTGGTGTAATTTATGTAAAAACTTGATCAGATGTTATATGCAAATGTATGCATTTTGGCAATATTGTTGTAAATATTGGCAGACAAAACAAATCAGTCAAAGAGATGCATCTGAATTACACTATATAATTCTAGGAATTATATTTGTATGTTTATTTGAAGGTTTTGTTATTGCCATAGACTTTACATTTTGATAGAATTATTTCACTCAATTGGAAGTTCAGATGGAAAATCAGAATTAATAAGTTGTTAATTCAATAAATGTGTTGAGAGAAGATTTAGTGACATGTCATGTGTGTGTGTGGGAAAACATAATTAATACCTATGTTTAACATATCCTATGTTTTTGAAATCAGGTTGATGAAAGTGAATATATCACATTTATTGATGCTCTTCAGAGTCTGAATAGCTACTAGCTCGTGTGTTTGTCTGACATGTTATTAAGGAGAACTGAGGTGACATACATTTTATTGGTTTACTCTCATCAACTGCAATTTGTGAAACGTGTTGTAGCCTACTTACTGTGGCAGCTATAAGCCCTGTCGCGGAGAGATTCATTTTTGTTACATGAAGCATCACATTTTACCTTACATTTGTGAAGAGTAATTACAAAAGTATAATAAACATGTCCTTACTATGTAAATGTAATTTGTGGCGTAAATCGAGTATGGTAAGCATAGTTTTTGTCAATTACTAAAGTTATTATTACAACACTAAAACTGTGATAATTTGGTGTTACCCACCAAAGAAATAGAGAAGCCGAAATTAAAAGTAAAGGGAGGTTACACTTTATTTTAAGTTGTCAGGATTACAGTGATTATAGCCTACATTTAAGTACCGAGTAATAATAATCAACTATCCTGCTATTAGGTTAGGGTTAGGATGAGAGTTTGGTTTAGGGTTAATTGCATGTAATTGCTATGCATAGTTTATAGTTACAGTAACTACATGTAACAATGACACTGTAATAAAATAAAGGGTTTCTGAAAGATTCTTACAAGGAGTTCCCATATATTATTTCTTTAACTGTAACATTTTGGCGGAATTGCCAGTTTGTGTAATAATATAGCAAATATATAACATGCAGTATTAATTGTTATACCCTGAATTATGCGCGAAACTCGAGCTTTTAAGACCCAGAGGGGGTCCATCGCTCCTTCTCATTGATTACGTATTTCAAGCCGAATCTTCAAACCGGTGGTCAGTGTCCCTTAATTGACAAGTGGATTTCAGCGCTGCTCCGCGGGGTGGTGTCGACACAAGTCAACACCTGCAGCCATTTTACGATCCGATGTAAAATATCACTGTGATGCCGTGAATCAAATCCATCTCTGAGCAGAACGTCTGCACCCTTGAATCCAGCAGGTCAAAAAATGGTGAAAAGAAAGAGCTTGGATGACAGTGACCAGGAAAACTGCCGGGGAATCCCGTTTCCGATCCAAACCTTCCTATGGAGACAGACCAGGTCAGTGATTTAGTCGTGGCATAACAGGTGTTTTTTTCTTGTTGGTGTTTGTTTTGTTTTTTTGAGTGATTAGTCTGTTTCTCTTGTATATGGCTCCCGCAGAGCCTTTCTCATTCGTATGCATCTCTCATACCGGTTTCTGAATTGATTTCTGTTGCGCTGGTGTCTCGTGCGTCATCTTTTCATACACCGCCGCACCTTGTGTGTCTTATTATAAACCCCTAAACAAAATTTGCAGAATATTCAATCGAATATGTAACCTTCATAGAGCAATGCTGCTGCCAGTGCTTTACCCAGAGTTCGTCATAATTCAGTTTCAGTTAAAATCATCTGATTGTCCTTGTCAGCTCGACTGTTATTTTATGCAGTTTTATTACAGACATGTAACGTAACTAAATGAAATATGTATCTGTTTCAGCGCGTTTTTGCGGCCGAAGTTAGGGAAGCAGTATGAAGCCTCCTGTGTGGTGAGTGTAATAATCATAAGTGAACACTGTCACCTGTGCTGTGAATAATCTGTCCTCTATCTCGGAAAACAATACCATAAGCCTAAATCAGTAGAGGTTCATTCATGTAGCCTACATCCATAAGTTTAAACGTAAATATTAAGATGTACCTGGAAGGTTGTGATTGTGAATAATAATAATAATTAATAAAGTTCCCTAACTGGGTTTTTAAAATTGGGGTTAATAAAAATAATAAATAAAAAACTACTGAATTGTGCATTGCTCTTTTTTTAGTCTGCTTTCTAAAGACGATGCAAGACTGGAAATCATGGAATTAATTGTGAATATTTCGTTTTATTGACAGACGCAGCGTTTTACCAGTAAGAAATAAAGCAAATCTGCATATAGTTTTGTAATTAGGCTACTAAATTAGTAGCCTATTATTATCATTATTATGTCAGATAACTGACAGTCAGGCTGGTTTATTCTGTTCTCTTCCTTGTGTACAAATAATATTGTAACAAGAATAAGTAATCATTTAATAAGTGCTTTTGGGGATTATGTCTCACGCTTTTAATCCTGGCTAGTCATTTGAGCGGGTGCTGGTGGAGAACAAACTCCATGGGCTCTCTCCAGCCCTCACTGAAGCCATCCAGAGCATCTCTCGCTGGGAGCTGGTTCAGGCTGCTCTACCTCATGTTCTTCACTGCACTGCCATCCTTCTTTCGAACCGCAACAAGCTGGGTAGGAACACTTTTACGGTTGCTAGATTACGTGTGTTTGGGTGAAATCATTTTGTGGTTAATTTTATAGCTTAGCATGTCCAAAATCTCTCTTCACCAGGACACCAGGATAAACTCGGGGTAGCTGAAACAAAACTCCTTCACACTCTACATTGGATGCTTCTGGAAGCGGCGCAGGAGTGTCACCAGGAGCCTGGCCTGGGACACGGCTGGTCTGGGGGCAGCAGTGGCGGCAGTAGTGCCTACCTTCAGCCTGTAGGGAACCAGGGTCTCACAGACCGCAATGGCAGCACCACTGAAGAGAATGAGTATGCCCGTGCCAAACTCTACCACAAAAACATGGCCACTGTGGAGCTCTTTGTGTTTCTCTTTGCGCCCCTCATTAACCGGATCAAGGTTGGAACCTTTATTGTTTCGATTTTTGCGACAGGGCTCAACAATAAGGATGGCCTGCTGAGTCACTTGCCTTTTTGTGCAAGTGCTGCGTTGCCACTGTAAATTTTGGATTCATTGATAGTTGGTGCATTAATTATAGTGTCTTGGCTTTCTATGATATATTATTATTATTGTTGTAGAATCTTCTGATTTGTCATTAGATAATGTTATCTAGATGGCTTACATAGATGAGGTTAGTAGAAGTTTGTTTATGAATTTATGGAGTTACATTACAGCTGTATAATTTTCATCTTATTTTTTTTATAAAAATCGAAATATTTTATTATTATTTTAATTCTTAAATAATTCTAATGAAATAATAATAAAATAATACAAATATTTTAGTGAGTGAAAAAGCAAAGTTAAATTACTGAAAAAAAAAAATTCTAGCAAAAATAGAATCATAGATCATAGAAATAGATCATTCTTTTGTGGCGGGGCCGATGAAAATTTGCAGTACAAAGCAAGTAAAAAATTGAAATCCTCATTGTTGAGCCCTACTTTATCAGTTCAAAATACATCATCATTTTTTGAATGTGCATATTCCTTTTTTTTATTAATTAGTTCAAACTGCTAACATTGTTGATATTTTTGGATTTGGCAGGAGTCGGACCTCACCTTTCGATTGGCTGGTGGGCTTGTTATTTGGCAGCCAATGTGGGAGCACCGTCAACCTGATGTTCCTGCTTTTTATGCCCTTGTCAAACCCATGCGTAATATTGTTACAGGTCTGATTTCTGTCAATTCACCTTTCACCTCTGTCCTCAACATCAGTGTAATTTTTTACCCATTTACCGGTCATTGTTCTTTATGTGTGCCAATCGTTTGTTTCAAACATCTGCTTTCTCTCTCTCTTATATTTTCCACAGCAAAGAGGAATTCTCCAGTGAATAACCAGTGTAGTCCTCATGATACCAGTAACCCATGCCCTGCAGTGAGTATTCAGACTGTGATTTGCAGCCGCACAGCCCCTTGTGGCTCATTCAGTCCAGGCTTAAATTAATTTCCTCTCGTAATACATTAACATTATTGTTCTGCTGGGGTCATGTGATTTCCTCTTCTGTCTCGGCTTTCAGGTGGTATGTGAATCAGCCCTGCCTGACTCCTCCTCCCCTTCAGTGACAGGACAGGGCTGTCGTCGTGGCAACTCTGTGGAGAAGGGAGGGTCTTCACAGCAGGCCTTTGAGAGAGGATTTTCACAACAGAAGAAGTGAGTGTTTGTACACACAGGTGGTACATATAGCAGCACTATCTACGATCATTCTATGTTGAAATATAGTGGAAAAAACGTCAGTATAGAAAACAATCTAATTTCTGGGTGGTTTTCCTCTACACTGAACAAAAATTTTACAATAAGGTTAAATGATCTGCGTTAATCCCTGGGTTAATGTTAATCAATTAGTTAATACATTAGCTATCATGAAATAATAATGAAAAAAATACTTTTACAGCAATTATTATTCTTTATGTTACTTTTTACATATACAAATACAGTTTTCACACATTTAATTCTATAAATTAACACAATTAACTTAAGTATGAACGAACATTAATTACCAATAATACATTTAGAAATATGCATATTAATATATTATAAATAATAAAAAATAATACATTTATAAATTAAGATTAACAGATTAATAAATGATGTAAAATTTTGTTCTTTGTTTGTTCATGATAACGTATTAACTAAATCATTAGTTAAACGGTATCATTTACTAAACAGGTCTAGATTTACTAAACTTAGATTACTAAAATTAGCGTGAGCACAATTCCAAAAAAGCGCCGATGGGTGTGGAAAGTTCTGCTCGTGATCTACTGACGACACGCAAATTAAAGAACACAGACGCAGCCGTATCATATGATCAATGCAATCTACCAAGCGCAGCACAAATTAGCGTCTGGTTTAAGATGTGCTTTTTTGGGCAGTAAATAATGGTGCAAATACCAGTAAATTGACTAACCTTAGTAAATCACCTTGCATGATTCATTTAAATACTCTCCTCCTATAATTTTTGTGCCTGAAAGGGAAACTCCTACGAATGCATATAAGGTCAGCCGCAAAAATAACCCTGTCCACACTCCACACCTTTTCAGTGCTAATTTTTCACTGCGTGTTTTTAGTAAATCCTGACAGTAGTTTTTTAACGCCAAAAGACGGTTTGTGCTGGCGCAAGCTGTTAGTAAATCTTGCCCTTAACGTTATTGTAATGTGTTGGCAGAAAAGTAAAAAAATCCATTATAATCTTTTAAAACTAGAATGATCTTAAAGCAGTTTTTCTTTAAACTCATCCTATGTTGGCTAGATAAACAGCGTCCATTTCCAGCTAGACTCCCATCTGTTACAGTGTTAGTCTGTGCATGTGATCGCAGTGCAGTTGCCAAGCAACGCTTCTCAGCAACCTCAGTCTGAACTTCTTTCTGACCATAATTTTCTGTAACAACCTCTCTGTCTTTCTTTCACCGAAAGTTTCTCAGTCCCAAGTGGCATCTCTGTATCGCAGCGGGCAAGGTATGCCACCTATTTTGACGTTGCAGTGCTGCGTTGCTTGATGCAGCCTCACTGGACAGAAGAAGGTGTGCACTGGGCTCTCATATTCTACTTGCAGCGGCTGCGTCAGATACTGCAGGAGAAGCCTGAACGCCCCCCCGAGCCCCTGATACCCCCCTTACCACGGCCCCGCAGTAGCTCCATGGTGGCTGCTACCCCATCTTTGGTCAATACTCACAAAACACAGGTAATCCAGCACAGAAACAATCATTAACACGTCAGTTAGCTGACTGTGAGACAGTTTCAGATGGTAATTGGCAGTGGTGCAACTAGGACAGATCCAGGGTGTGAAATAAATACTAACTAAAGTTAGAAAAGTGAAATCATAATCAGACACCCCTTTAAAGAGGTGCTTGATTATGATTTCACTTTTTTAACTTTAGTTAGTGTGTAATGTTGCTGTTTGAGCATAAACAACATCTGCAAAGTTAAGTTCAAAGCAAAGGAAGATATTTCCTTTTAAAGAAATCGTTTTTTAAGGACTACAACAAACGGCTGATAGGGACCACATCTTTTCACATGCAATACAGTACGTAACACAAATGCAATAGCATGTCCCTCAGTAGGCATCTTACAACAGTTCCCACACGATCGACTTATAGATTATCATGAAAGAATATGCTAATCAATGACTTGAAGATAGTTAACTCCACATCAGGAACATAAATTCATCAACTAAACCATTCAGAAACGTCCTGTTGCATTCTACATGTTGTCACTTCTTCTTGAGTCTCTCCATCATTGTCCGACTCCAGTTTAAACATAAAAGGCAGAATAGTTTCTGACATTTTAGTGCGTTTCTGTGTGAGGTAATCAGACCTGCTCATTTGCATTTAAAGGGACACACACAAAACAATGTGTTTTTACTGACCCTCAAAAAGGGAGAATTTTAACATGCTGTAAAAAAATAGCTGTGGGGTATTTTGAGCTAAAACTTCATACACACTCTGGGGACAACAGAGACTTACTTTACATATTGTAAAAATGGGCATTATACCACCCCTTTAAATTTCTGACTGATATTGATATAAATAAACAGATTATTAGTTTTATGCTATGGTCGATAATACATAAATGGATGATATTAAAATTCCATCCAAGTTTGTCTAAATAAATTGAAAATAATAATAATTATCAGAGCATTGAAATGTACAGTATGACATCCTTTAGAGACTTCCTAACAATTAGTTTTAACAGTGTTATTACATTATGTTAGGGGGTAACAGTTTAGGACCCAAGGACCAGATGTTTGAAAGAAGACCCGGAGTCAGAATTATAATAAATTGAAGAAAGGTTTTACTTAAGATAGTTAGCAGTTTCTTCAGCAGAAGTCAGCTTCAAGACTCACACAGGAGTTCGTAGGCCGCCCCGCTTACAGTTACAAAGATCACAGCAGTTATACCCTTCACCAAGGTCTAAGCTACGTCCTTGCTTCAGGCTGCAGTTTCTGATTGGCTAAGAAATAGATAAATATAGTAATTTTCCACACATATACATATAGGCTGAAGCATATCTCCATCGATTATGCAGCTGACACTTGGACCCTGAAGTTAGGCACGTCTTGACCTTCCAGTTCTCAGATTTGGGTTGCTGGGTGCCAGCATGTCCTGAACAACAACTCAGTAAACAACTCTCCAATAATGCCAGTGGTTCCTTAACCTGTAACTAAGAAGACTAACACACACACCGACACACAGCTTTTCCAAGGTTGGATTTGGCCAGGCTCTAACTATAAACAGGAGAGTTTTCTCAAAACATCAATATAATGTGTTCTATTGGCTTCAATGACCCCTAAATGTTTTAACACGTTGAAGACCTTTCTCAAACACAAAACGAGTCCATATTTCATTTCTGGAAGTCGGGCTAAATAAGCAAGCACTGTTACTGCATTCAGATATCAAATACAGACATTAAAGAATACATGAAAAGTACATTTCAGTAATCACACTGGTAACTTCTATAACAAAGTAAAATCTCCTGAGTCATTCAACTCATTTGATATTTAGAAGGAAAATATTGATTAATACCTTGATTTATAATCACTCATTACATATACATTGAAGCAGCAGTGGATTCCAATCCACCCCCTTCAATTATCAGTGTTTTTAAAAGAACACGCTGACTTTTTGGGACTTTAGCTTATTCACCTTATCCCCCAGAGTTAGATAAGTCCATACATACCCTTTTCATCTCCGTGCGTGCCGTAACTCTGTCAGACACACCGACCGCTAGCCTAGCTTAGTATAAAAACTGGAGGTAAAAGGCTCCAGCTAGCATACTGATCCCAATAAGTGACAAAATAACGCCAACATTTTCCTATTTACATGTTGTGATGTGTATAGTCACAGCGTGTACAAATAACAAGGTCACATGACACAGCCATCTTCTAACCGTATACATACTGGGAACTATATTCTCAGAAGGCGAAGCACTGCTACTTGGGCGGAGTGATTTGCTCGCAGCACCCGAGAAGCCCCGTGGTGAGGAGCAGAGTAAATCACTCCGCAGAAGTAGCAGTGCTTCACCTTCTGAGAATATAGTTCCCAGTATGTACATTCTGGTCCAAAATGATTTAACCCTTATTTTTCCTTCCTATTTTTCTAAGGATATGACTCTGAAATGTAACGAGGAGAGCAGATCTTTGAGCTCTGAGACCTTCACCAAGGTGTCCATTACTAACCTCAGGAGACAAGCAGTCCCTGATCTATCAGCTGAGATGGGCATGAACATATTTAAAAAGGTTTGCAGATTATTTTATTTATGCATAGTTTAAGAGCGTAAACCAATATGTATATAGATCAAGCAAAACCCCTTTTAAAACATCCTAGTTCTCTAGAAGGGATAACTTTGCTTGAAAGCTAAACATTTTTCTAACCACTTATTAATATAACATGCACTCAGTTCCTGTTTGCCTGTGCTGTTTGTCTCTATGGTCATTGATTAAGCAGGTGTTTCTTGTTACGTTAACAATCTGTGTGTGTGTTTATAATCCCTCAGTTCATTCTGTTCTTTGTTCCATGATGTCAATGTCTGTGCCAAGTGGCTCCTGTTTGTTCTCTTTGATTAACAAAAGACTTTCATTTTGACTACTCATTCGTCGTGCGCTTCCTTGATATAGCCACACTCGTGACAGTTTTATCCTGTCACTGCTTTTTCAGTTGAAGAACCGTAGAGAGGATCGGGAGAGAAAAGGCTCTATCCCATTCCACCATACTGGGAAAAAACGGCAGCGGCGGATGGGTGTACCTTTCCTAATGCATGAGGATCACCTGGACGTCTCACCCACACGCAGCACCTTTTCGTTCGGAAGCTTCTCTGGACTGGGAGATGACCGTCGCACACTGGACCGCGGGGGTTGGCCTTCCACCATCATGGGTATGAAGGGCCCTATGAAATTCGTTATTATTTTTCATCAAAAAGCATGAATTCATAAAACTTTAACATTTTTAATCATTTTAGTATTGTAATATAATTAAAAGTAATATTCTATAGACATATAATTAAATTTATTGTCATATTGCTCTGTTTTGTTGTGTTGCAGGAAAGTTAACACGTCGTGGAAGCTCAGATACTACTGGAGATGTGGACAGTCTTGGAGCGAAACATTTTCACTCCCACCACAACTTGCCTGAACACTCTAACAGTCACAGTGACAATACCATCAAAGAGGGTGGTAAGCAAATAAGCACTATCACACTATTAGTTCCTAAATCCATAACAGTTAATATTTCATAAAATTCATTAAAAATCATAAAATACAACAGAAGTTTTTTTTTTTTTTTATTGAAGCTACAAGGTGGCGTTAGGGGATCCATGGAACATTTCAAAGAAATTAGTTTTTGTGTGAAAAGCGCTATACAAATAAATAATTATTTTGAATTAAAAATATTATACAGATAATATTTATCACTGATTTTAGCTTTAGAAAAATGACAACATAAACAGCAAATATTTTGTTTTTAATATCACACTTACCCTAACAGTATTAATAATAAGTCTTAAAAAATATAGGAATTTTGAGCGTTTGTATAATCAAAATATTTGCAACCTCCTGAAACTAATGAGATATGACTTGACCACTATGCTCTGTCGTGCCTTTTTTAAAAACATAAATTCAACATATTTGATAAAATAATGATACATACAAAATGCAAAAGTATACAGTCCAAGTATACTTTCCTGCAATGCTGCAATCCTGCAATTTTAAAATTTGTGTTCGTTTAATTAAGCTAAGAGGCCACATTGTGACGTATCATTCTTCTATTGGTCTCACATTTTCACGTGATACGAATTCAAAGGTCAGAGTTCACCAAACTTAGAACTAAACTTGTGTTTTCGGTCTCTCGCATGCATATGCGCAAGAATGGAAGTCAATGGAACGAAAAGTGTAGTGTGACTGCCTCTTTAATCAGTAATGTGGACTGATAGTCTTCTTTTTTTCTCAGTTCGTTCTCAGATCTCCACCATCACTATGGCTACATTTAACACAACTGTGGCTTCCTTTAATGTGGGATACACAGATTTCTTCACGGAGCACATAAAGAAACTGTGTAACCCCATTCCCATCCCTGAGATGCCATGTGAACCGTTGGCCTGCTCCAACCTTCCCCGAAGTCTGACAGACTCCTGCATCAACTATACATCCCTGGAGGACCGAGACACCATTGAGGGCACCAACAACTTTATTCTGAAGAATGGCATGCTGGACCTCATGGTAAGGAGTGGAGCCTTGAGCAGAGGGGTTTACTGTCATAGAGTGATAGATTTGCGTATACACTACCGGTAAAATGTTTGGAATAATTGATTTTTTTTTTTTAATGTTTTTAAAGGAAGTCTCTCATGCTCACCAAGGCTGCATTTATTTGACCAAACATACAGTAAAATAACAGTTTTCTACTTTAATATATAGTAAAATGTAATTAATTTTTAGCATCATTACTCCAGTCTTCAGTGTCACAAGATCCTTCAGAAATCATTCTACTATTCTAATTTGGTGCTCAATTATTTATAATGGTTCTTATTATTATCATTATTATCAAGAGTTTTGCTGCTTAATATTTTTGTGGAAAGCCAAAAGATTTTTTGATAAATAGAAAGTTCAATACTCTGCATTTATTTGAAACTTTTTTTCTTTACTTTCAGGTTTGATACATTTAATCTCAAACTCAAAGCTTTAAATGGTAGTGCATCACTGTCTCCACAAAAAACACAACTGTTTTCAACTGATAATAATAATAAAATTATTATTCTCCAAATCAGTATATTAGAATGATTTCTGAAGGATCATGTGACTGAAGACTGGAGTAATGCCTGCTGAAAATTTAGATTTGCCATCATAGGTATAAAATGCATTTCAAAATATATTAAAATAGAAAATGGTTATTTTCAGCTTTAATAATATTTCACAATATATCTGATTCGACTGTAGATCACTTGTTTGTCAAGTAAATGTAGCCTTGGTGAGCATAAGAGACTTCTTTCAAAAACATTCAAACTTTTAACTGGCTGATGTTATGATTGGCCAATAACTTCTGTGGAAAATTTGATTATTTTAGATATAGTTTAACAGATCTGACCATATGGTTCATATTATTATTATTATTAGTGTTACCTTTCTTGTTTACCACTGTGGTGTTTTTCAAGGCTGTTCTACGGGCCCTGTATTCTGTACTCACCCATGACATCAGCTCTCGGATTTGCGATGTGGCGCTCAACATCATCGACTGCCTTCTGCAGCTGGGTGTGGTTCCCAGCATGAGTAAGAAATTCTCCAAACCCGAGGACAAAGAGGCGGAGTGTCCGAAGGAGGGAGCCAGTCAGAGTGTGGGTGGAGCTCAGGGGGAGGCAGCTGGAGGCACAGGACCAGCACCTAATGGAGGTGGTGGAGGTGATGGAGGAGGAGGGGGAGGAGAGAGTCGTGGAGGAAGCAGAGATGATATAAAGAACAAGGACAACAAGGTAAGCCTATTAATATATCTGGTGTAAAGGAATATCTGAGTGTAATTGTCACATGCAAGATTTGCATTTTTTTAAAATCATCAACAGGATGAAGACACTTCACTCAGCACTCACAGGTTGGCTCTCACCATGCTTATTAAGATTGTAAAATCGCTCGGCTGCGCGTACGGCTGTGGTGAAGGCCATCGCGGACTCTCCGGAGACCGCCTTCGAATGCAGGTCAATATAGCTGTGCAATACAGTGCAAATTAACCTTTATTTTTCAAGAAGATTAAGCACTGACCTCTGTCACACAGCAATATGTTGATTTACTGTCAGACTAAGTCATATGGTCAGATGATATAGATTTTATAATACATGTAGAATGCATTATATTACGCTTGTTCATAGCAATTATTAGACATGATTAACTAGCTCTGTCTCCAGCAAAGGTAAATCACTAGATGCTCTGTCCTGTTTTTTTAGGCTCAGAACTGTTTGACTACTATGTACAAGCTGGATAAAGTGCAGTTCCGGCAGACTATGAAAGAATACGTTAACAAGGATTCGCTCAACAACATTGTGGATTTCCTGCACGCCCTACTTGGCTTCTGCATGGAGCCAATCACTGACAGTAAGAGGGCTGAGCTGCGCTTATTAAGTGCATGTCTTTAACATGCCCAGGCTTATGTTTTATTCTGAAATAAGATATACAGCATGAACTTGATTATTTGCAATTTGATTATTAAACGGTGTATTGAACTTATTTAAAACTATGAATGAAGTAAAATTATAAATTTTACATTGAAATAACACTACCCGTCAAAAGTTTGGTTCTTGAAAGAAGTCTCTTATGCTCGCCAAGACTGTTTTTAAAAAAAAAAAAAAAATTTATGTTGTCGTTTAAAAAATACAGTAATATTGTGAAATATTACTACAACTTTTCTATTTGAATATAATTTAGAATGCATTTTATTCCTGCGATGACACTGATTTGGTGCTTATTTAATATGCTTATAATTAATGTTAAAAAAAAGTACTTTTTATTCTAGCAAGGACCCATTGGAGTGACAGTAAAGACACTTAGAATGTTACAAAAGATTTTTGATTCAAATAAATGCATAGTTCTTCCATGAAACTCTAGATGGTGCAGGCTGCAAGCTGATGATATTCATAGTGTTAACTACTTGGCACAAGCTGATTGGTTCATGTCATATCTGCAGCCAATGAGCTTGCTGCTCAACATTTAAAGGGTTAGTTCACCCAAAAATGAAAATTATGTCAGTAATTACTCACCCTCATGTTGTTCCAACCGCGTAAGACCTTCGTTCATCTTCGGAACACAAATTAAGATATTTTTGATGAAATCTGAGCCATGTCTGAATCCTCCATAGGCTGCTATGTGACCGAAACTTGCTGGCCCAGAAAAGTTATTAAAGAGATCGTTAATATAGTCCAAGTGACTCCAGTGGCTCAATCTTAAGTATATCAAGCGACGAGAATACTTTTTGTGCGCAAAAACAAACAAAAATAACGACTTTATTCCACTTTTCATTTCCTTCTCTCTGGGCCTCGTAGTGTTTTTGCGTAGCGCGTCTGTGTTGTACGTCATCACGCATCACACACATGACCGGCGTCGGCCAATAGTGAGCCTACGTGATGACGTGTAACACAGACGCGCTGCGCAAAAACACTACGAGGCCCAGAGAGAAGGAAATGAAAAGTGGAATAAAGTCGTTATTTTTGTTTGTTTTTGCGCACAAAAAGTATTCTCGTCGCTTGATATACTTAAGATTGAGCCACTGGAGTCACTTGGACTATATTAACGATCTCTTTAATAACTTTTCTGGGCCAGCAAGTTTCGGTCACATAGCAGCCTATGGAGGATTCAGACATGGCTCAGATTTCATCAAAAATATCTTAATTTGTGTTCCGAAGATGAACGAAGGTCTTACGCGGTTGGAACAACATGAGGGTGAGTAATTACTGACAGAATTTTCATTTTTGGGTGAACTAACCCTTTAAATGGCTGGTTATCCATTTTACTAGCAGTTTGCAGCGTGCTTTCAGTGTTTGTCTAAACCTTCCACCTTCCCTAGCTCCACCTGTATAGATCTGATATTATATGATTTCTTACATGATACAGCAGCGTTTTGGCATATGTATTGGCAGTAGCAAGTTCCTGTACTTGCTCTGCAGCAGCAGCAATAATCTACAACATCAGCAATAATCAACAGCAGCAGAAATTTAGCAGCAACAGCATCTATTCCACCAAGACCAAATACATTAACATTGTCATATCCATTACCATGCTAAAAATCTTGAAAGTTGTCATGATCGAAATGCTGTTCATTGAACTTTCTATTCATCAAAGAATCCTGAAAAAAAAATATGTATCATGGTTTCCACAAACAGACAAAAAAAGGTTCTTATTATCAGTGTTGAAAACAGTTTTTGTTGCTTTGTTTTATTGGAAAACATTTTTTAAAGAAAGGTTTGCAATCTTACTGTCACGGGTGGTTGGGAAGATGAAGAATCCATGAAGAAAGTTCCATACAAAATTGAATGAGAGTAATTCAAATAATATTGAGACAGGAAGGGCAACACACACTAAATGTAACATAGACCAAACAGGATGAATGTGAGGGATCAACTTATATACAGTAGCAAACACAAACGAGGATAATTAATAGAACACAGCTGAAACCAATGAACTAATAATGATGGCAACTATGGAGACAGACAAGTGGCGTGAGTCAGAACAAGGAAACGTGTGACAAATAAAAACAAACTGAAAGTCCATGAACAAAAACTAAACAGAATTGTGACACTTACAGGCTCCATTTAATTTGTTTATACAAATGCAAAGTAAAAACACATTTTTAAAAACCATCCCTTACCAGACCTGTTAACATTGAATATGATGAAAACATTACATTGCTAAAATGATGTGTTAGTCAACAAGGTTTCCATCAAGGTAAGGGTGCCAGATCTTATAAAACTGTCCAAATTTACACTTGGAACCAATTATCATCTGAAAGGTAAAGTAGAAAACAACTTTCAAAGCCTTAACTGTAACTCAGGAGATTCAGAGAAACAAACAGTATTTAATAATAAATCCAAGGAGAAACTCATATAATTCAACCATAAGGGGAAGCAAAGGGCTTAAATTAATAAAGTGATAATGAGGGAAATAATGAACAGCAGGTGATTTATAATATGTAACTAAGGAAACAAACTAGCAAACAGAACTCAGTCTAATAGGGACAGGGAACACAATGGAAACTAAACCAAAACACAACTCAACTGACAAATACTTCACCATGGGAGCATGCTTTTTCTTCCAGAACAGCAGTAGTAACTTATTTGCTGTAATTGAGTGAGTAAGGGTGTTTCTGAAAGCACATCAAATAATGTATACTAATAACTCTGTACATTAGGGCAGAAAATAATACTATGTGACAAATAAGCATCAAATGAGCTGCATTTATCACAGAGAGGTGAAATACTTTTCAGTTTATTTTTTGAATAGTGTAGTCTGTAAATAACCTTAAAGTGAACGACACAGTGTCTAGAATTGGGAGTGTTCATTAATATCCTTTAAACTACTCTGCCAAGTTTCCTCAGGATTGAAAAATGTCCCTTCCCAGCTCTTTTCCCCATTCTTCTTTAAGTCATTTTGTTGAGGGAGAGTTAATGGATTGCAACATGTCATATAATACTAATGACTCAATTTTACTTCCTTTACACTGATCAAAACACTTGTCAATAACTGAGGGTGATGTATTATCCAAGGAAGGTGTATGAGCATGTATATAATTCCTAATCAATAAGAACCATTATTAATAATTAATCAGCGTATTGGAATGGTTTCTGAAGGATCATGTAACACTGAAGACTGCTAAAGTAATGACTGCTGAAAATTCAGCTTTGCAATACAGGAATAAATTACATTTAAAAAAAATATTAAAATAGAAAACAGCTGTAATAATATATCACAATACATAATGTTTTTACTGTGTTTCTAAACAAACAAATGCAGCCTTGGTGAGCATAAGAGACTTCTTTCAAAGACCAAAAGAAAAAAAAAATCATTAATTTGAGTGAATTCAGAATATGTTACATGGCTATCTGAAATACCTGATTCCAATTGGTCACTGATCTGTGAAATATTTTTGTATAATGACCGCAAAACTGTATATTTGACTGTTGTCGATGGCAAGATACCGGTGCTACTTTCATGTCTCTTGTATAACTTCAGCGTCTGTTTTCATACCAACACAGCTTAGAATAGCCCATTGTTGCCATCTTGTAACTCAAAACTGGAAGACTTAAATGTTAATTTTAATATATATACGGAAAAAAACTTTGATAGATGACTAGAAGCAAGGTAAAGCAAGAAAATGAAACCATTGCTTGGAAGAACAACAAGCCGGTAAGAGACGTAAAGAGCTGGATGAGAGAGAAGTTAAAATAGATGAAGACATGTAACATTGTAGCTAATTATGTTAATTAACTAGTCCATAAAAAGTAACTTAGACTTAAGATTAATAATAATAATATATGGCTTAATATTATAACACTGCAGCAGCATTTATTTAGTTGCTGAACTGGTTTTCTTAGTAATATTGAGCTGTTTTCTGTATATCTTCCTGAGATCCAGAAAAAAGTTTAGTAAATTTATTTATTTAATTTTAAAAATATATATAATTTTGTCATTACATTGTTCGGAGCCTAAGAAAAAATTATATTTTATGCTGTGTCCTCTGTAGAGAACACCAGGACTAATTAGGAAAATGAAAAGACATGTATGGGGAAAAACAATGTTGTTTTGTTTTGTTTTGTTTTCACTGAAATCGATGCCGTTTCGTAATAGAAAGTCGTATTCTGATTTGAAGCTCCATTACATTTTCCTGAAATGTTTATTCATGAAAAACAATTTGAAAATTAGTAAGATTTAAAGTCCCCCTGTGGTGAAAATCAAGATTTTAATGTTGTTTATATGTCTATGTGGTGTTTTTAATATGCTTTAAGACTAACCATGTGCAAATTCATTAGTAAAAACCATTGCAGAGTATTTTCTCCTTAAAACTGCAGTGAACCAAAGACAGTCTCAAAAACATGATTTGAAATCGCTGGTGTTTCTGACGTCACAAACCACCTTGTAACCAATATCATGTCAACGTGCCGGCTGGCTTTTGGCATATCATTAACAGAAAACTAGCAGGGGAGTTTCAAGAGATGCTTGGTTATCCCGGTATATTTTTTTGTTGATATGAAAATCGGGTAGATTTACTGATATAGCAGGTGTATGATGTATAGCAGTGGTTCTCAACTTCAGTCCTCGGGACCCGTTGCTCTGCACATTTTGTATGTCTCTCTTATCTGACACACTCAGTTCAGTTCATGGAGTCTCTCCTGACGAGCTGATGATCTGGTTCAGGTGTGTTAAATAAGGGAGACATACAAAATGTGCAGAGCAGCGGGTCCCAAGGACTGGAGTTGAGAACCTCTGATGTATAGTACGATGTTATGATGAAATGTATGCCTTTCTCCACTGACGTTCGGGGTTGTTTGATGATTGTTAGAAGGCAGACTGAGATGGCGAACGAGAACATAGTTTGTGTAACTTTAGCAACACGTTATTAGCTGTTTGATAACATAGTCAAGCTGTTATGAGGTGAGAAAAGACCCAATAGCGAGTGACAGTGAATCAGTCTTTTAATAGAAAGTAAATAAGGTAGCCTCCAGCAGAGCAGTTCAACAGAAAACTTCCTTATAGATAATTGACAACAGAAACTGCCAAGAATACGGCCAGTAATCGTAAACAGAAATAGTCCTCTTGCAAACTGTAATTAGACAGCGGGCAGCGGCGATGCAAGAACTCAGCAGGTGGCTAGCCTCAGGTCACAGAGATGGATGCATAGACGACACACAGCGGGGAACAGCAGCAGCACAGTCAAGCGTAACACTGGACACAGAGAGCTGGTTAGAGCATGAGTGGTCAAATACTTGCTGCTAGATGACTTCCCCGACAGGACACGACAGGATACGACAGGACAGGAATTAGGTAGAGTGAGATAGTAACACAGTTCTTCATTCAACTGAAGTCAACGAACAATCCGACAAAGAGGCAGGAGAAAGAGAGAGAAGAAGTAGCAAACGTAATCAGAGAGAAAAAGGGACAGGTGCGATGCACTTAGGGTAGAACAGGAGAAGATAGGAAACAGCTGGGACAAAGAGAGTGAGTGATTGATTGCGTGCGTAAAACAAATGAGTGTAAAGAATGAAGTGACCAGAAGAGGGCGGAAAAGGATAGGAAAAACCAGAATCATGACAGTACCCCCCCCTCAACGAGCGCCCCCTGGCGCTCCCAAGGAGGAAGACTGGCGAGAGCGGAGGAAATCATCGATAAGCGAACGGTCCAGGACGTCCCGAGATGGAATCCAACTTCTCTCCTCCGGACCGTACCCCTCCCAGTCTACTAAATATTGGTAACCGCGACCACGACGGCGAACGTCCAGAAGCTTACGGACTCTATAAATCGGAGTCCCCTCGACTAAGACAGGAGGATGCGAAGGACAAGACGGGGCGCGAATAACGGGTTTAATACATGAGACATGGAAGACCGGGTGGACGCGTCGGAGATAAGGAGGTAGCTTCAATTTGACTGAGACAGGATTGACAATCTTAGAAATCCGAAAAGGACCGATGAACCGAGGAGCCAGCTTCCGTGAAATGGATTGAAGTGGCAGATTCTGGGTGGATAGCCACACCCTTTGACCGCAAAGATAGCGGGGTCTCTTGACACGACGCCTATTCGCTGCAACGCACATCCTAGTCCTAGCACGACAAAGAGCTGACCTAACCCTCTTCCAGGTTCGTTTGCAACGCTTAATGTAAGCTTGAACAGACGGAACGCACGAGTCTGGATCTTGGGAAGAGAATAAAGGCGGTTGATACCCAAGGCAACTCTGGAAAGGCGAGAGTCCGGTAGCGGAGGACGGTAGAGAATTATGGGCGTATTCAGCCCAGGGGAGCTGCTCGGACCAAGACGCGGGATTCTTAAAAGCAAGACTGCGCAGGATGCGGCCGACAATTTGGTTTGCGCGTTCGGCCTGACCATTGGTCTGGGGGTGGAACCCAGACGAGAGACTCGCAGAAGCTCCGATCTGACGACAAAATTCTTTCCAAAATTGAGAAGCGAATTGGGGACCCCTGTCAGAAACAACATCGGAGGGGAGACCATGGAGCTTAAAAACGTGGTCGACCATTATCTGTGCCGTTTCTTTGGCGGAGGGAAGTTTAGGAAGGGGGATGAAATGTGCGGCTTTAGAGAAGCGATCAACGACAGTAAGGATAACGGTATGACCCGCCGACGAGGGGAGCCCTGTAATAAAATCGAGAGCTATGTGTGACCACGGACGAGACGGAACAGGCAACGGTCTTAAAAGGCCAGTCGGAGGAGAATGACTGGACTTGGTCTGAGCGCAAACGGTGCATGCAGCTACAAAGCGACGAACATCCCTCTCATGGGACGGCCACCAAAAACGCTGTTTAACTAAGGCAAGGGTACCCCGAACACCGGGATGAGCTGCCAATTTGGAGATATGGGCCCACTGAAGGACCGCGCGCCGAGCAGAGAAAGGAACAAAAAGTAAGTGTTTAGGGCAGCCTCGCGGCGGAACGGAGCGAGCGAGCGCACGTTTGACGAGTCTCTCTATTCCCCAAATCGTCACCCCAACCACCCGTGCAGGAGGAATAATAACCTCCTGGGTTGGCGTGATCTCAGAGGAATCGAAAAGACGAGAGAGCGCGTCGGGTTTTACATTCTTAGACCCAGGACGATACGAAATAGTAAACTCGAAACGGGTGAAAAAAAGAGCCCAACGAGCCTGACGCGCGTTCAGACGCTTAGCGGAACGAATGTATTCGAGATTACGATGATCGGTCCATACAATGAAAGGAACCGATGCTCCCTCTAACCAGTGACGCCACTCCTCCAAAGCCAAACGAATGGCGAGTAACTCGCGGTCACCGACGTCATAATTGCGCTCTGAAGGCGAAAGACGGTGAGAAAAATAGGCACAAGGGTGTACCTTGTCATCAAGAAATGAGCGTTGGGAAAGAATGGCCCCAACGCCCACTTCTGATGCATCGACCTCGACAATAAACTGGTTAGAAGTGTTGGGAGTAATTAAAATGGGAGCTGTAGAGAAAAGACTCTTAAGGCGCTCGAACGCACTCTGAGCGGAATCGGTCCAGACAAAACGAGACTTGGATGACGTAAGCGCGGTTAACGGTGCTGCCACTTGACTAAAATTTCGAATGAACCTGCGATAAAAGTTAGCAAAACCAAGGAATCTCTGAAGGGCTGTGCGTGAATCAGGAACTGGCCAATCTGTGACCGCTTGGACCTTTGCAGGGTCCATACTAACTCCCTCCGCCGAAATAACGGAACCGAGAAAAACTACTGACTGTGTGTGAAAAGAGCATTTCTCCGCCTTGACGAAGAGACGGTTCTCTAACAGGCGCTGAAGAACGCGTCGAACGTGCTGTACATGAACCTGAAGCGAGGGCGAAAAGATCAGAATGTCGTCTAGGTAAACAAAGACAAAGATATTGAGCATATCGCGAAGGACGTCATTAATAAGTGCTTGAAAGACAGCGGGAGCGTTTACGAGCCCGAAAGGAAGAACCCGGTATTCAAAGTGCCCGAGAGGAGTATTGAACGCGGTCTTCCACTCGTCACCCTCCTTTATGCGTATCAAATGGTAGGCATTGCGCAGGTCTAATTTTGTGAAAAACTTAGCTCCCTGCAAGATCTCAAAAGCCGATGACATAAGCGGCAAAGGATATCTATTCTTTACCGTAATGTCATTGAGCCCTCAATAATCTATACAGGGACGCAAGGAACCATCCTTCTTTTTCACAAAAAAGAAACCCGCGCCGGCAGGGGAGGAAGAGGGAACTATGGTACCCGCATTTAGAGCCTCAGAGAGGTAATTCTCGAGAGCCTTACGCTCAGGAATCGACAAAGAATATAATCTACCGCGTGGTGGCGTAGTACCGGGAAGAAGATCGATACAACAATCGTAAGGACGATGAGGAGGGAGAGAAGTGGCCCGTGAACGGCTGAAAACCGCTCGCAGATCGTGATACGTCTCCGGCACTCCAGACAAATCTCCTGGCTCTTCCTGAAACACAGAGACAGATGAAACAGGAGGTATGGCAGAGACAAGACATTTAACATGACATGACAGATTCCATGACAGGATGGTTCCCTTAGACCAGTCAATATGGGGATTATGCAAATTTAACCAAGGATGTCCTAACACTATGGGAGAAAAAGGGGAACGGAAAATTAAAAAGGAAATAGTCTCGCGATGATTGCCTGAGACCGTGAGAGACACAGGAACAGTCTCACGGCAGATCTTGGGCAGGGGACTACCATCTAGGGCAAAAAGGGGAGTGGCCTCTTTCAGTTCATTGAGAGGAATACCTTGCTCACGGGCCCACGTCTCGTCAATGAAATTCCCCTCGGCCCCAGAGTCAATCATGGCGTTGGTAGAGACAGAGTAACCTTGCCAATGCAGATGAACAGAAATGGTAGTGTTGGCTTGATGAGAAGGGGCCTGAGAAGTAGCGCTCGCCAGTATCCCTCCTATTACTGGCGAGCGTTGGCTTTTACTTGACACGTCGACACAAAGTGCTTGTCGGAGCCACAGTAGAGACAGAGCCGGTTCATAATTCTTCGTTCTCGTTCCTTCGAGGAGATTCGTAAGCCCCCCAGCTGCATGGGCTCCGCGACAGAAGATGAAAGAGAAGAGGCTGTGGGCGGAGAGAAAGAAACGGTCTCGGTACCTCTGGCTCGTCGTCGCAAGTCGAAGCGCTTCTCCACTCTGATGGCGAGGTCGATGAGTGGATCGAGACGACTGGGAACCTCCCTGGCGAGGATCTCGTCCCTGACCTCGGTGTTGAGACCCTCCAAGAAGCGGGCCACCAACGCCGGTTCATTCCAGCCGCAAGTCGTGGCAAGAGTGCGAAACTCAATTGAGAAATCAGCGGCTGAACGCCTCCCTTGACGAAGAGAAGAGAGCAAGCGGGAAGCCTCTGGTCCATGAGCGGAGCGATCGAAGACACGAATCATCTCCTCCTTGAACAAGGAAAACCGATCCAGGAAATCCGCCTCAGCATCCCAGCTGGCCGCTCCCCACTGACGAGCCCGTCCAGTAAGGAGGGAGATCACAAATGCGACCTTGGCGCGGTCCCTGGCGTAAGTAGAAGGTTGAAGAGAAAAGATTACTTCACACTGTGTCAAGAATGAACGACACTGTGTAGGCTCACCCGAGTAACACGGTGGATTATTTATTCTAGGCTCTGGAGACGAGGGCAGCAGAGAAGATGAAGAGGGTTCTTGACGAAGATGATGAAGTTGCGCTGTCAGATCAGACACCTGCGCAGCCAGGGACTCCACCACGCGTCTTGTGGCGACCAGCTCCTCTTCATGCCTGCCCAGTAAAGCGCCTTGACGCTCGACAGCAACTTGAAAAGGAGTCTCACTCGCTGGGTCCATCTTGGTCGGATTGTACTGTTATGAGGTGAGAAAAGACCCAATAGCGAGTGACAGTGAATCAGTCTTTTAATAGAAAGTAAATAAGGTAGCCTCCAGCAGAGCAGTTCAACAGAAAACTTCCTTATAGATAATTGACAACAGAAACTGCCAAGAATACGGCCAGTAATCGTAAACAGAAATAGTCCTCTTGCAAACTGTAATTAGACAGCGGGCAGCGGCGATGCAAGAACTCAGCAGGTGGCTAGCCTCAGGTCACAGAGATGGATGCATAGACGACACACAGCGGGGAACAGCAGCAGCACAGTCAAGCGTAACACTGGACACAGAGAGCTGGTTAGAGCATGAGTGGTCAAATACTTGCTGCTAGATGACTTCCCCGACAGGACACGACAGGATACGACAGGACAGGAATTAGGTAGAGCGAGATAGTAACACAGTTCTTCATTCAACTGAAGTCAACGAACAATCCGACAAAGAGGCAGGAGAAAGAGAGAGAAGTAGCAAACGTAATCAGAGAGAAAAAGGGACAGGTGCGATGCACTTAGGGTAGAACAGGAGAAGATAGGAAACAGCTGGGACAAAGAGAGTGAGTGATTGATTGCGTGCGTAAAACAAATGAGTGTAAAGAATGAAGTGACCAGAAGAGGGCGGAAAAGGATAGGAAAAACCAGAATCATGACACAAGCAAAAGGCTAATCATATTAATTACTGTTATGTGTCCGACGTTGTAAAGAACGATACCATTGTGCAGCGTTTACCTCAGTAAGTTGATCAAGTGAATCTCTGAGCTGGTGTGAGTGGAGGCGGAGCTAATTAGCATATTCATATACCCGCGTATACTAAATGAAGCAAGGGTGTAGAGTTACATTCAAGCTATTTTAAGGCATGAAAGGCATTTTTTTTTCTTTCTTTTTTCACAGGAAGATTTTTAAATACGTAATTTTGGTGATCAAATTTGAGTTTTAAGGGATTGAATTATTGACTACAGGGGGACTTTAAATGATAATTACAAAATATTATAAAATTTCCATAAGAGTGCTAAAGTTGGTCATTTAGTCCAGTGGTTCTCAAACCTGTCCTGGCGTACCCCCAACACTGCACGTTTTCTTTGTCGCCCTAATCAAACACACCTGATTCAACTCATCAGCTCATTAACCCATGTGATAATGAGCTGATGAGTTGAATCAGGTGTGTTTGATTAGGGCGACAAAGCAAACGTGCAGTGTTGGGGGTACGCCAGGACAGGTTTGAGAACCACTGATTTAGTCTATGTCAGTCATTTATCAGACCAAGGAGAGAGAGTTGCATGGTCAAACCTCCAAACATTTAGTATCTCTAAATGTGCTCTTTACAATACTGTACATCCAGACTTAAAACCTTGACATGTATGGTCTCACAGAAATTCACTAAAATGTAATGTCCTCTACAATGGACAAAATTCTGTGGCTGGGTCTCAGGAGGATGTCAAAAGCTTTAAGCTAATGTAGTAAGATAAAATCAGTTCATTATTTTATACACATGTATTTATTTATTTAATAAATAAGCAGGTTAATTCACTGGGCAGATAGCTGGTCATTATAGCTAAACAAACCCCTTCCGGTTTAAACAGGTGGTATTCGATCCCCTGTCTGGGTTAATGTTGCAAAAATTACTAGCATTATGCAATCAAGTCTCATTTCTTATAGAAATGAATGGAGTGAGTAGCTTTTCCTACAAACACATTGCCATTTATCAGAACATCTGAATATTTCTGTCTCATACCACACATCCCATGATACACAACAGGAATTATGCTTAATAACACAGCCATGACCAATCAGAACAGATCATAGCATCTAATATAGACATTTAGTGTCATAAATCCAGGCTTTTTCATCCCCGTCTTTTCAGTAGTTTATATAATTAACTATTCCACCAAATATATTGCAAATCGAAATAGTTTAGAGGTTGGGTACATCTATCCAACATAGAAAATTTGGTTACAATTTACTTTAAGGTATCTGTTTTACAGAGTAATTATACATTTAACTACTGAGTAATAAGAATTAACTACATGTGCTTACTATAGGGTTAGAGTTTGGTTTAGGGTTAGTGTTACGGGCGACTTGTGGCCGCAACAATATAGGGAAATCAAAACAAAATATTGACATAATGAATATGATTTATTACATAATTCTAGGGGTTTCACAAAGTGCAATAATACATTTTATGCCATCTGAAATGTCCCAAAATGCCGACAGACGCTAGATCACGTTTTAGCGAGGAAACAAGAGGCCAGCCGTAGATGTCACCTCTCCGTACTCCCTCCCCATGCACGGAACAGAAACACATATATCTCCACCTCCTAATTTGAATCAGGTCTTCCTCATCTCCGCTGCCACCTACAAAACCAAAAAATACAAAGAAAAAAAAAAACACACCCACACTCATAACACCTCCCCTCTTAAGAGAGAGGATCCTTGCAAAGGATCTCTGAAACAAATGAGAAATTTTTTATTAATTAATTAACGAAAAAACAAAATATTACCACTTAACCCAAAATCATTATAACGACTCCAAACCCAGTATGGTGCCTTTTTAATCTGATTCCCCCTTACAATTTGAATACAGCAACTCCCGGCGCCTAGGAAAAGCCATAGTCACAATGAGAGAAAACAGAAGGAAAAAAACATCAACTGGATCAGTCACAAATACTCTGGCATCAGCCAGTACGTTTTCCACACCCCTTAAGTGTCAGTTCTCCAAAGGATAGGGTTGCAAAAAGAGAGACCATCGAATAAGACGCTGGTTTGGGCTCTGCAAAGAGTGCAAAAAGGTAAGTGGATTGTGGTCTGAAAATACCACAATTGAAAAAATACCACTTGTTACATAGACTTCAAAAAACTGCAAAGCCCAAATCAACGCCAATGCCTCCTTTTCAATAGTGGAATAATGCAACTGGTGAGAAAAATAGGAAACTGTTTTTTCTATACTCTGTTCATCAGTTTGCAACACTACAGCTCCAGCTCCAACTTGACTGGCGTCAACCTAGATCTGAAAAGGCTGTCCAATGCGTTGGGCAACCAGCACAGGGGCAGTGCTAAGCAACAGCTTCACATTGTCAAAAGCTTGTTTACACTGCAAGGTCCACTCAAATTTGAAGTTTTTCTTAAATAAATCAGTCAAAGGAGCTACCACTGAAGAAAAATTTGGCCAAAAGTTTCTGTAATAGCCCACCATTAACAGAAAGCGCATTATCTCTCATTTCGTGTTAGGTGGAGGAAAATGATCAATGGCCAAAACCTTAGCACGCACTGGACGGACTTGACCCTGCCCAACTACCTTCCCCAAATAGGTCACAGTCGCCTTGGCAAACTCACACTTTGCCAAGTTGACCGTGAGCCTAGCTTCTGCCAAACGCTCAAAAAGTGCTTGGATATGTAAAAGATGCTGCTCCCACGTGTCACTATATACAACCACATCATCTAAATAAACAGCACAACCATTCAACCCAGAGGTTACATGGTTCATCAAGTGTTGAAAAGTAGCGGGCGCATTTCTAAGGCCAAAATAGATGTCGCCGACATCTATAACGTGCTCTATCAAATGAGTGCGTGAAGGTGAACCTCCAGCCAAATTATTACCCAGAATAACAGAGATGTCCTCCACTGGCAAAGAAGGTCTCACGCCTACAGTAACCTGACCAATGACCAAATCTGATTCAAGTATGACATTGGGTTACAAGTTCTGCCTGTTCCATTACACAATTCCTTTTATTAACACCTCATTTCCAGTACTGGAACTTTCAGAAAAGGTTCAAACAGACTCTAAAATAAATGTCTCTGAAGCTCCAGTATCTCTGAGAATTTTAACTGGGACTTTTTTCATCACTTCCGACCAGAGACACAAAGCCATCGGTAATGAAAGGAGCATAGCTCAACTTTTCTACATTACCCAACACCGCACTTTCCTGAACAGAGTTTACATCAACACCAGGTACACCAGCCACTTCAATAACGGAAGACGCAGCAAGAGCAGATTTTGGTTCAAATTTAGAACGGTTAATTTTTGCTTTAAGAGCTGGACAATCTTTTTTCCAGTGTCCTTTATTCAAACAGTAAGCAGACTGATCACTTTTATCTACCGAACTTCTTGGCTTTTTCTCAAGCTTCATATTACCAGGCAAAGAAGAACGAGTCTCCATAGGAGCACTTTCCACAAAGCTATTTAAACGACGCCAATGATTTTTTTTTAACATCTCTATGAGTCAAAACATATTCATCAGCAAGGACAGCAGCGGCCTCTGCATTCTGAATATTACGCTCTGTTATGAAAACAGCCACATTTTCAGGTAAGGGGCCCTATCTTGCACCCAGCGCAATTGACTTTGTACACGACGCATGTATCATTCATATTTTACACCCGCGCATAGCGGACTTTTCCCTCCACAGACGTACGTCGGTAAGTTAGGAAATGAACTTGCGCTCCCCGGGGCGGTGCAGCGCAAAGAGGAGGCGTGTTCCGACGCAAATGTTCCCTGGTGCTATTTTGCAGGTTTAGAAAACAATTCCGCCACTGACCAGGAAAAACTTAGTCTAAAGTCAGTGGCGCATGTTATTCATATGCTATTTTAAGGGCACATGCTTGGCCATAATCAATGTAGCGTGTGCACAATGCGCATACACTTTGCTTATCTCATCTACACACAGACGCAGCAGTTCTCATTTTTAGAAAACCATACATTATTACAAGGAAAAATATTAACACACAAGGGAAATCATTGTTGTGCCCATGAAGATGTGAAAAAATAGGCATAAATCTAGCTTACACATTTACCCAAATTATTATACGCCTGTTTAACCGAAGCTAATTTGGGTGGGTTTCTCCCATCCCCAGTGTCACTTCTCTGTGTTTTACGGCCCTGACGAGAACGTAGGTCTCCTCGGCTGTGAACCGCTCCTGGCGCGCGCCTGGCAAATCCGCCGTTATAATAGCAATCCGCCATGGAACAAGCGCGCCTGCTCTTAAAGGGAATGTGAGATGTCGCTCTGATTGGTTTATTAAACCTTTTCGTAAAGTCTGAAACCGTTGCCTGTAAGCTTCCGGAACTAACTCATAGGCCTATGCCTTCAGCACCACGTCTTTTATCTTACTGTAAACTTGACTGTCCCGGACACTTAGAGTTGAGTAGGCTTTTTGAGCTTTACCATAAAGCACACACTGCAAAAGTAGCATCTGCTTACAATCTTCCCACCCCATAAGATCTGCCTACCGCTCAAACAAAGTAAAGAAAGTATCCAAATCGTCCTCATCAAATTTTGTTTGAGGTTAAGAGAACGAGCAACATCAAAAACTTTTGGAGCTGAACTAACTATTTGGGCCTGTAAACTCTCAGAGTGGTATCCCAACTTACCTTCTCTAATTTGAGCAAACCTTTGCGCAAGTTAAATATCCAACTTGCGCAACTCAACTTCTTGATTTATTCTACTCTTCTCCACTTCCAAGAGCAACAATTCCTTCTGCTCTTCAAACAACAGGGATAAAGGAATATGAACAGGAACATTACTTTCTCCAGTAACACTTAAAGGTCTCTCTGATTCAGATACAAGAATATCCAAATCAATAAGAGCAGCTTTAACAACAAATCCCACTCCCTCCTTTAAACTCTTTTCTTTAGTGGTAAGGCTGATTTCATACTTTTCTGCTACTTCCAATAACTGTTTATTAGAAAGCTTATTAAAGCTCTCCTCAGTAGGATACTCAAACTCATCTAATAACGTAGTCATCTTAAAAAGCACAATTACCAACCTCCAAAACATAAATTTGATTTTTTTTCACATAAAACTACCTCAACCCTAAGCTTCGTGCTTCCACCAAGGGCTAAGTGACTTTAAGCACTCTAATACCGACAGTACAGACCCCTCTTGGACAAACCAGAGAGAGACTGTACGGCGGCAGTGCCCTCAACCCACCGTCAGCACAAAAATAACAAAATAAAATAGTAAAGAGTCAACGCAAGCATTGCTTCAGCCTAACAAGGGAAACGTTACCAATATGGGAAGACAAACATCAATTTGACCTTGCTATAATCTCACGCAAATTTAATGGAGACTAACAAACAACGTACATATGCCATGCAAAAAAAGGTATTATAAACAACCTTAATACATGTATGGCAACACCAGATCTCAACTCTACCAAACAAATGCCAAACAAGAGTGAAACATACGTTTACCTCAACAGCATTTCTGTATCACTTTCCAAATGTAGGTCAATTTAAAGTTTAACTCTCCTACCTCACTTTCCCCTCATATCACATGGATAAGTGATGAACATTTGTGATCAACTACTGAAAAAAACAGTGACTATCCAACTTACACATCGATCTTTCGGCACATTCACCTGCAAACGCCTAGAAATCTAGACGCACCCTAGCGGCAGCAAAATGTATCTTGCAGCCAGGGCAGTCTAGCAACTCTCCATAGACTTTCGAGCTGCAAAAACCTAAATTGGGTCAGGCCAATCACGTCGCTTATAGAGTAGGCGGGGCGGGCTTAACATATGACGACAGAGTTGCGACGGTTACCTGCCTGCGACTTGAAAACAAAGAATGACGGCTGCTGCTGGCGAACAGTCTTTTGAATCGGCTTTGTCCGCGACTCTGGAGGACTTGGAGTTAAGTTTTTCTTTGAGAAAAGAGCAAAGAACGGCACTTAAGTCATTCTTTAAAAAAGGAAGATGTGTTCGTCGTTTTGCCGGCCAGATATGGCAAAAGTTGAATCTATCAACTAGCTCCGCTGTTGGGAAAACGCTCTGGTTGGTTGTAGCGCTGTCCTATTGCGTGCAGAGGGAATTTGAAAGACAGCCATTTATCCCGCCCCTCGGATTGAGCGTGTCTATGGTGAGTTGCCAGACTAAACATCTTGATGTAGGTCTGGCTTGCCAGGCTACCTGCAAACAGCTGAGCTGCTGAAAACACCAACAGGTGTTTCTAATTACCCACGCGTCTTACAACACGAATACAAAATCAAACAAATGCATAAATGTCTATCACGCGAAACAAGCGGACATAAGTCTCTTATTACGTGAACTACATAGATAAAAAAATAAAAAAAAAAGATCTATCTGTCAAATATTTTCTCGAAAGGAAAAAAAAAATCCCAGACGAGCCCCCATTTTGTTATGGCCGACTCTTGGCCCCAACAATATGGAAATCAAAACAAAAGATCGATATAATGAATAAGGTTTATTACATAATTCTAGGGGTTTCACAAAGTGCAATAATACATTTTATGCCATCTGAAATGTCCCAAAATGCCGACAGACGTTAGATTACGTTTTAGTGAGGAAACAAGAGGCCAGCCGTAGATGATGTCACCTCTCCGTACTCCCTCCCCATGCACAGAACCGGGGGTGGGCGTCCTGAAGTCCTCCCCGGAGTGCTACTAGGGACCGATAACTCCAGGACGGTAATGGCAGCTCGGGGGACCAAGGCAGAGCAGGCTGTGTAGGCGGCCAGGGTGGAGAGGACCCCTCGGGCGGCCATAGCGGAGAGGACCCTTTGGGCGGCCATGGCGGAGAGGACCCTTTGGGCGGCCATGGCGGAGACGACCCTTCGGGCGGCCATGGCGGAGAGGACCCCTCGGGCGGCCATGGCGGAGACGACCCCTCGGGTGGCCATGGCGGAGAGGACCCTTTGGGGCGGCCATGGCGGAGACAACCCTTCGGGTGGCCATGGCGGAGACGTATAGCCCCCCCCCCCCCCCCCCCCCCCCCTTGGGGGGAGCTATGGGCTTAGGCTCAGGGGTAGGAACAGACACCGGCTCGGGACTGGATGGGAGCGGCGGCTCTGGACTGGACGAAACCAGTGGCGCAGGCGGCTAGGGACTGGTCGGGACTGGTCAGGACCGGCGGCGAAGGCGGCTCTGGACTGGATGGGGCCGGCGGCGAAGTAAGCTCTGGGCTGGATGGGACCGACGGCGAAGTAAGCTCTGGGCTGGACGGTACCTGCGGCGAAGGAAGCTCGGGGCTGGATGGGACCTGCGGCGAAGGAAGCTCTGGGCTGGATGGGACCAGCGGCGAAGGAAGCTCTGGTCTGGACGGAACCAGCGGCGAAGGAAGCTGAGCTGGACGGGACCAGCGGCGAAGGAAGCTCTGAGCTGGACGGAACCAGCGGCGAAGGAAGCTCTGGGCTGGACGGGACCAGCGGCGAAGACTCTGGGCTGGACGGGACCAGCGGCGAAGGAAGCTCTGGGCTGGACGGGACCAGCGGCGAAGGAAGCTCTGGGCTAGACGGGACCAGCGGCGAAGGAAGCTCTGGGCTAGACGGGACCAGCGGCAAAGAAAGCTCTGGGCTGGACGGGACCAGTGGCGAAGGAAGCTCTTGGCCGGACGGGACCAGCGGCAAAGGAAGCTCTGGGCTTGACGGAACCAGCGGCGAAGGAAGCTCTGGGCCGGACAGGACCAGCGGCGAAGGAAGCTTGGCGGGCATTACGTCCACAGTCTCTGATTCAGCTGGCATTACATGATCAGTCTCTGACTCAGCGGGCATGACGTGAACAGTCTCTGGCTCGGCGGGCATGACGTGATGCACAGGCTTGGCAGGACTGACGTGAAGTGCAGGCTCGGCAGGACTGACGTGAAGTGCAGGCTCGGCAGGACTGACATTAAGTGCAGGCTCGGCAGGACTGATGGTGGAAACAGGTGGCTCAGGAGAGGATGGAGCTGAGGTAGCCGACAGGGAGGCATATGCGGCCCAGACACACATAATAGCATCAACATACAGTGAAAGGGTAGCCTCTTCAACCTCAACAGAACAGACATGAAGAGCAGACTGCTCAGGGGTGGCCTCCAGAATTTGGGGAATGCAGGAAGTCTTCTTCTTCCTCCTCCATTTACGAGAGCGAGGGGGCGCTGCAGCGAATGATGGCTCTGGGTCGGCGGGATTGACGTGAAGCGCTGGCTCGGCGGGGCTGAGTGAGTGAGATAAGCAGTCTCTAGAAAGTTCTGCGTGTGGTCCTCCAATGTTTGATCCCCCTGTTCCAAACACAGGAGGCAGACAGCGGGGATATCCATTTTTATTGGTCGGCTGTTCTGTCACGGGTGTGTGCAGGCGAAAGAAGGTGAGGAAGGCAGAGGGCTTCAATGCAAGAGTTTAATTCCAAAATATAATCCAAAAAGGTATAAACAGGCAGATAACACACTCTACATACAACTAACAGCCAACCAGGACAGACTGAACAGAGGAAACTAAATACACACAGATGAACTGAAAACAGGTGATACAAATGAAGGTAATTAACAAGACACAGGTGATACAAATGAACTAATGAGGGTAACCAGGGAAACAGATGAGCTAATCAGAAAAACAGAAACACAACACTGACAGTAACGTGACAAATACAAAACCAAAAAATACAAAGAAAACAAGACACACCCACACCCATAACAGTTAGTTGCATGTAATTATGCATAGAGTTATTACTATAGTAACTATGTGTAACAAGGACAGGACTGTAAAATAAAGTGTTACCCAAAATTTTAATTTGGTTTTGGAAAGAACTGTAAAATGCTATTGCTGGCATGTCCAATCACAATAATGAAGTCTTATATTCCATTAAAAAGGCCATAATACAAAGGTCATTAATACAAAGTATTAAATGAGAAACATAATGCAAATGTTACAAAATAATTTGGAGATACAGACTGCCTCTACATTTTTTTTAATGTCATTCGTTTCTCGCTCCTTGGCCTCTTCTGTCTTCTGCCTTCATGTCTGCTAGTAATATGACCTTCCCTTCCTTCCTTCCTTCCTTCCTTCTTTCCTTCCTTCCTTACTTCCTTACTTACTTACCCTTCCTAACCCTAACCACCTACCTACATGTCTGCAAGTCAAACTCCACTGTTTGTACCCCAAACGCTCATCACTCATCCTTTCAGCAGACTTGCCAAACATCATATTGTCAGTGCCAATTCTTATTGTTTGTATTTTCAATTTTATGGTATCAAAACAAGATAAGCTGAATTTCGATTGATTTCTGGCAAGTTAGTGAACATGAGTGAATGTTATAAAAATTATATCCCTATGTTTTTTTGGGGGGGTGTCTTTTTTTGCATCTGTGGGTATGTGTCTGTGTGTGGGTGTGTTTTGGAGCGAGTTGGTGTTTCCTGACTTACGAGTACATGTCTGTGCTGGCCTGACACCAATGTTGCCCACCATCTTTTCTCTTTCAGAGTACGGCAGTGCAGGTGAGAGGTCCAGGAGGGCGAATAAAAGAAACATCGGTAGATACTCAATATCTAAAGTTACTGCCAAAACTAGGCATTACACCCATTCCTGCACCCCTCACAGTGTCCAGGGTGATGTTCTCGCCTGTAGTAGAGCTAAACAGTACATAGGCCTTGCCAAATAAACAATCAAAAAATCGGCTTAATAGATCCAGCTAAACAAAACTCAACATTGCTGTGAAATCAGAGCATGACCTGATTGTTAGGTCTATCACTATCTCTCAGGCCACAGTCACTTGCATGTATGCAGACATTCAAAACCCGCAATCACTTTTTAGGTTTTCCTATCATATGTGCTATTAATTTTCCCCCTTTTCATCTTGTAAACATCAATGTTTCCTGCTTCCCTTATTTTTTGGAGCTTATGGCTAAGCCTCAGTGATTTTGCCCTGACATGGCAACCAGGTCACAGTTTCTCATCTGAGATGACTTGATTGTCTTTGCAGACAAAGCTGGTTTCGGGAACAACTTCACCACTGGAGGAGATAAGTCTCTGGCCCAGAGCATGGAGACTGTGGTGGTGGGCTGCATGTTCAAGTCTCTTATAACAAGATGTGCCTCCACTACACATGAGCTTCACAGTTCTGAGAACTTGGTGAGAGTACTGCTTTAAACTCATGAGTTGACAAAACTTTGGGCTTGAGTTTATATTTGGTGATGCTAATACTGTGTACTAACCAGGCACAATACACTAAAACAACAAGTGAAAAGGCATATTTTCTGTTAAGTTTGCCATCTTTTTAAGCATAAAGGAAAGCCTATTTCCAAATCTGAGTAAAAAAATTAAAGAGAAAAAACTTCACCCTATCTATTTTCTTAAGGCACATTATTGATCTTATTATGATCAATAACATGCCTTTAGTAGATCTGAATGCAAACTAAATACATTCACATTCCAATCTGCCTCCATCCAATCAACTACAGATATATAGAACCAAGTCCCCGCCCTACATTTTTATCAACTTTTTTGATAATTTGTTTCATAATAATGTAGGTCACAATGTGGAAGAAATGATCTGTCGCTACTTCTGTTACATTGCAACTTAAAGTCACACTGTGAGATGTAAAGTTCTGAGAAATTAGCGAGAAATCTGGACGCAAATTATGAGAAATAAAGTTACGTGTTGTAAGAATTTTTTTTTTTTGCAAATTGATATAAATATATAGATTTGATTTATTGGTATAAATTGATATAAATTGACATAAAGTCTCAGTTGCAAGGAATACAGTTTCATTATGAGATATAAAGTCACAATTACTTTTTACATTATCTTTAAAAATAATTGTGATTATCCATTTCATTTGGATGTAGGTCACAATATGGAAGGGAAAAAATATTTTGCTACTCCCTTTACATTGCAAATTTAAGACCCACTGTGAGATGTAAACTTGCGATAATAAGGTCACAAATTGTGAGAAATGAGATCGCAAATAATGAGAAATAATATTGCGTGAGTTCATACAAATAATATTGCGTATTGCCAAGTCGTGACAAAAAAAGTTGCAATTGTGAGAAAAAGTTGCATTGTTAGATATAAAGTCAAATTGTGAGATATAAAGTTGGGTTACACTTTACTTTAAGGTTACGTAGTTACATTGTACTTACTCAAATAAGTACAGAGCAATATTAATTAACTACATGTTATTACTATTGAGTTAAGATTCGGGTTTGGTTTAGGGTTGGTTACTTGTAATTATGCATAATTTACTGTTATTACTATAGTATGTATATGTAGAAACGAGTAACTATGTCATCTTAAAATAAATTAACTAAAATCGCAATTACATTTTTTCAACTCTAAGGCGGAACTGAGAAAGATTTGTTTTGATTTGCTGTGGTTTGTGATGAATAGGTTGCATCACACGCCATTTTCACATTCGTCTGTACAGAAAAATTGTTCTTAGCTGGGATCTTGTCGTATTGCATCTGGTTGGGATATGGTATAATAGAAGTTTACTTTATGTGCTTCTATGTATATGGATTATGTCAAATGAATAGCTGTTTAGCAGCTCTCAGGTAAAGAACTATATTGTTCAAAGAAGAGTGACCATTTAAATCTATTTTTTTCCATCTCTCTCTTTTCACACATTTCTCTCCTAACATCTAAACACACTCAAATCAGGGTCTGTACTGTGACATACGTCAGCTGGTTCAGTTTATAAAGGAGTCTCATGGAAATGTCTTCCGACGTGTGGCTCTCAGTGCTCTCCTGGACAGCGCAGAAAAACTTAATACCACTAAAAAAAGTGACGAAAAGGAGGAAACCAAGCCATCTTCAGCAAAAAAGTACACACACAAATATAACACACATTTTGTAATGCATAAATTAAATATATGCATGGATTGAGTGCATCTGTATCTGTGTATCAGCGAAGAGCAGATTCCAGGAGCTCTTTTAGGAAGGAAAGACTTTTGGAGGAAGATGTTCAAGTCTCAGAGTGCCGCCAGTGATACAAGCAGCCAATCAGAGCAGGACACTTCTGAGTGCACCACTGCCCACTCTGGTACTACCACAGACCGGCGTTCACGATCACGTTCTCGACGGATCTCACTGCGCAAGAAGCTCAAACTGCCCATAGGTATGTTTTTGTGAGAGAGAAGTTCTTTACAAACATAACCAGATTTGTCCTATACAAAGCAGATAAATAGAGACTTAACTATGATAAACAACAGTGTGATCAGTATGATCAGAGGATGACATCAGCCTTTGGCTACCAATACTTCCCTTTCTTATCCCGATACTGTTGTTCATCACTGGTATACATGCTATTACCCAGTTTTTCAGAATTTCTTTCATTACAGAATTGCTGTATAAACAGGATTCAGGTTTAATAATATTCCATAATAAAGTAGCTTCCTGTGCGTGTGTGAGTCTGTGTGTGTGTGTGTGTGTGTATATGCTTTGCATTTTACTGTAACCTGCATTTTACATAAGATTTTAATTAAATTGTAATCAAAATCATCCGTAAAATGCAAAGTACAGTAAATACATTTATCTAAACAATTCAATGTAAATCTTTCTGCCCATCTCTCTCAGCCCATTTAGTCTGAACTAGAAAAATATTATTTTCTTTGAAAAATATTCTATTTTTCTGAATTGTAAAACCATGATCTTATGCCAAATATGCATGATTGGGAGAATACTCACATTTATAGTGATTTGCTCTCTGTAAACTAAAAATTTACTCACCCTCATGTCGTTTCATTCATCTTTTTAAACACAAATGAAGATTTAGGTTTCCTTAAATGTGTTAATGTGCATGCCATACATAGGTAAGTTTGTAAACGTTTCAAAAAATTAACTTCTAATATGAGAGTATGTGAAGTTGATATTAGAATTGTTTTTAAATAAACCAATAAACTGAATTTTAAAAAGAGTTTTCACTTCTGTTTGGTTCATTGGTGTGTTGGGGATATTAATTTTATGAAAAGTCATTCACTTCTCTGTTCTTTCCTTTTTTGTCACCAGCATGCCATAGGAAAGTTCGCCATCCACTCACTGTCTCCATGTTACGTATGTGTGTTGTGTTTTAGTGATGCAGCCTCATCTTACAGTGTCATTATGGAAGCTTTAGTTTGGAAAAAAAAAATGCATTCAAGATTTATCTTTCTTTTTTTACTTTTATGTACTTGCTGTGAGATTCAATGTGTTGTTTTGTCTATTTTTGTGTATGAGCCGGAGAACCAGCATGAAATATTCCCTCTTACATTCCTTTTGGCTTGTTTGCACTTCCATTTAAAGGGTACCAGAGTTCAAACATGCTACCGAAATGCTAAATTCACTTTTATTTTATTTTTTTCATGTAACTATTGAACCTGTGGTACAGGTAACTGGCTGAAACGCTCCTCTCTATCTGGACTGGCTGATGGGGTCGAGGACCTGCTGGACATCAGCTCAGTGGACAGACTGTCCTTTATCAGACAGAGCTCCAAGGTGAGGACTCTGAATTTACAGTGTAGTAATGTTAAGATAGTTCGTTAAGAGGGTCAATGACAAATAAGAGTGTCCACAGTAATAAAAATCTTGTAAAAATCTGCAAAGTTCTTAGAAATGCACCCATGGAGAGATTACATTTAATGATTTACATTCAATAAAATGTCATGTGGTGTGAGTGACCATCATAAAAAGTAATAACATACTTTCCTTATACTTTGAATGCATGTGAGTGCTCTCTCTTATTGCTCATTACTTAATCATTATATTCAAACAAGATTTCAAATATATATTTTTCGAGGTAAAAAGTATATTTTACCAATATTATGTATTGTTAGTTCATATATATTACCAGGTTTTGGAGAGTTGCACCACAATTTACAACCTGAACTAACCTAAGCATGTCATAAAAAGGTAAAATAATCAGATTTTGTCAGAGACTCATCACAGGGATCCTCTATATGCTATCATATTTCATATTTTTCTGCATGCTAGATAAACCACATGAATTTGTTGGTTGCACAACTTGACCAATATTAATAAACAGTGCAGCAGTTTTGTTAAAATAATTTTTTTTTTCTAAATTATAATAGTAGTAGTAATAATAATAATAATAATAATAATAATAATAATAATAATATGCTATTTTCTCCATTATGATATGCAATTGTATCACCTTGACACAGGGTTATTATCGTTATTAAATAAAATAAAATAAACATTTTTATTACTTGAAATAAACTAAACTAACTGAAATCAAATAAAATATAAAATAACCTAAGTTTATTTTATTCCAGCTAGTAATTATATTTCTAATTTTTGTTTAGTTTAAGATGAAGTAAATAACTAAAACTGAAAACTAAAATATAATGAAAACAAAATTACAACATTTTTAGATATTTCAAAATATTAACAAAAACTATAATAGTATATCATTGATACTAAAATAACACTGCCTTGACATTTTTAACTTTATGCCCCAAACCATATTCATCTTAGAAGATGAGTATTTTAATCATTGGTTGTATGAATTGCATTTTTGAATAAATTATTAGACTGAGCCAAAAAAAACTGCATAATTACAGTCACCCAAGAAACAGTTGACCTGATTTCTTTTTTATGATTTATACTTAATTTGGTTTTCTTATTCTACAAACAAACAATAATGTTGTAAAACATACACATATTCAATCATTTAAACTAAAACTTTGTTATACAAAGTCACACACAAAACAAAATAAATGAATTAATTCTAATATTTTATGATCATACACACAAGGAGGGAAAATAATCATTATGTCCCACCAGAAACTATGCCATTGCCATCATTACTGTGATCATTAATGATATAATTTTTCTGCCTCTCCTAATTTCTTTCTTGGGAATAAATCTGAACCTCTTCATGGAAGAAAATCAGTTTTGCTTTGCACTAGAGTTATTGGACATCAAGTCCTTGATCCGAGTCTTTCCTGTACATCTCAGGTCAAGTTCACCAGTGCCGTGAAGCTGTCGGAGGGTAACGCTATTGAATATGGGCGAGAGGAAGAGGAGAATTTCTTCAAGCGGCTCGGTAAATGGCGGTCTGGTCGGAGGAACCCTTCCAAGATTCACCACACAGAAGAGAAAGATGGTAGAATCCTCGGTGCCGTCCCCTGCCCCCGCCCACAATTCGCTCTGTTTGTTTGTGTGTGTGCCCGTACTTGACGTGTCTTGTGCTTCTGGTACACTCCTCTACCATCTTCCATGCCAGCTCTCTGTGTGTTTGTCCATCTTTGTCAGAACCATCCGCTGGACGAGGAACTGTGGTTTTCTGACCTATGGCCTGGCACCATGACCCGCCACAGCTTTGTCAGAGTTGTCGTGAACCTTCAGCTCTCCAAGTTAATAGTTAATAGTTATTAGATATATATTTGGGGAAATACACAAGTCATGGTTTGATTTGTAGATCTTGTAAGGACAAAAACAGACTTGCATGTTCATTCGATATCACCAGATGCATATTTCACCAGCTATTTTCAGTTGTTAAAACCTTGTCAGATGCTACACTCCTTGTACTGACACTATTCTGTATCACCGACAAGGTTGCCATGGATTCCAGGAGCGCTTGGCTGCCAGCCAGGAGGCCATAAAGAATAAGAATATTGTGAATCTAGGTGCAATCAGACAGGGGATGAAGAGGTTTCAGTTCCTGTTGAACTGCTGTGAGCCGGGAACCATACCAGATGCTTCGATTTTAGCTGCTGCGCTGGACCTGGTCAGTTCGGATTCTTCTGTTTATATACAAAATGGTGTCACATTACTTTTGAAGCATACCTGCTAGACTAAAGAGATAAAATGATAACCATAAACTTGAAACCTGTTATGTCCTTTAAAGGGGTACCGAAATGTATTTTCAGATCTTTGTTATGTGGTTACGTTTTTGCCGCTTGAAATTGAGATCAGTATTTGGATTCTTTCAGAGAAAATAAGGAACTGAACATTATGTTGATTTTGATAAATGTCTCTCCCAGGAAGCCCCTGTGGTGGCAAGGGCCTCGCTTTTTCTGGAGTGTGCCCGTTTTGTGCATCGCTGTAACCGTGGTAACTGGCCAGAGTGGATGAAAGGTCACCATGTGAACATCACTAAGAGAGGGCTGTCTAGAGGACGATCGCCTATAGCAGGAAACAAGAGGAACACAAAGCTCCAGTGGAATGCAGCCAAACAATTTTACCAGTGGGGAGATGTGAGTCACATTAATCTGAAAAATATGCAAATTTTGCCTTTCCTGCAGAAAACCTTCTTACATAATTTTTGAGAAATGCATTTGTGGCATTTGGTTGCATCTAATATATGTATCCTCAAAAAGGCAATAGGCACTCGGCTGAGTGAAATTTGCCATTCAGACAGTGAGAGTCCAGCCAACATCTTGGGTTTTATTTATGATGAAGAGAGCAAGAGGCGTGTGAAAAAGGAGGATGAGGAGGAAGATTATCTGGATGACAGTAAGAGTGAAAATGACATGAATTCAGATTAAACAAACAGATGATGTTCAAAACCAAAATAATACTTCGACATTTAGCTAATGGTTTTTTTTTTTTATGATTCTTTCAACAGACACCGTCAACCCTACAAAGTGTGGCTGCCCTTTTGCTCTGAAGATGGCTGCTTGTCAGCTGCTTCTGGAGATCACCACTTTCCTGCGGGAGACTTTTCCCTGTCTCCCCAGACCCCGAACAGAGCCCCTTGTGGTCAGTTTTGGTATTGTCTCCCTCTGAACAGATTCATTCATGTGACATGATTAAAGGGATAGTTCACCCAAAAATTACAATTCTTTCATCATTTACTCACCCTTATGTCATTACAGATGTATAAGACTTTCTTCCTTCCGATATTTTAGAAAAAATTAGAAGTGATATGGAAGCACAGATGATGGTCACTTCTCCATCAAGGAGAGGGTCACCAGAGTTTCACAATGCACATACACACCTATCATTCAGAAGACATTGATTCATCAACTGGGGTCGTATGGATTACCGTCGTGTTCATTTGGCATTGCTTTTGAAGTGTCAACTTTGAGAGACCTATCCACTTGCATTATATGGACTCACAGAGATGGAATATTTTTCAAAAAATCTCAGTTTGTGTACATCTGAAGAAAGAAAGTCATATACATCTGGGAGGGCATGAGGGTGAGTAAATGATAAGAGAATTTTTGGTTGGAGTATCCCTTTAATTACGAAGCCCCTCATACAGTAAAACATGCAGGGGAAAAAAACTGGACACAGGATGTTGTGGACACAAATTAGGAATTAAACTGCAGTCACACTAGACTTTGAGCATGCAAAATTTCTATGGACACTGGAATGGTCGCAAAATGTTTCTTTTTTTTTTAAACATAATACAACATATAATACATAAAAATTGTAAAAATATGCAATCTGCTTCACTTTACTGCAATCCTGCAGATTTAAAGTTTGTGTTCTTTTAATTTAGCTAAAAGGTCACTCTGTGGCGTATCAATCTTCTATTGGTCACACATCTTCATGAATTTGCAGGTCAGAGTTCACCAAACTTGTACTTTTGAATGCAGCAAAAATGCATAACTTCTTCACTTGGATAGTGTGTCCTATCTCTTGCAATTGTATGCATTTAAATGGAAGTCAATGTAATGAAAAGTGTTGTGTGACCGCCCCTTTAATTCCCACAAATTATTAATTTGTTCCCTAATTTTAGTTAAAACTTAGCCATGTTGTACTTATTGGTTCCCTTGTTTTAGTTACATTAATGAGGGAACAAAGTAGTACAACATGTTTTTTTTATTTTATTTATTTAACCTTTATTTAACCAGATGATCTCATTGAGATTTAAAACCTCTTTTGCAAGAGAGACCTGGCCAAAATGGCAGCATACTAACAACACATAGTTACAAATATGATCACCAAGCATACGTACAACAACAAGAAACATTTAAACAAGATCCTCAAGATACATAAACAAACCACATCAACATCAGACTACTTAAAAATACAATTTATACCTACCATACAGGTGCTGGTCATATAATTAGAATATCATCAAAAAGTTGATTTATTTCAGTAATTCAGTTAAAAAAGTGAAACTTGTATATTATATAGACTCATTACATGCAAAGTGAGATATCTCAAGCCTTTATTTGTTATAATTTTGATGATTATGGCTTACAGCTTGTGAAAACCACAAAATCAAAATCTCAGAAAATTAGAATATTACATGAAATCACACAGTAATTACACAGTGATACCATGGTCATTGAACCAGGTTTTGGTTCTTTTGGCAGTGTGGGCAGGTGCAAATCCTGCTGGAAAATGAAGTCAGCATGAAGTGCTCTGGAAATGTCCTGGTAGACGGCTGCGTTGACTCTGGATTTAATAAAGCACAGTGGACCAAAGTCCTCTTTTCTGAAGAGAGCAAATTTTGCATCTCATTTGGAAACCAAGGTCCCAGAGTCTGGAGGAAGAATGGAGAGGCACACAATCCAAGATGCTTGAAGTCCAGTGTGAAGTTTCCACAGTCTGTGTTGGTTTGGGGAGCCATGTCATCGGCTGGTGTTGGTCCACTGTGCTGTCCACTCAACGCAGCCGTCTACCAGGACATTTCCAGAGCACTTCATGCTTCCTTCAGCAGACAAGCTTTATGGAGATGCTTCCTTCATTTTCCAGCAGGATTTGCACCTGCCCACACTGCCAAAATAACCAAAACCTGGTTCAATGACCATGGGATTACTGTGTAATTACTGTGTGATTTCATGTAATATTCTAATTTTCTGAGATTTTGATTTTGTGGTTTTCACAAGCTGTAAGCTATAATCATCAAAAATTATAACAAATAAAGTCTATATGAGTCTATATAATATACAAGTTTCACTTTTTTAATGGAATTACTGAAATAAATCAACATTTTGATGATATTCTAATTATATGACCTGCACCTGTAGGTGTAAAAGGATTTAGGTATTTTAAAAACAGTGACAACAATTTATGGCATCTATTTCCAACACTTTCATGCAATGTTTAAATTCACCAAATGAAATCAGAGTTCGCAATTGCAAATCAGTCTGTAATGTGTTCCAGGTGGCTGGGGCTGCATAACTAAAAGCCTTCTTACCAAGCTCTGTACGAACCGTAGGTACAGTTAACAAGTACAAATTACCAGAGCGTAAATTATAAGAACTGATATTACGTGACATATAGGAGCAAAGATAAGACGGAAGCATATCCAATATAGACTTATAAATAAAAATAAGCCAATGTATATGTCTCATTACTGACAATGAGGGCCAGTTTGTCATTTTGTACAAGGTACAATGATGTACTGATGCCTTACATCCAGTCACAAATCTTAATGCATTATGGTAGACAGTATCCAACAAAGACAAACTTCGATCAGGCGCATTTCTAAAGCAAATCACCGTAATCGAGTGCAGTGAGAAAGGTGGCAGCAACCAATCTCCTCCTGGTTTTCCAAGAAAAACAGGCTTTATTTCTAAAATAAAATCCTATTTTCAATTTGAGCTTTTGTACCAGTTTATCAATGTGCAACTTAAAAGAGAGCTGATCGTCGATTAATACACCCAAATATTTGTACAATTTGACTTGTTCGATCTGCTCACCATGTATAGTAAAAATACTTGGAAGACTGTCCAAAGACTTCTTAGATTTTGAATAAAGCATAATCTTAGTTTTCTCAACATTCAAAACTAGTTTAAGCTGATAAAGTTGGATCTGAACAAGGTTAAAAGCAGATTGTAAATAAGAAAAAGCTTGGTGTAAAGTTGCAGCCTTACTATAAATAACGGTATCGTCAGCATAAAAATGGAAATGAGCCTGAGAAATGTCATCACCCAAGTTATTAATATAAATAGTAAATAAAATTGGACCCAAGACTGATCCTTGCGGTACACCACAAGATACACTCAGAGTTGCTGATTTAGAATTGTCAAAATAAACACACTGAGTTCTATCTGCCAAATAATTAGTAAACCAATCAACAGTACAATCAGAAAAACCCATATTTCGTAGCTTTTCCAGTAAAATGCAATGGTCCACTGTATCAAATGCTTTGGCTAAATCTATGAAAAGAGCTACACAAGTGTTCTTGCAATCCATTGCCTCAATAATGTCATTAATGACCTTCATTGCAGCAGTAGTAGTACTGTGCTGCCTTCGAAACCCAGACTGTACGTCAGACAAAATATGATTGGCAACCAAATATTCTTTTAACTGATCACCAACCAATGTTTCTAAAACTTTAGCTAAAATCGGTAATTTGGAAAGTGCTCTATAATTATCCAAACACGAGGAATCTCCTCCCTTTAAAAGAGGGACTACATATGCCGATTTCCAAATTCTTGGTATCTCATTGTTGACTAGGGTTTGATTTAAAAATAATTGTAATTGGTTTAGCAATAAAATCAGCAGCTATTCGCAAAAAATAAGGCTCTAAAGTATCAGGGCCAGGAGATTTACTAGGGTCCAAGGCAATAAGAGCTGTTTGCACATCTACGACAGAGAAAGACTTTAGACAAAAGGGCTCTTTACTCGCCACCGATTTCTGGGACGGAACTGAAGAATTTAAACAGTTTGTTTGTCACAGTTGATTTGTTTGCGAGGAGCTGACGTTTAAACAAGGATCCTGCTTCCACAAAGTGCTTATTAAAGCACTCTAAAATTGCAGACTTTTCAGAAATGACGGCTTTGTCCTTAATAATACATGGAGGTAATTCATTATGACAATTTGAGGTGTATACCGATTTCAGGGCTTTCCAGAATTTCTGAGGATTATTTAGGTTTTCCGTTGTAGCTGCTAAATAAAAATCTGATTTTGCCTTTTTAATAAAAAATGTACAGCGATTACGCAGCTGTCTAAAACTGAGCCAGTCTGAATCTGTCCCAGACTGCCTGGCTTTAGCCCAGGCTTGGTTTCTCTGCCGAAGATTAGCTAGCTCCGGGGTAAACCACGCATTATCACGTCCCTTTACTCTTAACCTCTGAAAGGGAGCATGCTTGTCCACAATACTAATAAAACCATCATAAAAATATTTCCAAGCTAGCTCCACATTGTCAATAAGTGCAATTCTGTCCCAGTCAAAACAAGACAAATCATGTAAAAATGCTTGTTCACAGAAGTGCCTCAAATTTCTTTTAAAAATTATCCTAGGTTTAGTCTTAGGCAGTTTTGTATTTCTTACTGCTGCAATGACACAGTGATCACTCAAATCGTTAGCAAACACACCTACATCTGAAACTTTGTGAGGTGTGTTTGTCAAAAACAAGTCAATAAGAGTAGATTTGTTAGAGTTTCTGTTATTAGGTCTAGTGGGACTATTTATTATCTGTGTAAGATTTAAACCATTACAGTGATTTTTAAAATCATCAGACACCGAGGATAACCAGTCCCAATTTAAATCTCACACTATTACAGTGTCACTATAATCAAGCTCATTTAAAAATTCCATTAAATTTGGTAAGGCATCAACAACCTCAGGAGGGGGTCTGTAACAGCCAATAACAGTAATATACTGACCTTTGGCTATTTCCAGATTTAATGCTAAGATCTCAAATTGTTTAACAATAGATTTAGAAAATAAGATCCTGGTGTTAAATTTAGTCTTAACATAAATTGCAACACCACCCCCCTTCTTTAGACGATCACAACGGAAAACTCTATAGCCATTAATCACAATGTCCTTATCCTAAGGAATGATAAGGTCCTTATCTAAGGAATGATAAGGTCCTAAATGTTAAATCATGTGTATGATTTAACTAAACTGAGTTAACAAATTAGAACATCTTGGCCATAATTTTACTAAAACGATTTAACTAAAACGAAACGATTTAATCATATTTATGGCAGGAAGTTTAGAATTAAAGATTTGTCTCCCTTTCAGTTCATTATTTGGAATTTGAATTCAGTTGTCTACAATACAAAATGTTGAAATGGAATGACAGAAAGATAAAATGACAGAATTTTAATAGAAGGAAATTCAGGGTAATGTATTCTGGGAAATTAAGTAAAAGTTAATTTATTAAATATTATGGAAATGCATATTTCGGTAACACTTTAGTTTAGGGTCCAATTCCCACTATTAACTAGTTGCTTATTATAATGCATATTACTAGGATATTGGCTGTTTATTAGTACTTATATGACCTTACTCTACATTCCTAATCCTACCCAATACCTAAACTTAACAGTTACCTTACTAACTATTCATAAGCAGTAATTAGGAGTTTATTGAGGCAAAAGTCGTAGTTAATAGTTAGTGAGAATTGGACCCTAATCTAAAGTGTGACCTATGTTTTAAATGCAGGAAATTAATTTGGAATTTAAATCTCTCAATTCCATTCTTAATAGCGCACATCCCTGGTGAATGCGTTTACTTGGCTGATGATTGAATAGTAAGCGGATCTTACATCGCACAGTTAAACAATTGCCAAATCAAGATTGTATTTTGGCTCCTATAGGATTTAGAGAGCTGCCGCTTGCGTCTGGACCCTGAGCTAGGCCGTCACCGCTATGAGAGGAAGATCAGCTTTGCAGGAATCCTGGATGATGAAGATGGACACGATTCTTTGAACAGCAGCAGCCACACCCTCAAGTCTGACACTGGCTGTGAGGAGAAGAAATCATCACAAGAGCCACTGGGTAAAATGAAAAAAGAATAATTGTCTGCATGTACATGTTTGATAGAGGCTGAAAATATGATTTATCATTTTTATTTTGTCTCATCTCCTCTCCCCAGCTCCGATTAGGAAGATCCGTATTGGTGGCTCTCGTTTGCTACAGATTAAAGGAGCAAGGAGTTTCCGAATAAAGAAAGGAGGCTCTTTGTCCTCTATCCGCCGGGCAGGGAGTCTGAAAAGCACTAAGATGTCCAGACAGGACTCTGAGTCTGAGAATGATGTGGATTCGGAGCGGCTGCTCTCCCAGAGTAGAGATACTGTCACTGATATAGGTCAGACAATGCTTCTCCAGCCCTTTATGAAGTTATTTTATTATTACATTTGTAAATGTAGTTATTGGGGAGATGGCCAAAGCAGAATACATTATTTAGAAAGACATTAATAATGGCGTCAATAATAAAATGTAGGCTATGGGTTAAAAGAATATATGCTGATCCAACAAACACAAAGGTAATGTTTTTAATAAACATATCTAATCGTACATGTTATGACCTAATGGTCAGTTGTAAAGGTAATGACTAAAGTGTGAACTTTATAAGTGAAAATACACAATGGGCCCTATTTTAACGATAAGCGCAATCTAAATGCATGGTCTAAAGCACTCTGCGCAAGTGCACTTAGGGCGTGTCCGTGTCCGAATCAACTTTTGCTAGTGTAACGACGGGAAAAATGGTTGGCGCATGGTCTAAAAGGGTTGTCCCTGTTCCGGCCCCATTTACACTGCATGGTTCAAGTGACCCAATTCCGATTTTTTCCTCTCAAGTGGCACAGATCGGATATGACCGGTGAACGTGTAAGCAGGAAAAAACCGCATGGATTCCGATTTTCTCAGATCGGATTCAGGCCTCACTCATATGTGGTAATAAATCGGATATGAATCGGATACGTGCATTTGCGTCTGCCATGTAAGCAGACAAATCGGATATTCCCCAGTAAATGCGAGTCAAAAAAGGACGTCAACAAGGCACTAGCGGCGCCAGGATTTTGATTGTAGGTGGGCCCCCAGAAAACTGGATGGGCCAGTTAAAATAAGCCAAAAAAAAAAAAAAAAAACGGGTTCCCCTTCATCTCCGTTTCAGCGCGGGGGGGATGGGGCGTCATGTCACCACTTTTGAATAAGAAACAATATCAAGACTATAAAACTCGTCAAAAAACGCGCACACACTCAAACCACCTGACTGCACATCACATTTTTTACTTTATTGATTCTGCTTTTATTCGTAATGCAATGGACCGGTCAACGGGACATAAATTAATCCTTAAAGGATGGGACTTTATGGGACATTTGCACAAAAAGAATAAATAACTTACCGTAGCCTATTTTATAAGTCGCTCCGGAGTCGCGTACATCAGTCAAAAAATGCGTCACGAGGAAGAAAAAAACATAGGCTATGCCTAAGCCGCACTGGACTAAGTCGCATTTTTTTAGAAATGTATTTCACACACACACACAAAAAAAAGTAACAGACAGCTCTCCGCTACTGACGTGAGCGCTCTAAAGCGGCACTAAAATAATGTTTTAAAACTTTCACAGAGACCTCAAACTGAAAGCACAAATCCTGTCTTTAAATTTAATTTCGTTTTGTATTAATTGTATCTTAATTTTAATCGATGTTTCATCAACAAATTGTCTGGATTTAATAAGAAGTAGCTAAATATAGGCTATTAGAAAATAGATAATCAGGATACGGAGGCGCTGGCGAACCTGGAGCTCGTCTCATAAATGAACCGAAACTCAGCGTAGGTCTATAATAGGTAGCTATTGCCTCACAGACCTGAGACATATAGATAGCTTGAAATGTCTACTTTTAAGCAGAACAATTCAAAACGAAAGAAAACAGACTGCTGCGCTGCTTATGTAATTCGTATGAAATGAAATGTGCATTTCTCTCTGGCGCTGCGAAGATCGCGAGTCGTCAACTTCATAGCCGACACTGACATAAAAAAATAACTGTTTTATTAGTTAACAATTTAAAATGTCTCCTGCTATATTGAACATATTTGCCTGTTCCTTACAAAACACTGACAGTGGGGTTTTTGAGGGTTTTGTTTCTTTTTTTTTTTTTTTTTCCCCGACACACACACTATTGATAAACAGGATTTTTTTGGTGTCATTTTTTAATACAATTAAAATTTCATTTAATTTATTGTTTAATAAAATTATAAGCCTATTATTTTTAGTTTATTAACAGCAACAACAGCTGTAAAGATGAAGTTGACGATCGCCATCTCAGTAGCCTAGTGAACGCGCCTATAGAGAGAAATGCACATCATTACATAACCAGAGAGTAGACTATTTCTTTTCGTTTTAAATTGTTAAAAAGACATTTCAAGCTTTCTTAAGATATATTTCATGTCTGTGAGGCATATGCTGAGTTTCGTTAAGTTAGGATGAGATGCGCTCCTGTTTACGAGCAGTGCAAGTGACCGCGCGGGCGCCTCCATGATTGTGTTGTCTGCTAGCCTTTTTGGTATTTGGCAATTGGTTGATTAAAAAAAATATAAATAAAATTAAGATACAATTTATACAAAACGAAATTCACTTAAAAAAATCGTTTTCTGCAAAACAAAACTTAATTAAGTGGTCAAAATCATGTTTGACCCGCTCCATGTCTCTCGATATTGCGTAGGCTACTCGTGTGTGCGGTTCACTTTTCATAATCAACATAAATTAAAAAATAACATTATAATATTTTAACAAATATTAAACTAAATAAGCTTATTTAATGGCTACAACACGTATAGTAGACCTAGACTCTCTATTTGTACAAATTGCTGCACATTCATTTTATTCTGAATTTTGCACACACAAGTTGAAAGGCATTTGTTTGTGCATGCATGTAAAACATATCTGCAATATTTATCAAGTTCACTGATAATTATGCGTGCATTTATTAATTATTATCTTAATTAATAATGTAACTAGGACAAAGCATGTAAACTGCGTTGTTTGTTTAGAATGGAATGGATCGCAAATAGATCCGAATGAAGAAACGTACAAAACCATAGTAGAAAATGGGTGGGCCCGGACCCTAAAATGGGTGGGCCCAGGCCCACCTGGGCCCAATGGTAGCGCCGCGGCTGCAACAAGGGATGATCACATGACTTATTAATGGTGCGATGGAGGACGAAGGCTCAACACAGTGGAGTAATTTTTTCTCCGCCTTACGAGAGCAATGTTTTGCTGATTTTTGAAAATAGTGCGGAAAGCAAAACACTGGATAATTAGAGATGCGCGGATGAGCTCCAACGTCACCGAATCCGCAGCCAAAAACAAATCATCCACCCGCCACTCACCCTCACCAATATTTTTGTCTGATTTAAGTATCCGTACCCGATGGTCAAATTATGCATTCGTATGTGTTGTTACGCGTGATTATAAATGGATGATCGTCACCTTCAACAGCGGACTGATGAATAAGCGCTGCTTTTAAATGAACATTTCTTTAAAACAAAATTTATTTGACAGAATTTAATTTTCTTAATGGCTTTACTCCAAACTTAAACTGGAATGGAACATACTCATATTTTAGAGAATGTAGGCTATAGTTAATATTTTCGTTAATGATTTATCATATCCACCCGCGACCCACCCGAAATTAATCAGAATGTTATTTTTATTAGCCTATTGACCCCCCCCCGATCCGCGGATTATCCACAGAGACCCCGCGGGTATGACGATCCGCGCATCACTAATCATTTTGTCTGATTCTGCATCCATTGCATATCGAGCTGTTTTACTTCATTTTCCGGGCCAGAACGTCTACATTTGGTTGTTTTGGCAGTGTATAGTGTAAATGCAAATATCGGATACGGGTCACTTTTAAAAGATGAAGCGGGTCGTCAAAAAAATCGGATATAGTCAGCAAATCGGAATTGGGCATCAAGACCTGCAGTGTAAATGCAGCCCAAATGAGTAATGGTGTGTTTTGGGCGTAACTTGCAATAAACCAATCAGAGTCTCATCTCCCATTCCCTTTAAAAGCCAGTTGCGCTTGCACCATGGCGGGTTGCTATTTACATGGTGGAATTTGCAAGCGGAAAGAATGCGTCTCCAGAGAGGAAACGGATCTGCTCTTGTGCAGATCTACGGGCCGACCATCTACGGGACAAGCCGGATTCCACCATATCTTTATGTACACAATATTAATCTTTTACATTGTAATCCTTTTATTTTTAATATTTGGCTAGTTTGTGTGCTGTTGGGGGTCCCTGTGTGTGTAATAAGCAGAGTGTATGCGCATTGGCACATGTTACTAACACGCTCTTTAAATAACAAAATAAAAATTCTGCGCCATTGACTTTAGACCAGGTTTTTGTTGGTCAATGGTGCAGTCTATTTCAGTTGCCTCAAAATCTTAACGTGCCATTAATGCGCCTGAACACACCTCGTTTTCAGACCAGCACGCCCATGGGCGCACAAATAAGCGCAAATGCACTTGCTATTTAAACAACGTGGCGCAGGACGTGAAAAAGATAACTGCGTCGGGCTGAAACTAGCAAAAAACACTTAACGCCGCGCCTGGCACTGCATTGGGCCGGATGTATGATAGGGCCCAAGGTGTGTAAAGGGAGTTCAAATTGGATGGCTATTTTGCAGTCATTTTATTTAATGTGTCTCAGAAATCTAAGCTTGTCAAGAGTTATATTGAACTATGATATCATACATATTTTCCACTTTTTTAAAATGTTTGTGCTGCTGTTTTAAAACTTCAGAGTGAGAGATATATAGCATATTTCTGTATGCAGTGTATGAGGTAAAGGAGGGGTGAAATTTCTAAAAAATAATAATAAAATAAATAAATAAAAATAAGAGCCATTTCTTTCTAAGTGAAAGCAGTACCCTCAAAAGAAAAGAACAGCCTGCTGTGCTGTTATATTTCTGATTCAAGCTAAATCTTTTTTTTTTTACCAACCTTTGTTTTAGAATTTTTAGCTTGATTTACATAAAGATCGCAATAAAAATTAAATAATAAATAATTTAATGAATTATACAATTCATATTTGGGAAGTAAATGGAGATCAGATACATCTAAAAAGATTTGTCACAGATACTATAAAAAATTGCTTAAACAGACAATGGCTTTCTTGTACATAAGTAAACAAAAAATGTACAACACATTAAGAAAAGTAGTGTATGCGTTATCTGTTTAGGAAGCCCTTGGAGCGCTAGCGAGCCAAGCATTGAACCTGAAGGTCCTGGCAGCACAGGGGGTGTAGAGGACAACTACCATCGCAACATGTCATGGCTGCACGTAAGAGCCAGCATTCTGACTTTTCCCTGTGTGAACTAAATGTGTGGGATATTTGTTTATCATATCTTTCTCAATTTCCAGATTATGATTCTGCTGTGCAACCAGCAGAGTTTCATCTGCACTCATGTGGATTTCTGCCACCCTCGCTGCTATCAGCACCACAGCCGTTCCTGTGCTCGGCTCGTCCGTGCCATCAAACTTTTATACGGAGAAACAGTGGACAGCCTGAAAGAGAACAGCGCCACTGGCAATATCAGCGGCCGTGCCAAAAAAAGCAAAGAGGTGGTTAAAAATATTCAGTGCCAGGGGGTCCCCAAGTACAAACTAGTATTCTAGAAACATAAAACTAGATTTTTTTGTTGTTGTTGTTTAATTAATGTGCTGACACAATGTAGCATTTGTACCAATTTTATACATAATTCCTCTAAAAACTCTAAACACACTCAAGTGCTTTTTGAAGGAATTTACATGCAACAACTGAGTGACACTGGCTGAGTAGATCCTCATTTTCACCTTACAGTAAAAGTAAGCAGTTTGGAAATTAATGGGGCTTTGGGGCACAAATGCCCTCAACATCCAAGATATGGCTGCAAAAATGCCCCTAGTTTTTCATATTAATAACAACTTTCTTGATTAGTTTCACATGTGCAATAAAGAGTGCTGTTTTTTCCAGAATATCAGACAGCACGACTGTAAATCATATTAATATTGATGTTATACAACAGTTTAATAAACAAGAAGTTAAGTAATTTACATTTTAGACACAATTTCATTTTGCTATTTTTTACCAACAGAAATAGTTCTAAACAAAGCCACAATAGAAATGTTCACAGTGGTGTTTAGTTCCTGAATGAATCCATGTTTTGAATGAATCATTTGAGCAAATGATTCAATGACCCATTCACTTGCTTTGTTCCTGAATGAATCAATCCTTTTGATAGAACTGAATTGAATTGATTCAATGACTCATTTATTAAGACAGTGACTTGTTTTAGTATATTTTGTATTCTAAAACATTAATCTCCTAACATTATTTATGCAATTGTCATTGCAGTGTAAAGATATTCATTCCATATCCAAGTAAATAGTTCAAGAGCTTTGGCACTGTAGAGTATGTGTTGACTAAGGGACAACCTAACTGAGCCCTCTTAGATCAGCTTGCCCAAGTACAGAATATAATTGCTTTTTGGGTTTCACTTTATTTTTGATGGTCCCTTTAACACACTCTGTTGACTATATGTAACGTTGTACCTACATGTCTACTTCCTCTCATTAGAGTGTTAGTAGAGTATTAGTAGACTGGAAGGGTTAGGCTTCGAATAAGTTGACATGTAGTTGCAAAGTTATTTATAGCCAGTAGATCGTCTGTTGAAGGAGCATCACAATAAAGTGTTAGTAGATATTAAGCAGACAGTCTACTAATACTCTAATAAGAGTTCATTGACATGTAGTTGCAAAGTTATTTATAGTCAACAGAATGTTCAAAAGGGACCATCAAAATAAAGTGTTGCCTGTTTTTGTTTCAGTGTTCAGACAAATCCTGCCTCCGGACCCCATCCATGAAAAGACGCCCCACTGACAGCAGTGCTGAGGGGAAAAAAGACACTGGCATGCTAAAGTACATTCGCAACCAGGTCTCTCCTTTCTGTCCACTACACTGAGAACTTTACTGGTGTACAAGCTGTTGCTATTGTTACATATGCATAAAGACTGTGAGTTAGTAGTGTTAAGTATGCTATGTTCTGTTTTTTTAGGTAATGAGCCTGTCTCCAGCCCCTCTGTCCTTGCTCATAAAAGCAGCCCCTATCCTGACTGAGGACATGTATGGAGACATTCTGCCTGCAGCATGGGAGCTCCTGCTGAGTGTGGATGAGCATATGGCTGCAGCTGCAGGTCTGTCTGGCTCCTCCCTTGCTGGGGAATCTACTATAATCCTATTTAAGGCATTGCAGAACTAATTTTCATTTTGTAATGTTGATGACCATGTTATAGTAGTGGGCAGCCTACTTGGTATGTATTTTGGGCACTATTATTTTTGCAATATTTATTATAAATAATTTATCCATGCACATTAATATTTGTTTAATTCATGTGCATTAATAATCTTTAATCAAAATAAATTCATCTCCCTCTTGCAAAAAGACAACAATCCATTAAATTCTGGTTGGACAAAATCAAGTCCCACCATACATTTTTTCTTGTCCGAGAAGTTTCACTTGGATATACATCACAACAGGAAAGAAAAGACTACCCCAACTTTAAATTTTATTATAAATTAAGCTTTACATGACTAAAGCTTAATTTTAACAATATTTTATATAGGTATTTTCAGTGCTTGGAAAGTATCAGTAGAAATTAGTTATAATTAACTCATTAGTTAAAATTCTATAAGTGCTATACAAATAAAATCAAATTATTCATATAATGTAACTAAAAATATTCTAGGACACCTAGGTTTCCGTGTATGCCTTTTTTTGTGCTGATAATAAGTGTATCAAATTGTGCTCTTATAATTGTGCTAATTATAAGAGTATCAAATACAGCAACATCAAATTTTGTTGCAATCTGGAACTGTGAGAGTTTGCCACACGTGGCTGTTGACATTTTGGTTAGGATGTTAAAAGGTTGCTGCCTATATATACAATGTAGACAGCAAGACAACTCCCTAGGGTTTGGAAGGGAGCAGGTATATGCTTATTCATCCATTTCTTAAATGGAGTCTCTCTCTATATACATTAATTATTATCATACAAACACACACAGCTGCCCTGTTCCTGCTGTGCGCGGTGAAGGTGCCGGATGGAGTGACCGAGATGATGATGGCTGAATTTCAGCACCAGGAAGCGTGTCAGAGAATTAACTCCATTTTGAAATTCTACACTGTCTGGAGATTCCGTTACCAAGTGTGGCCTCGGATGGAGGAGGGGGCTCAGCAGATTTTTAAGGTATTATTGATGGGAAAACATTTTACAGTGCAATTTACTGCAGTATGCTTCTTCTAATTTCTATGCATATTATTCTTTGAAAAAAGTTTTGATATTTGTAAAACAAAATAATAACAGTCTCTTTCTCTCTGCGTGCATGTTGTTTCATAGATTCCTCCACCCAGCATTAACTTCACGCTGCCCTCTCCTATCCTGGGAATGCCCTGTGTGCCCATATTTGACCCTCCATGGGTTCCTGTTAATGCAGGCACTGTTCCGGATGCAATTAGTGAAGATCAGTCTGTAGGTTTTAGTGGCCCACCACACCAAACATATCCTGCCTTAAGGCAAAATGGTCATGCACCGATTTTACAGAAGATATTTCCCTATTAGCCACTCATTAATTTCTTCCTCTGCTCCCTGTACATTTCAGAAATCATTCTCGGCACGTGCAGTGTCTCGGTCTCACCAACGGGCAGAGCACATCCTGAAGAACATGCAGCAGGAGGAAGAGAAGAGGAGGCTCGGTCGTGAGGCCAGCATCATCACGGCCATCCCTATCGCTCAAGAGGCCTGCTATGAGCCTACATGTAGTCCCCCGCCCGAGCAGGAAGAAGAGGGTGTGTCATTTCTGTGCTGTACTAGTTCGGGTTATATCATAAGGAATCTAATTTCCCTGATCTTTTCAGATAAAAGAGTAGTCCCACTTTACATTTTTAGCTACTATGTACTAACATTTAAATGAATCATTTGATACACTTAATGTGTACAATATGATTTCACACTGTACATATATTTAAAAAACACCTGCATGTAATTACATCTGCAATTAATTGTTGTAATTACATCTATAATGGCACTGTTGACTATTCCCTTACTCCTTAACTAGTCTCGCGTAGCCAGACCTTCAGACTGACGGCAGAAGGTCTGGACTCTATCGCAGCTTTTCTTGGTCAAGGAACGCCCAAGAGGACGTGACTGACATGTAACGCAATCAATCACAGTTCGTTTTTGTTCCGCGCCATGTTTAATAATAAATATTATTAAATGATTAAATGCTAATAAATTATTCATTCAAGAACGTTGTGCAAGTTTACTACAACAATGGAGCCACGAACTTCACATACTTTTGAAAATCCAGCGTTTAGTTGAGTCTGGTAAGCGCTCATTGTCACAGTTGTAAACACAACGGCTTTCTTCTTCCACGAGGGGTTTTGGCGTCACGGCATTTGTTTCCAGGTGGACCGATAAAGAACGCGACACGCACGTCTCCTGGACATCCTGTAGAATTCAACCAATCAGATTGCGACTTCAAAAACTCCTGAAGTGTTTCCAGAAAAGTGTGCCATATGCATCAGACGTTCAGCCAGCGGTCTGTGGGCGTGACGTCTGAGGCTGAGACTACCCCTTAACTAACCCTTGAACCTAACCATACCAAACCTGTCTCGAAAATTTACCCGTATCCAAAGTCAATTGAGGCAAAAGTGTTTTACAATACAACATGAACACAATAAGTGCATTGTACCTGTTTTTTTATGCAAGTGTGTAGTAGTTAAAGACACCTAATATAAAGTGACAAAAAATGGTTCATTTTACTTGAAAACATACTGTAAATTTCCATAACACAAAACCCAGTCCAGAAAAACATTGATTTTAACCAAAGACTTTAGATGTACAAAGACTACAAACTCATATTATTTATGAATAGGAGAAAGTGCAACAGGCAATATGGCAGAACATGTTCCACCTTCTAAATAAAAGGGCCAGTCGATGATTGGTAAAGTCATAGCATCACTGCAGCTGCCGTCAGAATCTCTGCTCGCCATAGAAACAGTGTTTTGAGACGCGTGCTTTGGACTGCACATGCGCATTGGCTGGTCCAGCCTGAAAAATAAACTTTTTTTTTTAATGCTAGTTAACAGTTTATGGGACAGTTCATGTCAGATTGTGTTGCTGATTTGAAATATGTTATTTAAATGTGAATTCGACAAGCAGTTATTGAGATTTCAGGATTCCCCCATTCAAGTAGACAGGACTTGGTCTTGGATACTTGAAATAGCCTCTCGGTTTGAAAGTGAATTCTGTTTGAGCAATGCTTTATACAAATTCCACTGAAATACCTGCAACTCTGCATATAAAGAATCCCAACATTAGAAATGAGCAGCTGAAATTTTTGGTTACACTTTATTTCGATAGTCCACTTTAGACATTCTGCTAACTATAAGTAACTTTTCAACTACATGTCAACTAACTCTCATTAGAGTATTAGTAGACTGTTAGGTTAGGTGATAGGGTTCGGGTTAGGAGAATAAGTTGACTTGTAGTTGCCAAGTTACTTATAGTCAGTAAAATTTATGTTGGGGGACCAACAAAATAAAGTGTTAGCAAATATTAAGCAGACAGTCTACTAATCCTCTAATGACAGTTAGTTGACATGTAGCTGCAAAGTTACTTATAGTTAACAGAGGGTCTAAAGTGGACTATCGAAATAAAGTGTTACCAAATGTTTTAACCAGGTTTAATTTCTGAACTGTTTGAGCATAGATTGTTTACTGAACGATTAAAAACTAAATTAGACTCAACAGCAAACCCACAGCTTGTGTGTAAATACCGCATGGACACTTCACATGTGAATGTATTTACATAGTCTTAGAATTAAACAAGCTTTTTTTCTCTCTCTCTCTCTCTCTCTCTTTAAGTGCCAGAAAGAAAACATTTAAATAATAAAAAGTAAATAATAAAACAATGAATGACATGACTTCTTTAGATTTTGAAACACTGATTTCACTTTAAGCCCAGTGATCGATCCTGAAATATGGGCTTTCAGAACATGTTCATAGAGCTGAGCTAACTGTGCAAATGTAGGTGTTTGGTGTTTTAAGCCCCCAACGGCGCCTTCCAGACAGCGAAGGGATGGGTAGGTTTAAGGTTGAGGGTAGGGTTAGCTGCCTCTAAGGAGCCATTGGGGGCTTAAAACACCATCGAGCGCAAATGTAACTTGTGGTATCCTCTTCTCTGTCAGTAGAAGATGTGATGAACCTGACATCACGTCGTCTGTCCGCCAGCCCTTCCTGTGCCTCCAGTAACTCTCACAGAAACTACTCCTTTCGCAGAGGCTCTGTGTGGTCCGTGCGCTCAGTGGTCAGTGCTGAAGGTAAGCTGCGTCACCTTCTCCATATTTACAACAGATTTAGGAGTAAAGTCATTACCGGTAATCATATTGATTTTATTGTTTGCTATTCATGTGGTTTGTTTTACCTTACAAGATGATGAGAACACAACGGAACTCACACCAACACACCACATGCTGCAGCCGCCCCAGGCTGTTTTCCCACCATGCATATGTGCTGCCGTGCTGCCCATTGTGCACCTGATGGAAGATGGAGGAGTTCGGGAAGATGGAGTTGCAGGTGAGAGGCAAGGAAGAATCTTCCGACAAACCATTTAATTAACATTTTTACCCACTGTTCTTTTAGAGCCTCACACTACTACTTTGTTTTTTTGTTTTGTGTTTCCACAGTATGTGCTGTTGCTCAGCAGGTCTTGTGGAACTGTCTGATTGAAGATCCAGCATTGGTTCTTAGACACTTCCTGGAGAAACTCACAGTCAGTAACAGACAGGTAAGACCACTTAAGTAGTCATTATTTCAGAGAATAAAAGATGAACGTTTGCTGTTATATGATGAAACATGGTTATTGTTCTCAGGATGAGCTGATGTACATGCTGAGGAAACTGCTTCTTAACATTGGGGATTTGCCTGCACAGACCTCGCACATTCTTTTCAACTATCTGGTGAGACTTTAGCATGATGAAAAGAAAACCAACCAGCAGAAAGAACCAAAAGGGGGTTTTACAGCAATGCCATAGAAGAACCATTTTGGATTCCAAAAACCATTTATCTTTGTGCCATAGGGAACCTTATATAATATTATTTTTATAGTGTAAAGCACACTTTTCTATTACAGAAAATGTTAAAGGTTCTTCACACAAAGTACCATTTAAGAATCTTTGTTTGGGATAGTTTACCCAAAATTTAAATTCTGTGATAATTTACTTACCCTCATGTCATTCCAAACCCAGAAGACTTTGGCTATTCTTCAAAACAAAAATTAAGATTATTTTTTTTAATGAAACCTGCGAGGATTCTGTCCCTCCATTGAATAAAATTGATCCAAAAAGTTCATAAAGGTAAAATAAATCCATATGAAGTCTTGTGAAGAGATATGATGAACGGATTTAATTTAGGCTTTTATTCACGTGTAAACACACAGACATAGAGCGCATCACATATGGTAAGCATGGAAGCTTGTGCATGCTAGAAAAAAACTCATTGGTTTTCGTTTGAGCTTTCATGTTTGCCATATGTGATGCGCTCTATGTCTGTGTTTATATGTGAATAAAAGCCTAAATTAAATCTGTACATCATATAAAAAGGATCATATTTCTTCACAAGACTTTGATTAAACCACTTGATTCATATGGATTTATTTTACGATGCCTTTATAACCTTTTTGGATCTTCTAAGTTTTGGTTACCTGGACTATTAATAGAGGGACAGAAACCTCTCAAATTTCATGAAAAATATCTTAATTTGTGTTTTGAAGATGAACAAAAAAGTCTGAAATGACATAATGGTGAGTAAATGATGACAGAATCTTCCTTTTTAGGTGAACTATCCCTTTTAGAGTGACGGATGGAGATTCAGGGATCTCATTGTGCAGATCTGGGTCTCATACTAGACATGTGAAATCTGATATTTTTCTCATTTTTTCCAAGGTGGGCTTGATCATGTATTTCGTAAGGACTCCCTGTGAGTGGGGCATGGATGCCATATCAGCCACATTGACCTTTCTGTGGGAGGTGGTGGGTTATGTAGAAGGGCTCTTTTTCAAAGACCTTAAACAGACTATGAAGAAAGAACAGTGTGAGGTCAAGCTTCTGGTTACTGCCTCCATGCCAGGTTGCATATTTCAGCTACGCTCAATACAGAAAATAAGTTTACTAGTGTCCTGTTCATGTTCATAACTGAACCTGTAATTGTGTGCCTAGGAACCAAAACCCTGGTCGTTCATGGACAGAATGAGTGTGACATTCCTACCCAGTTACCAGTGCATGAAGACACCCAGTTTGAAGCTCTTTTAAAGGTCATTGTAATATCTGTAGATTTGTTCAATATGGACATGCTATTAAATGATGTTGCGTTGCTATATTTTCACAATTGAACAACCTTTCCCCTTTGTTTTGCTTAATGTCTTCATGCCAGGAGTGTTTAGAGTTCTTCAATATACCAGAGGCTCGATCTGCTAACTATTTTCTAATGGATAAGCGCTGGAACCTTATCCACTATGCCAAGGTGGGTTATAGTTTTCGAACAGATCTAGACATTTCAAAAGATACATACTGGATATTCTTGGTAGCAAACACTAGAATGTTTGTATTTTGGCTGAAATTTGGTATGCATCTCTACATCAGACCTATGTGCGAGACATCTACCCTTTCAGAAGATCAGTGTCTCCTCAGCTCAACCTGGTTCATATGCTTCCAGAGAAGGGTCAAGAGCTCATTCAGAAACAGGTGTGCTTTATGAATCTCAGTCAAGGGAGAAAGTGTTTTTGCTGAACCATTTAATGGTTCACATAATGGAATTTGTGTAAGATCAAGGTCACTTTAGAATTCTGAACTATTGTTGAATCTATATAGTGTACATAACTTAACATAACATAAAAAAAAAAAAAATTAAGAAAAATATAGCACAAATTACCAATCATTTGTTAAAAAAATGTTCAGGTGTTTTCCAGAAAGCTGGAAGAGATTGGCCGAGTTTTGTTCATCATCTCGCTTACCCAGCGTATGCCTGCCATGCACAAGCAATCCCACGTCTCCATGCTTCAAGAAGACCTTCTGCGACTGCCGTCATTTCCTCGCTCTGCCATTGATGCTGAGTTCACCCTCTTCAATGAGCCTCTAGGTAAATGGGAAAAATAATTTGATCCTCTTTTACGTTAGCTAATAATCTTGACTAACAATCCAACAATTTAACCAGTGGTGTCAGTTCACCAAAAATCTGAATATGGCAAGTTCTGATGATTTCATCCATCTTACAATATTACCTGGCAATTTCAAAGTCCTGTTCATTTGAATCCTTTCTAACCATAAAATTGGCATATATAACATCTAATGGTTGACTATAATCTTAAAATATATCCAAGACATCTTTATTCATTCTATTAGAAGGGTGGCTCAATTTGACTAATTCAATATTACAAGACAAGATGCTGAGTTGAATTGTAGAAAAACCGAAGAAAGAAAAAATACACGGATGTTAGTGTTTTAGATTAAAGATCAGGTGGACACAGTTTTTAAAAATGCATTCATCAGCAACACTGCAACATTCCATAAGAAAATTTTTGATTTCATGGTAACTTTAAACTAAAAAAAGAGAGAAATTACTCCATTTGTCACAGCGCTCCAGTGTAGATAATCCACAGAGATAGATGATAGACGATTAATGACCAACAGGAACATAAGTACTACACACTTACAACATAACGTTATCGCAATACCCAGACCTACGGAAAACGAAGGGCTTAAATACACAAGGAAGATCATTAACAGAACAGGTGTGTAACTCAATTAGAAACCAGAGCAACTAACAATGAACGAGAACTCCGGCAAAACAGGAACAGGGAAAATCATGATAAGTAACCGTCAATTTTACCCTTCCGGTCAAATATTGCGCTGCAAACATTAATAACAGCTTTAAATTGTCAATGCTGGCAAATGACCATGGTATAAGCGGAATAATCCATGGCTAGCTGTGCATTAAACGATTATAATGCACTTTGCGATTTCTTTTCGGGCAGTTCTTTGCCTCCACGTATTGCATTAAAATAGTTAAATGCACAGCTAGCCGTGGATTATCGGTTTATCGATTATTACATAGTTATAATTTGAAACATCATTTCATTTCATTTTAAAATAATTTAGAAAAATGTAATTGTCAATACATTTTGTTTGATTGTATAGTTTTTTTATTTTGTTATTTAAAATAAATGCATACTCCTTACGCTACAGTCCTGGTTACATTTAAATAATTATGTTCATATTAGTTCATGTTTAGAAAATCTCCTTTACAGTTCTTATGTTAAAAAATGTGTGCATGTTCATATAATACACATTATAATTCATATGTAAATCAATATATTTCCCCCTTCCCAGGCAAAGAGCTTTTTGGTTTGGACACTTTACACAAGGTCCTATGGATCAAACTGCTGGAGGAGATGTTTCTGGGCATGCCCAGTGAATACCCCTGGGGTGATGAGATTATGCTATTTCTGAATGTGTTTAACGGTGCCCTGCTCCTACACCCCGAGGACAGTGCCCTCCTCAGGCAATACAGCGCCACTGCCATCAACACAGCTGTACACTTCAACCACCTCTTCTCGCTCAGTGGCTATCAATGGATCCTTCCCACTATGCTCCAGGTTAGCAGCACACATATTAAGTTATTTTCCTCATTTATTATGATTTAGGAATGTTTTCTAATTTTTTATTATGCTTATTCGGTTTTGCGTTGCTGCTTTTCTTTGCTGAAGACATATGCGGATTATGAGAGTAACCCACTGTTGCGTCGAGGGATTGAGTTCTGCTGCAGACAGTTCTATATCCTCCACCGTAAACCATTCATATTGCAGCTCTTTGCTAGTGTGGCCCCACTGCTGGAATTCACTGTAAGAGTTTTAAGATTTCATGGTTTTAACAACCCTCAATTTATAGATACTGTTATTACGGTGTTATTACAGTATCATTAAACATTGAATGTATGAACTGACTTTTTTACAGACTCGCACTAGTACTGGTCTTTCGAAGGGCGTGTCTTCACAGTGTCTTTTTGACCTGCTGGTATCTTTAGAGGGAGAGACTGCAGATTCATTGGATGCTCTGGAGCTGGTGAAGGCTGAGAAACCTCTCCGCTCTCTGGGTAAGATGGCACACAGGGCTCCTGAAGGATACAGGTCTACCCTCGTCCTCTGTTTTATGTGAACACTATTCTGCTTGGCTATTGCTATTGTTCTGGGTTTTCTTTTTTCAGATTTTTGCTACGGTAATGAGGATCTGGCTTTTTCAATAAGTGAAGGCATTAAGCTGTGTGTCACAGTGGTCGCTTATGCCCCAGAATCCTACCGCAGGTTTGTCACTTGCAGATTTCAATCAAATTCTTTAGAGATGTAATATATATATATATATATATATATATATATATATATATATATATATATATATATAAAGTATATTATTGGCACCATACCATTATAAGCAGATATTAGATGCCCATCGATACTGGATATATATTGTACAATATTAGATTTATAAGTGTACCTAATTTTTACAGTTAGATTATCTTTGACGTTATTTAATGCTGACCTAAAGTAAATTTTTTAATAAAACATGATTAATTTAATAACACTGTTAAATGTAATCTTAGAAAATTTTTAAATGAGTATCCATTTGTTTAATATTGTCTTTGTTTTGTTTGTTTTTTATGTTGTGGTACCAAATTATATGATTTACTTGCATTCAAAAAATGTCATTTTATTTTAGTTTTTAATGTTTTATTTTCAATTGATTTAGACAAAATAGTATAATTTTAAAATCAGCCATTTACCAGTTATCAGCAACAACATTCAAATAATTATTGGCTAATAACTGGAGGATTGAAGGATATGAGAAGTCCGCTAGCAGCAAGGCGCATGTTTTTGTTGTGTTCGTAATGACATTAAATGACTGAGGATCAAACACTTTAGTGTATGATGCACATTCTCTTTTCTCTGTAACCATTTAGAAATCCATTAAGATATGAAAAGTCCTGTAGTGTATTCCAACCTTTAATAAACTTGGTTTCTCTGTTTCTTTTGTCAGTCTGCAAATGCTAATGGTTCTGGAGGCTTTGGTTCCATGTTACCTGCAGAAGATGAAGGGTAACACACAGACTCTGGAGTCTGCATCTGCAGCAAGGGATGAGATTGCTGCCATAGCTGCTCTGGCCACCTCTCTGCAGGCTCTGCTCTATAGCGTGGAGGCATTGACACGGTCAGTCCCAGAACACAAGCCTTTACTGTACTTACTGCTCTGAAGTCCTAGATATTCCCTGTGTCATGTATAATTTATTATGGTGTTGTCATTCCTAGACCCATGACCGCACCTCAGATGAGTCGATGTGATCAAGGCCACAAGGGAGCAACTACAGCCAACCATACCATGTCTGGAGGACCAAACACCAGGTCAGGGCAGATATAGTTGGCTTATGATGCGTCTGTGTACCAAAAAACATTATAGTATGAAGAGCATGGTACTGTGTATAAAGTCATGATTAGTGTTTGAAGACCGACCATACAGTTTGACATTTCTCAAGTTTCTTCTTTTTATTGGGGCATCAGAACTAAATAATAAATTGTCACAGAGAAACTGTCCAATTTTACATTTTTGAGACATATACCTTCTCCTTCCCATCTTTTTAAATAAGTTTTAAAGCCTACAATCATGACCTTTATTCAGAGCTTTCTGGTTCGTTTAGGCAGGAAGTTTCAGAGAAAAGAAAAGAGGAATCATTTACCATGACAGCAGATCTGCTACATTCTAACTCAAAGCCCTACAAGAGATAAATCTGAAAAACATCTCTTACAATCAGTGATCTTGGTATGGCTAGTAATATCTGCATTAATATAGTTATCAATGAAACAGTATAACTCAAACCATCTGAATCATCCACACAGAAGGGCAGTGCAAAACATATGCATTAGTAACAGAACTTGCATTTTTATGCTACAACCACAGATGTCGTTTGAGAGCCCAGAATTCCGTAGTGAATCATTAATGCCTGTGTTCCTAACCATATAAATCTTTAAAAGTTCCCCTGTTATACTTTTTTGGATATTACCTTTGATGTAGTGTTTGTGAAGGTAAAAAGTTTGATAAGTTTCAACCATCAAAGTGCATAACAAATGTGACCCGTGCTGGCAAATTTTATGTTAATTTAAATGAATGTTAATCAAAAATTGTATCATGGTATCATGTATCGTGGTATCATGGAAAAAAAAAGTTGAATATATATTTTTCCTATAGATATTTGGTTTTGACTTGAGTGTGTGCCAAATTTGGTGTCATTACCAGTGATTTTAAGGTATGGTGGCCAGGTGATTTTGTTTTGGAACCTTCAGAAAACTTTAACTTGATTTTTCTCAAAATTTACTTTGTCGACTTCAAAACGGGTGTAGCCCATTAATTTATTTTGCCTGATTCCAACAAATCATACATCATTTGAAGTTGGTCACAAACTGAATCCTTTATCGAACCGTTTCAGACAATGAGAAAAGATCTCATGCTGCAATGTATACTATGATAAAATGAAAGTGTTTTTTGACCTTGGATGTATGTAAACCTATTGTAGGACACCTCCAAAACAAAACTAGGAACCTTTATAGCATTATGGGGGCACTTTGCAAGTTTCACTTGCAGATTTCATTGCAATAAGTGTCACTCAGCCTCAATTTTATTTCATGAATTAAAAAGGATACCTTCATCAAATAATTGTATTTGGGTCAATTTAACTGAATATCTTATGTTTTGCTCACTCGAAGCAACATTCTCACATCAGCTTCCTACTTCACCCAATTGCTGTAGAAGAAGGTCACTTGGCACCATGCTGACACCTACTGTATATTGTTACTATAGCAACCCAAGTAATATAGCAGAAAATGACCAAACTTCCTGAACACATATTGTCTATTGATATGGTTTGAAAAAAAAAGTAATTATTGCGGTAATTTGACTCTTTGCAGGGATAACCTGCACCTGCTGGAGGAGGGTCAGGGTATACTGAGGGAGGAACTGGACGAGCGCATCGCCCGTGAAGAGTTCCGTCGCCCCCGCGAGTCTCTGCTTAACATCTGCACGGAGTTCTACAAGCACTGTGGTCCGCGCCTCAAAATCCTGCAGAACGTGGCAGGAGAACCCAGAGTCACTGCTCTAGAACTGCTGGACATCAAGTCTCATATGAGGTGAAACAAAAGCTACCTAAAGAAGTTTGAACATTCAGTAGTAATTAAATTTCCACAGCATTATGGAGCAAGCAAGTCATAGCATGCATCTATAACTTTACTCTTTATGTTCTACAGACTGGCAGAAATCGCCCACTCCCTTCTCAAATTGGCCCCTTATGACACACTGACCATGGAAAGCCGAGGGCTGCGCCGCTACATTACAGAGATGTTACCCATTACCGATTGGTCGGCAGAGGCCATTCGTCCCGCTCTCATCCTCATTCTGAAGAGGCTGGACCGCATGTTTAACAAGATTCATAAAATGCCCACACTCAGGTGCGTTCACCCTCAGGCTCTGTGCACCAGGTATGTCCTCACACTGATCTCTAGCCCTCCACCATCTGTGTTTCTGTCTGCTCTGGTGGGCCTTATCAGTGGTATCACATCTCTGAGATGTGATGGATGGCTGCTGCTTTTGTGCTTTGGTGATGTGTTTGTCTTCCATTGTCTCCATTATGGTTAGTGGACTAAATGTTGTAAAGCAACAAGTATGTCTAATTATGCTTTATAAAACGGTTAGTTCCAATCCTTGATTCTGATTGGTCAAAAGCTGTGTTTTATTCCCAATAAAACACAGCTATGACCACTTCACCCAACGGTTCTATGTATCACTACACAACACCCCTAGCAACCACTCTTAGCAACTTAAACATATGTTTGATCTCATTGATATTGTTCATTGAAGCTAGAGTAGAGATTGAGTAAGCGAGTGTACCTGCATTTACAGTAGACATAGCATTTTGCTTCAGGTCAGTCCTATATTCATAATAAAAAACTGTTTGGATGTCCGCTGAGATATCGTGTCCTTTTAACAGTTAAGGGGTTTTCCCGTGCCCTAGTCATTTGTCAGTTGAGTCTTTTCTGTGTTCACAAGTTTGAGTCCTTTCAATGTAAAAGTCTTCACTACTGACTGAAAAAATGTATGGAACTTCTGTTGCTGTTTACAGTCAGGGACTATTTTTTCAAGCGGAAGGAATGCTTTTACTGATTTTACTTCATGCTAGGTTGCATAGATACATATTTTTCGGCTTTAATAGTTGTATTGTGTGGTAACCGTTTTATAAAAGCAATAAGGTACGAGAGGCTGTGCTGTATCGTGAATAAGTCACGGCTCAAGGGGTTGCTCCGCTTCGCGTCGTGCCTAACAACGGCCTTCAGTCGTGACTTATTCACGATACAGCACAGCCTCTCGTACCTTATTGCTTACGTATCTTGCTTAAGTAATTTGTGTAAATACTTTTAGTTTGCTTATGTTTGTGAAATGTTGTATTGTATTGTTACTTTAGGTGCTCCATAATTCAATGACTAGTGGTAGAAAACATGATACCTTTGTTGATTTCTATCTTGTGATCTCTGTGTGTTGTTTTTGCAGGCGGCAGGTGGAATGGGAGGCGGCTAGCAGTCTGATTGAAGGGATTTGTTTGACACTTCATCGGCAGCCAATCATCTCCTTCCTCCCTCACCTGCGATCTCTAATCAATGTCTGTGTCAACCTGGTGAGTCCCAAACACCTGTTGCTGATTATATGCTCTGTGTGATATGTATGTGTTTACATATAGATGTGTGTGTTAAGGTGATGGGGGTTGTGGGGCCGTCTAGTGTGGCAGATGGACTTCCTTTGTTGCATCTGAGTCCGTACCTGTCTCCTCCCCTTCCCTTCAGTACTGCAGTTGTGCGTTTGGTTGCCATGCAGATCCAGGTATAATCTATTCCTTCCTAAGGATATTTCGTTAGCACTTTATTTTACAGTCCTTTTCTGCATGCACATACTATGTACTTATAGTAATTACAAGAACTGGGTAATAACTAGGTACTGACCCTGAACCTACCCTTAAACCTGACCGTAACCCATGTAGTTGCCTTTTATTACCGGGTACTTTCTTTGGTAAGGGGACATAAGTGCACGCACTGTAAAATAAAGTGCAACCATTATTCTAATGTGCATTTCAATTCATTGACATATTTTTTGCCTGCATTCATGGGCATATGTTTAATGTCTTCCTCCAATTCTAGGCTTTAAAGGAGGACTTCCCGCTCAGTCATGTGATCTCCCCCTTCACCAATCAGGAGAGACGAGAGGGCATGCTGCTTAACCTCTTGATTCCATTTGTATTGACTGTGGGCTCGGGAAGTAAAGGTCTGCCTCAGAGATCAAACAGAACCAGAAACATTTAGGGACAGTTCACATAGAAACAGAAAAGCATGTGCAGTGGAATGTAAAAATGCGTTCTATGTAAACATGTTGTAGACGCATGTGTTTGACCATTGCTCTCGCGTCTTCTGCCTTTTGCAATGTCTTGTGCATAATACGACGATCTAGAAATGCAGCGCTCATGTTAAAAGATGATCATCTTTTTAAAAACTAGACGGTGCATGTTTTTTGTTTTTTTTGTATTCTTGTATTTTTAGTATCTAGTCTCTAGACGTTGCATGTTTTTTTTTATTTTTTTTTATTCTTGTATTTTTAACTGCAAAAACGCATGTGTGAATGGCCCCTTAAATATGCTCAAAGAGATAATGCGATTGGATGTAATTTAGAATATGTTTGTTTGTTTTCCTTTCACAGACAGCCCTCATCTGGAACAACCGGAGGTTTTTCTCCTTTTGCAGACAGTCATTAACATCCTGTTACCTCCACGCATCATCAGCACCTCCCGCAGTAAGAACTTTGTTCTGGACGCATCCCCTGCCCACTGCTCCACCCCAGGGGACACTGGGAAAGACCTGCGTAGAGAGGGACTGGCTGAATCCACCAGCCAGGCAGCTTATCTTGGTACTAGAGCCTTAGAAAGGAAAAATTTCATTTTAAAAATGTGTTTCTATATTTTATATAAATATTTTCAATCTGCTCTCTCTAGCTCTGAAGGTGGTCTTAGTCTGCTTTGAGCGACAGTTGGGTAATCAGTGGTACAAGCTGAGTCTACAGGTCAAGGAAATGGCTCTGCGTAAAGTCGGCGGTCTGGCTTTTTGGGATTTTATTGACTTCATAGTGCGCACACGGATTCCGATCTTCATTCTACTACGTCCTTTCATACAGTGCAAGGTAAGAGATTTTGAGGGTATGCTCTACCTTTCTGAAGTTTCTATTAGTGGTTGACCAATACATGTTTTGTAATGGCTGATGCCAATGGGCTATATATATATAAATCAAATCAATACTCGGTGTGACAACCTCTGGGTTTAAAACAGCTTTTGTCCTCGGTACACTTGCGCATAGTTTTTCAGGTGGCTTTCTAGGAAGGTTTCTTCAGATTTCTTGGAGATGTTGCAGCAGAATTCTGGATTTAGTCTGTCTCAGTTTTTTCTTTTTCTTCATGTAATCACTAATAGATGGTGAGATCAGATCTCCGTGATCATACCGGCTGTTGTCAGACTCCTTGTGCATACAAAAATCTCACTTGATTATTACAATTAATTCCAAAAAGAATGTTTGGAAATGTAAACTGATATTTCCTACTGACACACTACGGCCAAAGATATAAATAACTGACTTAAAACCTTTTTTTTTGTGAAGATACTAACTAAGACTAAGTACTGTATACATATATGCATAGTTTTGTCACATGACTGTCGCAAAACATCCATAGAAATGCAGCACAGGCCTGTCAATTTTCAATCTTCAATCTCTTTCGAGTTACAGTTTGAAAAACGAAGATATGTAAACAAACTGCAAGTTTTGAGCACTTGCAATCCATAAACACCACCTGCTGCAGAATTTGAATCACTAAAACAGTGAAGTCCTTGCCAGAAATCCACTTCTGCAATGTTTACATAGCTTGTGCAGAATCCCTCCCCTTATACTGCCACCAGCATGAAAACGTACAAAAGTACAGATTATATGAATTGCAATCTGGGGTGCGTTTCCCGCACAACAACATAACTCACAGCTTAACTAGCATAGTATGATGCATCGTTTTTAATGAATCCGTTTGAGATCTAATTAATGCTAGATTTTTTGCTGTGAATTACAGACATGGCACATGGGGACTAATAGCTACTCTTTTTTTTTTTTTTTTTCTCTGTTATTTTGCTTTATTTCCAGATTCAATCATAGGCTCGTTCTTACATTCTAGAGCACGTACACACATGCGTACTCTTCAAAAACTGTGCTTTAAATCTCTCGACAAATTAAAGGACCTTCAAAAACTGTGCTTTAAATCTCTCGACAAATTAAAGGACCTTAATGTCATTGGTATGTATTCAAAATGAAAGATATAGATTGTATAGAATGTCAGTTTGCTTATTTTGCTCAAGAGAAGGATTTTTTAAGCCCACATGTCATGCAAACCAAGAAAATATGCTTCTAACCACAGTTTGAGAGCTGTCATTACAACCACACAACTTTGTGTCAGAGCAAAAGTGAGTGCTAATTAGCTCATGTTAACTAGCTACCTACAGTTGTTCAGTCATTTGCACTATCCAAGCCTATCCAACATTTTTGGATAAAACAAACCTGGTAAAAATAACTGGCAGGCAGCAGAAGAAAGCCTTGTTTTGCCCTTCAGGTGGACGTTCCTATAAAGATATCAGCCTTGGTGATATGATGGTCAACCACTAGTTTATATCTCTCATCTCGCTGATCTATCTTCTGCCAGTTTTCTTTCCGTGCTTCCATAAAGTTGATGCTCATGAACAAGTCCTCATATCTCTACTTTCAGCTGTTGACCCAGCCGGCTGAGTCTCAGGAGGAGATCACAGCCCGTCACCATATCGCAGAGCAACTAGAGCGTCGTTTCATCCCACGTTCCCTCTGCAAGAGCTCTCTGTTTGCTGAGTTCAGCAACGAGCTCAAGATCCTGAAAGAGGCTGTGCACAGCGGCTCCGGTGAGAACTGGCTTAATTGATATACAGTATTACTTATAAATCAAAAGTTTACCTACCCATCTGTCAGGTTTTGTCACACTTTGTTAACCCTGGGTCATCCTTAACCATGGGCTAATCATGTTCCACACTGGTCCTGCGTTTGTAATTAATTTTACCCAGATTTAACCCGGGGTTAAAACTGGACTTTACCCAGGGTTAAAAAAGACATTAACCTAGGATTAAATGTAACGTGAAATGGTTTTCTGTCTATCTCTGCCCCTTTTTTTTATTCAGCATACCAGGGAAAGACTTCCATCAGTACTGTTGGCACGTCCACCTCTGCATACAGGTTAAGTCTCGCCACCATGTCTCGCTCCAACACTGGTACAGGAACTGTCTGGGAGCAGGAGAGTCAACCCTCACGCCAGCCCTCACAGGATACACTCAGTCGTACCGATGAGGAGGAGGAGGAAAGTGTGTAATTCTTCTTCTTTAGTTTATGCTTAAAGGCCTAGGTCACTCAGAATTCTTTTATTTTATCATCATTAACCCATGTGTCATTACTCATTACAAATCACATTAACTTTCTTTCTTCGTAAACTATTTCAACCTGTTGATCGAAAAGATTTGACTTAAAAGACCAGTCTCTGTTCATAAATATATATGTGACGTATATATGACTTGTACTGTAATGCACAAGCCAAATTGACTACTTTTATGGTGCTTTTATGTACCATCCAAATTGTTTGTAGGCTAATTGCATGGAGAGAAAGAAACTTTCCTTCAAAAGAAAGAAAGTCATGTAGGTTTAGAGCAACACAACCAAGGGCGTAGCTTGCAGGGAGGTGACTGAAAGATGCTACTATGTAGTTTTACAAATAAATGATATGTTCAACTCAAAAGTAAATATGCATATAATGTAGGTATTTTAATACGTTTTGAATTATTTCGTAAATAAATTTAAGAAAATTTTATAAATAAATCCAATCAAACTTAATAACTTCTCCCCCAATCTCATTTGTGTAAGTTGTTGTCTTGTGATGAATCTGCATTTTGCTAGATAACAGCCCAGCAGATGTCTGTTTTAAAGCAGAGGGTGAGTAATTCTTGACTCCTTTATTTGCTGAGAAGTGTTTATTGCACGGTAGTTTAACATGGCAAAACAGACTCATGGCAGCCCTTACAAGTAATTTGCGTACTCTCTGTAGTCATAGTATAAATCACTTAAATATTATTATATATGGAGTTACACGGAGTGTGAATATGTAGGTTTACTATAGAAAAGCTCAAATGTGACTAAAATGGTGACTGACCAAAGCGACTGGCACGGTCTGCCCCAAAAAAAACCAGTCCCCCCAAGCTCAGATGTCAAGCTATGCCCATGGACACAACGATGAGTAAATAATGGTATGGATGTCAATACTAGTATTTTTGTAATGCCTTCCATTAAACGGCATCATGAAATTCAGTTGTGTTATTGTGAGTAGTGTTACTGGTTGCCTTTTAATGCAGATTATTTTAATCAAAGGTGTCATTTTAAAACAGTCATAAATGCTAAATAATTTAGCGTGACCTAGTAGAAATGATTTAATGCAGCATGCTGAGTTTAATGTAAAATTGATGGGTTTCATTGCTGAGGACTTTTAGAAGCACTTGCCAATGTTATTATTACTGAATGACCCATATTAACTCTTACTCTGTCATTTTCAGATGACTCCATTAGCATCCCCAGCGTGGTAAGTGAGCACGAAGCTTTCCTCCCCAGGCTCATTTCCCAGCGGCGTTTCTCCAGTCACGCCCCGGGCTCAGCCACCACTAAACCTGAACCAGGCATAAGCACCATGCTGCCCAGTCACAGGTAAACAAGCACCCCACTTCAAAACAAAAGCTCATGTAGACTGAAAGCAACAGAAACTGTCTATAACAACCTTATTTATCCAATCTTACCTTATCTTTCCCTTTAAGAGGGGGCTGATCTACAGCTGGGGGGTTGCATGTCTCTCTTATTATTCCCCTAATCTTGTTCCCTGCCCAACTCTACAGTGAACCCAATGTGCTAGATGAATCCCAGGGGCTTCTGGAGGAGGGTAACCTGTCTAGGTACAGTGTCACGGCCCTGTGTGTGCAGTGTCTCACCGTCTGTGTGCCGGGGCTGGGCCTGCCTTCCCTGTTCATCACATCCAACTTGAATTCTCACTAGGATCTCTCTCTCTTTCTCTTCTCATCCTCTCCAAGTCACTGTTTCTTCCTGTGTGTGTCTCTCTCTCTCTCTCTCTCTCTCTCTCTCTCTCTCTCTCTCTCTCTCTCTCTCTTGGCAAGAGACAATGATGCCAGTTTACCTATTATCACTCTGTGGTACTCATGTCATCTCCAGTGAGCCTCATGGTGTCCACTCATGTTTCAGGCTTTTTGCTGCTCAAATTGGAGTTCCTCTTTGGGGGGCCAATCTGTGGGGCTGGGGGGGTTTGGTCTAGCAGGTTTAAAGTGGACAATTAGACATTTAAAAATGCATTTTCTGATCTGCCATCATATGAAACTCACAAATTCACTTATTGCCAGAAGTGGCTTAGTTCAAATGGGGGTTACGTCCTGCTCACACTGCTATACCAGCTTCTCTATTCCCCTTTGTTTTTTTGTTGATGACATTGCAGGTTCTGACCTGTGATTCATGCTTTCTGATTCGTCCCTGTCCCTGTGTTTGATTGGTGGAGGGCTATGGACTGATGGGGATTTGTGGAAGGGACACATTTCCTCTTAACTCTCCCATTTATTAGGAGGATTTAACAGGGATTGTGTTCAGCTCTCCAAGGAGTTCAAGCTCATCGGCTCTGTTTGTGTGTCTTTCCCTCGGCTTTATTCTGCAGGGTTGCCAGTGTGCAGAGTGAACCAGGACAGCAGAATCTGCTCATTCAGCCGCCTCTCGGTCGGAAGAGAGGACTTAGGCAGGTGAGCTTTCAGTCTTATTTATAACGCTCTGATTTTTTGTATTCGGTGTATTATGTTAAGGCATGAAATTAAGGCGCTGTGTCTTGTAGCTCCGGCGACCCCTGCTGTCTATCCCGAGAGTGCAGGACGACTCTCGTGGGCGTCAGGGAGCCAGACTCTCAACAACCCGCAGGAGCGTTCAGCCTAAGAATAAACCAATCGACAGAAGTACGTGTTGTTTGTTTGTATGACTACATGAAAAATGAAATGAACGCCTATGATGCTAATGTGCACAACATTTGGCATATTTAACCCTGTAAGACCTGATATATAAAATAATAATTCAGAAAATAGATGTAATCATCTAGTCTATTGAGTCTTTTGACAAAATATATATAGCATGTATAATAATGTAAACAATTATGAATAATAATTTAAATTAAAAAATATATGATAGCAAAAACATTGTTGTAGTAAAGATTTTAATAATGACAGAGCAGGCTGCATATATAAAAACAAGTAATAAAAACTCGGTGAGTGTTTTAGCGCAATTTAAATCTTTTCCTGGATTTTTTTTGTGCGTTCCCGAGATTAGACCTTCCTTAACATAATGCCGAAAACCCGAAGTCTCTAGGTGGTCTGGTTGAGGAGTAGATAAAAGTGCAAGATTGGTGCGCACAGATGCACAGAACAGAAATCATTTAACAAGCGCAATTTTGTCCGGTGGAAAATTACGCTAAAAATACATATCAGTTCCCAATCTAAATAAAAAATAATACTTTTTTGATATTGTGGTGGGCATAGTATATTTTAAAAACATACCTTCAAATACCTACTGTGTAATTTAGTACATTTTCAATGTGATTTTTCTATAAGCAATGAAATATACCTAATGTCTATAAGTTTCTTAAATACACTTAATTTTCATTTTGAGATATCAATATATTGCAATACCAAAAAGTGAAATAATAAATATGCCAATATACATATTCCAATAAATACGGAAATAATATTAAAAGTTCTTCTACTTCCTGAAGAGCATGAATAATCCACCAGGGGGCAGAAGATATGTAGTAGGTCATATAAAAAGGTAATTTTGGGAAAATCATTGGTCACATTTAGGATGTAGAGGCCTTAGAAAGCCAAGTATCAAATGTAATTAATATGGTTTTATAGGGTTCATGACATCAGCTCAAATGGCCACTATGAGAATTATATATGGAAGAGTCTGTAGGGCAAACAGTAGTGCTTGCTTGGTGCTAACAACACCAATGTTATGGATTCGATTCCCAGGAAATCGCATGCACTAATAATGTACACCTTGAATGCAATGTGCGTGTCACTTTGGATAAAGGTGTCTGCCACACCCATAAATGCAAACGAGGCTCAGGGGTGTCTAATGAATCTCTTATTTTTTCCCAAGCACATGGTGACCAAAAGAGGTCTGTGACTTTCACTGAGACCCAGCAGGAAGCAGCGGGCAGATCTCCCACTGCCACTGCCAGCCCCAGCAGTGGCCTAGCAGGGGTCACAGAGGTCGGGAAGCTGAGCATTGACTGTCCTTCCACCGCATCAGAGTCCTCATCACCTAGCATCAAAACCGCTCAGCACAAACCAGCATTGCCACAGGTCTGATTAAGAACAGTGTTCAAATGAAAGCTTGCAGAGTTGTTGGGTTAGTTTAAAATGACACGTTCATAAGGTCTAGTTTGAAATATACTTGAAAAGTTTGGGTGCATTGAGTGAACTTGACCAGGGTTGGAAATTAACAGTAGCTTGGAGTAAAAAGTGCCATCAAATGTCCCCCAAATTCAAGATAAGGGGGAAAAACTGCATCTGTTCAATTATAGGCTCTACTAAATCTATTGTCTGTCGCAATAACGCGAAATGTGAAAATGAATTAAATGAAAAGTGTCAATTGCTGCATTACGCTGCTCACATTGCATTAGTTTTCTATTTATGCTTATTTTGCAGCGTTGGGAATTATAACCAATCACACACGTTTCTGTTGAGCTTATGGCCAATCATTTGGATTAGTCACTGAAAATTCTGGAGTTTTGTTTCAGTGAGCGCTCTCTGACTTTAATCTGTACTCCTTTGAATTCTCTCATCATAAATGGCAATGTGAATAACCAATGTGAAGTCTTGATTTTATAATACGAAATTATCAAAGTAATTCATAAACGGTTCTTTTAACTTTTGTCAGTGTAGCCAGAATATGTTCCCACTTTTAATGTATTCTATTAATCAACAATAATAATCATTATTGCATTATCAAGAGCAATAATTGACAATGTTTTTTGTCATAATATTCACCAGAGGCCCCATGATACGATATCATCAATATACTTAAAGGACAAGTTCGGTATTTTACACTTAAAGCCCTGTTTACAGATCGTTTCTGATGAAATAGAACGGTTGAGATAAAAATGTGGACACATGCTGCTGTCCCGAGAATTTTAGGTTTATTTCGCTTCTCCCCCCCACCTACAGAATGGCAGCCTATGGGCACTGGAACAATCCTTCCTAAAACGCATTAAACTTTCGATTACAAAGACGTGAAACTCACCGAGTGGTCAGGGGTGTTCACTGATATGCTCACACAAAAATCGCTGCAAAAGATGCTTTCCAACAGGTTTTATCGTAGTTTTTGTCCAACTCCATTGACTTGAATTGGATGGGCTGTGTGCGGTACGGTATTACTCCGCCGCTTCTTCTTCTGCTTCTTCTGTGTATTCAATTAAATGCCAGCGGTTTGCTTGTAATTGGCAAAGGTGCATTATCGCCACCAACTGGGCTGGAGTGTTTATTATTCAAGCTCTCAACGGAAGAATCTACGGGTGTGAGACGTTTGGAAAAATAGGTCCACAGTTTTACAACGAATGGTAAAACACCTGTTGGAAAGCATCTTTTGCAGCGATTTTTGTGTGAGCATATCAGTGAACACCCCTGACCACTCGGTGAGTTTCACGTCTTTGTAAACGAAAGTTTAATGCGTTTTATGAAGGATTGTTCCAGTGCCCATAGGCTGCCATTGTGTAGGTGGGGGGGAAAGCGAAATAAACCTAAAATTCTCGGGACAGCAGCATGTGTCCACATTTTAATCTTAACCGTTCTATTTCATCAGAAACGATCTGTAAACAGGGCTTTAAGTGTAAAATACCGAACTTGTCCTTTAAGCGACGATACGACATTATTGTGATTTTAAACATTTTGCGCTATGCTGATAACATATTGTGATATATTACAAATTGTTTTGACTGTAGAATGTCCTCAAAAAATCAGTTCGGAAAATAAGTTTTGAAAAATGGGGGAGAATTCCCTTTTTGATTTCAGGGGGGAGATGGGTCATATTTCAGAATTGAAATAGTTTTTTTTTAATTACAGTTATCTCACCTAAATGTTTAATCACCATGTATTTGTGCACTTGCAATTGATGCAAGAATCTGATGTGCTGAATCATATTTATATTGTTAGAAAGATAATTTGGTTATATTTATATTCAAGTGTTTGACATAAAAGATTATTTAATATTTAATATATATTTAATAAGGTAATTATAAAAATTATTATAATTACACAGGTTAAAAAAAAACTAAAAAACACCTGGAAATCAATTCCAGGGGGCAAATATTGGACTGTTATGGAGACATTGTGTTTTTAAAATTGAATTTACCTCTAAATACAACTTACACTTGCTCTATTTTGACTGTAGGTCTTTCACTATGAGAATAAAGAAAGGAAAGATCAGGAGAGTGTAAGAAGCAGTCTGTCTCCCACCCCCTCTGCCGCCTCCAGCTCCGCTTCTAGAGCCTGTTCCCCTCTTCCTCCTCCCCTCCCTGTCCTGAGTACACCGTCCCGGCTGGTCCCAACACAGATCAGAGAAAGTCCGGAGGATGAGGAGACCTCTGGGCTTCTGCAAAACACTGACACCTCCAACAGTACAGAAGAGGACCGTGGCATGGAGAACCCACTCCTGACCTCGCTGCTCATACCCCATGCCCGCTCTCCGCTCCTCCTGTCCCCTGTTGACCTGGATCTGGACGAGTCTCACGTCTGAGAATGTCCAGCTTCGGGATGTGCAATACTGTGCTAGTGTAACAGGAAGTGGCAGGGCTCTCCTGTGATCAGATTTCTTGAATAACTTGAATTTTTCTTCGTCAACTCTGATCAAACATAATAAGCTGATGTGCCATGCTTTGCAATCAATAGAAGTATTTATGAAGCACTGTGCTTAAAGGGATAGTTCACCCAAAAATTCAAATTCTGTCATCATTTACTCACCCTCAAGTTTGATGGGCCCTATTGACTTCCATAGTATGGGATTTTCCCATACTATGGATGTCAGTGGGATCCATCAACTGTTTGGTTACCCATATTCTTCAAAATATCTTCTTTTGTGTTCAGCAGAAGACAGAAATTCATACAGGTTTGTTACAACTTGAGGGTGAGTAAATGATGACAGAATCTTCATTTTTGGGTGAACTATCCCTTTAATTCCACCAATCAATGAAAGCTGATTAACCTGTGTTGTACCATTCAGTCTTTAGTGAGATAAATTACAAAGTATTCTGTGAAAATCATTTATTAATAATCATATATTAACTACAGAAACTCCTTGTGTAATTATATAGATGTATTCTAAATATTTGTCATCTCTTAAAGTATTTATTTAGAGGATTATATGAAAATGAGATATTTCGAATAATTTACTTTACTTTAAAATACTTTATTTTCAGAAAAAAACGATGCTTGTATAATATTGATGCCAAGTTTGTTGCCAAATGTTTGTTTGCAAAGACACATTTTCAAATAGATATAAGGAAAATAAGCAATTAAATATAAAGTATTTAAATAAAATAAATATATTTAAATAGAAAAATTCTAAGCATCTTCCCTGATGTTGTCCTGATTGTGTTAGTGTTGATTCCTTTGTTCATTGAGGCCCAATTCAACTTTGGTTACACTTTATTTTAAGTTGACATTGTTATATTGTAATTACTCAAATAAGTACTGAGTGATATTAATTAACTACATGTACTTACTATAGTGTTAAGGTTATGGATTGGTTTGGTTTAGAGTTAGTTACTTGTGATTATGCATAATTTACTGTTATTACTATAGTAAGTACCTTAAAATAAAGTGTTACCTCAACTTCTGACTCTAAAATACAGTATAACCTTTTTTCAGATACCTTGCACATTCTTCGACATAACGTTCAATGTTCAAATCGGAACTTAATTCACTGAATGTCTCACTCTGTGTTACCTAACAAACCCTGTGTTACCTGAATACCCTCAGAATGTAAAAGCTCAGCAGGTATTGTGTTTCTGTGTGTTCGATTTGTGGGTATATTGTTTTTTCGTCTAATGTGTTCGATTTGTTCAATAATAAAAATTTTAATCATGACATGTTGGTTTATTTTCATTAGTATAATTACTAAATTCATTTTATTTGTTGGATTTGTGAAAGAGTAATACTGACTTTTTGGTAACACTACAACAAGGTTTCATTTGTTAATGTATTAACTAACATGAACTAACCGTGAACCATACATTTGTTACTACTTGTTAATTGTTTGTTCATGTTACTTCACAGTGCATTAACTAATGTTAACAAATACAAATTTAGATTTGAATAATGTATTAGTAAATGGGAAATTAACATTAACAACGATTAATAAATGCTGTAGAAGTGCAGTTCATTATAGCTCATGTTAACTAATGTAGTTAACCAATGTTAACTAATGAAACCTTATTGTACCTATTTTTTTTATTCAAAAGAACTAGACACATCATGGCAATGCAAAACAGTTTATTAGCAGAAAATAGGCGATTCTTGGAATGTAACTATCAGTCAATTTTACTTGTTGGCCACAAATGTCTCGAGGACTTTAAAGAGCCTTTCATCTCTAGCATCAGCTTCTCTTTCTCTCCTCTCCTCTCTTTCTCTCCATTCCCTTTCATGTCGTTCTTCTCTAGCCAGCATCTCTTTCTCCCACCGGTCCTCTCTGGCAAACATTTCCCGTTCCCTCCTCTCCTCCCTCTCCAGCGCTTGACCCTCTCTCATTTCTTCTCTCTCTGCAGCCCTTCGATCTCTTTCCACCTCTCTCTCTGCAGCCCGTCGGTCTCGCTCTTCTTCTCTCGCTGCAGCCCGTCTGTCTCTCTCATCCTCCCTCTCCGCCGCTTGCCTCTCTCGTTCCTCCTGTCTCCTCTCCATCTCCCGCAGGATTATCAACCAATCCTCTTCCTTTCTCTGCTTGATGGGAGGAGCGTCCTGAGCAAATGAGGACACTTGGTCCGGCTTGATGAAATGGTTGAGGGGGATCTCGCCACTCAGTGCACCATCCATGATAGCATACCACTTCCAGGTTGCAATTGCGGTGTCTCCTCCCACCATACTGAGGCTTTTGAGGTCCTGCAATAAATAATCAAAGACAAATGAACTGCAGGTACATGTACCGTGTTATTAGAAATGTACTCTTTGTATTCATGTTGGTTTCATATGGTTTTGAAAAACGTTCTTAAGTTATTTTTAAGATAATATTGATGCAAAGTTTGTTGCCAAATATTTGTTTGCAGAATTCAGAGCACCTGCCTATTTCCATCGGGGAAAAAAAAAGTCATTAAATAACAATAATATATTTAAATTGAGACATTCTAACCATCTTCCCCTCAGTTGTCCACATTATGTTGGTGTTGATTCGTCTGATTCTTTTATATAATTTTCAAGAAAGGTTTCAATTTATCAGTCAAGTTTTAAGATGTTTTCCTTGCATCTTGAATGAGAAAAAAGGGGTGTAACAATACCCTCATGTCACGATTCGATACATATCACGATACTGAAATCACGACACGATATTTTAGTAAAAGGTGAACAAAAAATGTACTGTCAATTAAAATGCTAAATTTGGTATTACATTGGGCGTGTAAATGAATAGGCTTGGACTTGGTGCTGGTAACCCAATGCACAGGACAATGGTGACACCAGAATAAAAATATTCATGATTCTGAAGCTGAAAATACTGACTAGATATGTTTAAAATAATGTACGGCACTTTTTACTGGTAAGATAAGACATTTGGCATTATCAGGACCCACAAATATTCAGCAATTGCATTATTAAACATTATATTCAACATTATATAGTGGTTGAATGTAGTACTGACACTAAAACTGAAAACTTGATTTTTTTCCTCTAAAAACTATACACAATACATATTTTCACTATCCACAATGCATTATTGTTGCATTTTTGTATTGCGATATATTGTGATACGATATATTGTTTACACCCCTATGTTTAAATGTTTTTTATAGCTTTTAGGCTACATATTTATAATTTTTGCAATTATCATGGATTATTTTTTTTATTTAATATATATATATATATATATATATAATATATATATAAATTAATAAATAGAGGGACTTACAGCACATGACATTTTACAACCAAAACTACCAACCTTACCTTCTCTGTTAAGAGAATTACTGACCTTGACACTGACACTCTATTACATAATTTAATGTATATTTATTTATTTATATTTGCATGTTTGGTTGTGGTTGTACCTCATGATTTTCATTTGGCAAACTTTTTAAAATACTAATAAGCAATGAAGAAAGAAAAAAAAATTATGAGATTTTCTTATCAATCATTTTTTCATATCAATAAAGTTTTTTTCTTCAGGACAGTTGTACCCTGACATCTTTGACTTCACACTCATAGATCCAGACAAAAATGTCATGTCTTCAAGCAGAGTAATTCATTAGTATTTCCATTGTATTTAATTGATTTCTGCAGACATGTGACTTGCAAACAAGCTAATACATTTAAAGCATGTCATCACCTTATACTTTTGTTTTAGATTCTCCCACTTCTTTCGAACCCATGCAGGGGTCACTTTCCCTTCCAGCTGTTTCTCTTTCACATACAGCCTGTAGATGGACAGATCAACAGCATCAAATAAGTAAGAAGGCGGCGGCATGATAGCACTCAGTAAAGTCAGGACTGGTTCACTCACTCAAAGGCTTTAATGGCTGCATTTCTTCTGCCTGTAAACAGACTGTTGTTTCTGACTCTCCACACAATCAGATCTGCCGTGTTGGCATCAGTCCCTAAATGCATAGAGACGACTGGTAACAATATTTTGCCTTTTACCACTACTTGAAAGGGGAATTAATCACATACATTGACAATTTCATGATATCAGCATGTTGTTATTGTTGAAGCATTACGTTTTTTGGAAGTAAAGAAATCAGGCTAATCATAAAGCGATACATTTTGACATAAAAAACGTGCTACTTGCATTTAAAGACTTCTTCTTCCGAACCCATTTTATTTGTTTGTTTTGTTTAGCATTGTTTTCTTCTGCTGTTCTTTCTCTCTTGTGGGTGAGAATGAATTACAGCATTAGCGCCCCCTATCGTCAATTGCAACAGGCTTGTTTTAGTTGGTTGTTGTTTTCCGTGACTGATTTCAAAAAAGCTATATAATATGTTACATTGACACGATTCGAAAACGATTTGAATTATTTATGCGTTTAATGTCAAAGTAAGGAGAAAAGTGGTTTAATGAGACATCAGCTGAGGATTTTCTCCAGCAGGGGCGCTGTAGTGGTTGCGACTGTAGGAAGTGACGCGAGCAGGAACAACTAACGTTAGCGCTTGAAAGAAAGTGTGTAGTCACCGTGTGTTACCCGGTCTGCAGCTATATTTTCTGCATAACATAATCATATCTTTCAAATAGTTCTTCGTATTAGTGCTTGCTTTACATTTGTCATCATGGTAAGTGAACACGTTTGAAGAAATAATTGCGTTTGCTGAATGCGATCGTATTTATTAGCACTGTAGCTCATTTGCCTTCTCATCTTTAACTTACTGGAAGTTGTTATAAAATAATGTATCCTAACGTTCAAACTATATATCTTAAGTATTTTTGTATATATATATGAGCATTCCACACGCACAATACGCTTTAGTTATATCGAGTGAGTGCTATTATGCTGAATTATTATTATTATTCCCTAGTCATGTTTAAAACGAAACTAACAGTTGCACTTGGCTGCCTGGGCCAAATATGGATGGTGGATTAATCATGCATAGACGTGCTATATATCATAACTTTCATAATTGTATCGGTATTAGAAGGCAAATTCAGTATTTGAACTTTTTTTTTTGATCAAATATGATCATTTATAAACATTTCTGATGTGTATTTGGATAACAATTGCTGTGTTCCCAGTGGTACAATATTATTTGATCAAAACTATGTTTTAGTATTTAATTCTATATAATAACTATTTGAAAAATGTATATGAGTGTATGTAAGTTGCATTTTCTTAATCTTAGTCTTACTGTCTTCTGCCTATAGTCTATTATGTCATATAATGGAGGTGCTGTCATGGCGATGCGGGGAAAGGAATGTGTGGCAATAGCATCAGACCGGAGGTTTGGCATCCAGGCACAGCTGGTTACCACAGACTTCCAGAAGTTATTCCCCATGGGAGATCGACTCTACATCGGACTGGCAGGTCTTGCCACAGATGTACAGACAGTGTAAGAATACAATTTTAGATGCATTATAATCTTATGATTTTAAACAACACTTGTAATTTGATCTTTAATACTTTTTGGCTTTTACCTTTCCCTGTTATTTTAGATCTCAAAGGCTGAAGTTCCGCTTGAACTTGTATGAGCTGAAGGAAGGTCGTCAGATCAAGCCGAAGACCTTCATGAGCATGGTGTCCAATCTTCTGTATGAGAGGAGGTAAAAAATGCACTTATTTTCTTGCTAGCTACTGTTAATTTGCACCAAATACAAGAACTAGCCTATTTGCTGGAAAATGTAGGTCAACAGCAATTAGTTCAACAGCAAATGCATTCAATGAACAAAACACTGAATAGCAGTAATTAAAGAACTAATATTTTGCTTGGCAATATCCTGCAATATGGGAAAAATCTGACTTCCTAAATATTTAAATGTCTTGCTAATTGGAATCGAGGAGGACACTAATGCAGTATTGGCTGATGCTGACAAGGGCATCAATACAGATTTTTCCCAGTTAATTTTGTAGCCACTCACATTGCTAAAATCTTTAAATATTCTAAGACATTGAGGGAGAGAAGTGGAAAAGTTAGACTTATACAGTAAGATATCATCCGCAAAAAGAGAAATGTAATGTTTGGAACCGCCTATAGTGACGGGAGATTATGTGATCCTGACGAATTGCCAGCGCCAGAGGCTCTAATGAAATTGCAAATAGCAATGGTGATAATGGACACCCTTGTCTTGTGCCTCTACTCAACTGAAATACTCTTGAAAAGCATAAACCTGTTGATACCCGTGCAGGAGTTAGTATATAAAATCTGGATTATGTGAATAAAGCGAGAGCCAAAGCCAAAACAAGTTAAAACAGACCATACGTATGTCCACTCGACCCGGTCGAGGGCTTTCTCGGCCTCTAGTGAGAGGATAGCGCGTTGTTCGTTAGCCAGGTCGGATGCGTCAATCATTTTCAGGCGGCGTCGTGCGTTATCCATAGCAAAATGTCCCATGAGAAATCCTGTTTGGTCATAGGGAGCTGGCGACTGTTCCTAAACGTTGGGCTAAACTTCAGCATATACCTTGGCATCCGTGCTAATTAACGAAATCGGCCTATAGCTTGAACAGCAATGGGGATTCTTCCCTTTTTTCAGAACCAGTAAGATAAGGGCACTAGTATTCTGACCTCTGTGGTAATGACCTGTATCTATTGCAAACTTTAAGTGGTCGAGAAGGAGTGGTCCAATTAGATCCCATAACACCAAATACAGCCCCGGGGGTAAACCGTCCAGACCAGGGGCCTTACCCCGTATTCATTGACTCTAGAGACTCCTTTAGTTCTTTCAGCTCTATTGGAGAATCGAGAAAATGTGCTGCTCATCATTTATGTGAGGGAGATTCAGTTTTGACAGAAATCCAATACCAGGTTGTTTCTCCGCTCCCACCTCTGATCTGTAGAGATGCTCAGACAATTCCTTAAATATACTGTTCACCTCGCCCGGAGCTGTATGAAGATCATCTGCACAAGTTTTTGACGGACATGATAACGTGCGCAAGGAAAGAACCATGTTTGAATTCTGGGTAATTATAAAACGTGCTGGAGATGATTGAAATGCTTTTCGTTTACTTAATTATACTTACTTTGCGGAATTAAGTGTATTTTGTGGCTTAAATAAATTACGTTACTCAGACACTGAAATGTTACATTCAACTGTCACAGACTTTTGAAAATCAAGGTAATTATTATTTTTTTATTTTTTTTATTTTTACCAGGAAAGGAGTGGTTTTGATTTACAAAGTTGTTTTATTGTCTCTTATAACAAAAATATTTTATTTTAACCCATTTGTTTATTATTACTCCTTAGCTGATTTTGAAAAAAAATCCCTTTATTAGGATACTGTATTTTAAAGATAATTTTGTACAATCCAAATAAGCTTTTCAGATCTTTAATGGAAAGGGTTTCAACTATATTTTTCGCACTTGTTCATGTGAGCCATAAACAATTATTGCACATGCACCTGTGGAACGGTCCATAAGACACTAACAGTTTACAGGTGATAATAGGCAATTACAATAGCTTAAGACACTAAAGAGTCCTTTCTACTGAAAAACACCTGAAGAAAGATGTCCAGGGTCCCTGATCACCTGTGTGAACATGCTGCAGATGTGGTCAGAGCAATAAACTGCAATGTCCGTAATCTAAGATGCTAAGACAGTGTTACAGGGAATCTTTAAATTTAGACAGCTGTGTCCTTCCAGTGTTTTCAACCCTGTCTCCGGATGCACACCAACAGTACACATTTTGTCTGATCCATCCATTTCATTTCTACTAAGGAGCTGATGGGTTGAATCAGGTGTGTTTGATTAGGAAGAGTTGGGAAATGTGTGCTGTTGGTGTGCTTCCAGGCACAGGGAACAGGACACACTGCCCTGATATGTAATGTGTAACACCTTTGTCTTTCTCTGAAATAACATTCCCATGCACTCTGTGTACATAATTCCAACCCTTCATGTCCCTTTCTCAGGTTTGGGCCGTACTATATTGAGCCTGTGATTGCTGGTCTAGACCCAAAGACCTTCGAACCCTTCATCTGCTCCCTTGATCTTATTGGATGCCCAATGGTAACAGAAGACTTTGTTGTGAGCGGTACTTGCTCAGAGCAGATGTACGGCATGTGCGAGTCGCTATGGGAACCTGACATGGTAGGTGGAATAGAGCCCGTGTGCATCACTGTATTGGACATGAAGGCTGGTTTATGATCTAGACCTGGTAGTCTCATAGACGATGCTGTTGATTGTGTTCTCTAGAAACCAGACGATTTGTTTGAGACCATCTCACAGGCCATGCTGAACGCTGTTGACAGAGACGCAGTGTCTGGAATGGGAGTCGTTGTTCATGTCATGTAAGTGTATCATCAAAACATCAACTGTAGTTATAGTATGAAAATCATTCACTTTTAATCAACTGACTTTAAACTGCACAAAACGCATTATGTGAAGATTGCCATATTTTTACTGAACTTAAAACATTAAGACTAAGTTATTAAATGATTTTATTCACTGTATACCCTGGGGGTAAAAAGTTTGGAATATTTTAGATTTGTTGTGTTTTTGAAAGAAGTCTCTTCTGCTCTCCAAGGCTGCATTTATTTGATAAAAAAACAGTAATAACCGTAATATATCATAATTACATAATAATACAGTTTAAAAAAACTGTTTTCTACTTTAATGTATTTAAAAATTTGATTTATTACTGGGATGGCAAAGCTGAATTTTCAGCAACATTACTCCAGTCTTCAGTGTCACATGATCCTTCAGAAATCATTCTAATATTCTGATTTGCTGCTCAAGAAACATTTCTTATTATTGACAATGTTAAAAACAGTTTATTGCTTTATATTTTGATGGAAACCATGATGCTACCATTTAAAAGTTTAGGGAAAGTAATCTTTTTTTCTTCTTTTTTTTTGTTGTTGTTAAAAACGGATTTAAAATAAAAATCTATATTTTTATTCATCCGGGACAATTAAATTGATTCAAGTGACAGATATATTTCATAACATTATAAATGTCTTTACTAATTCAAATAAGTGCTGTTCTTTTTTACTTCAAACATCAAAGAATTCTTAAGAAAATTATCAGTTTTCACAAAAATATTAAGGAGCAAAACAATGTTTTCAACATTGATAATAATAAGAAACATTATTAATAATTGAGCACTAAATCAGCATATTAGAATGATTTCTGAAGGATCGCGTGACTGAAGACTGGAGTAATGATGCTGAAAATTCAGCTTTGCCATCACAAGAATACATTACTTTAAAAAAAAATATATATATTCAAATAGAAAACGTTTTTTAAATGTAATGTTTTACAATATGATCAAATAAAATGCAGCCATGGTGAGTATAAGAGACTTATTTATTAACATTAAAAATCTTAGTTATGCCAAATGTTTGACCCCCGGGGTAATTAATTTAGTATGATTTCTTGAAGTCACACTCTTGAAGTGTGAAGTGTAATGCATGGTACAGATTCAGACTATGAAGTGTTTTTATTTTTACATTTCTAGTTGAATTCAGTGAGTTAATTGGTGTATGTGGTTATTTCACAGCGAGAAGGATAAGATAACCACACGCACCCTGAAGGCCAGAATGGACTAGAGAAAACGACTACTGCTGTGTTTCCTGTCCTGCGTCCCCTTTTTCTTTTTGTACTGAAATAGAATTTGCCCCTTTCCATTGAATTGAGACAGAAAGATTGAATTGTTCAATAAAAATTTCTGATATTTACTCATTTGCTTATGTGGTCAGAGAGAAAAAGTGGTCTAATTCTATGATTTTGTAAAGTACTGGGACAGATTAGGTAATTCATGCCAAACCACCAGAAAGGATTTACCACATAAACAGGGATTTGATTTTTCCCAGAACAATAGTGTCATGAATAATGGAGTTTTATCCTCCTGAGATTGAAAACCAAATTTAGCTGCAGTGTGTACGTGGCCATGGATTTGCAGCGGTCGCATGGACACATCCAGTGTAGTCTCAAGATGTTGTTCATCTCAAAAGTCGGGATCACAGTCATTTGACCACTTTATTTGAGATAAAACTCAATAAAACACTGATCATGTAAAAGAATGGAGTCATATAAAAAGATGCACAACAATAAATGAATGCAAATCCTTGTAGTGTGAGTGATAGGGGATGTGTTAAACTGAGCTCAATATCGGCTGGCTGGACTGAGTGGCCAATGCAAGCGGCAGTAACAGTATTTCCAGGCTGTTGTAATTTTGCGCTGTGTTGCTGACGCTGAGGCTTAGTTTAAATATTTTCTTGACACAATCAGGAGAAAACCCCAGAGTCTGAGCTTATTATAAAAAGCTACACGTAATTGACTCGGTTGTCAATTCACCTAAAAAAGAAACCGTTTTGTTCTGTATTCTATAAGCTCGAAGATCTAAAAGTTTGAAAGTAAAGAACTTTAGACTTGTAGAATTCTAGAACTTTAGAATTGTAACTTGCAGCATAAAATCAAAAAATTATGAGGCCGATAATTAGACCTATCATATATTCTTTTTTTTTCTTTTTTTACGGAACAGTTGTATATTTATATCTTCATTTTTAGAATTAGAGTTAAAATAATAATATATTAATTATATTAATAGACCCTATACTCACAGTCATACCAATTTAAAAAAAAAAAAACACTTAAAAAAAGTTTGGGAACCTCTGTTTTAATTGAAGCTGACGAGAGGAGTGGTTAAAAGAACAAGCGCTGAGTTGTAGACTGAGAGAGAAAAAAGCTTGTCAATCGCCCCCTGGAGGGGAAAAGAAGAATGACGAGACTGAGCTGTCCTTTGCTACAACGAAAGAAAATAAATAAAACAATTGAATTTGAAAGGATAAAGGGAAAACTGTCAGAGCCGAGCAATGAAGATAAAGCAAAATCTTATATCACCTGGTATTCCCAGGCGGTCTCCCATACAAGTTCAAACCAGGCCCGACCCAGCTTCAAGCTATATGGGGAGGCTACTCACTGCAGAGTCAAAAGACATCCAGCTCCTCCTCTCTGGACGTCTCATGGGGTGGAGGGATAGAGTTGTGGGTAGAGTTAGGGTGTGGTTGGATATTATAGCTCCACCCATTAGGCCCAGATTGCATTCGCTCCTCCTCACTGGATGTCTAGTGGGGAGGAGCTAGAGGATTATGTGGATTAATTAATATAATTTCAAATTCCATTTATTTATCTTTTCATCAACTCCACACGCAGTTCCCTCATGAACCCCCGTTTGGGAAACCCTGAACTAGAACAATCAAATGAACGGATCAATTAGATTCCTATTAACAGTCTGTCAATGAATTCACCATATTTCTACAGATTAAACAGTTGCAAAAGTTTGTAAAATTGGATAACTTTACACAGAAAAGCATAGTGAGTCATTTTTTAACACTAAAATCATATTAACAAGCACATTATGTCATGTGGCTCTACTTTTGAAACCGATTAGGCCTACTTAATAGCCTATAAGGCTTACGGATTGCCCCATTTACTTCCATCTACTCACTGTCACGCAGCAAATGCCCGTTCACGAGCAAGGACTGGGCACAACCATGAATGTTGGAGAATTATTTATTGAAGAAAGATAGGGATGAATAGGGAGAGGATGAAGAGGAAGGGGGAAAGGGATGGTAGTCTGGTGTTGGCGGCCCATCTCAGTTAAATGTAGGCAGAGTCATTAGGACCCCCTGATACAACCTGGAAGGGGAGAGAACAGGGGTTGGTAAAGATGGTTGAATGGATGAGAGAGGGAAGGGAAGTTAGAGAGAACTAGACAAACATTACTGTAAGGGATGGCCCGATATAAGGTTTTGAGAAGTCAGGTGATTGGTTGAGGCGTGGTCCCGCTACCGAACCTCAAGTTAACTCCATTGAATTAAAGTTTGTCCATAATTATAGTTGTTCACTCAGGAATCCATACATAACACCATTTCATTTCATTCATACAGTAGACTGCCGTTCAGTTTTTTTTATTATTTCATTCTATTTTTCGATAAACATGAAAGCGTACAAGGATTAAAGCTTCATTTGTCATCAGAACTCTTACAGTTCCACCTGAGGCAGTTCATACGGGAGGCGCACAGTAGAAAGCAGTTTATACCTTGCTGAATTGGCGAGGCTAATATCTGATTGGATGGAGGGGAGTTTCGATGAAAATTTACAGAACTTATTTTTCACTTCATGTATTGATTTGTTTATTAGTAGTTTTTAATCTGTAAAAATATGGTTTAATGACAGAGCTGTTAATTGGATTCTGATTGAACTGTATATTCCATTGGTCTAGTTCAGGGTTTCTCAAATAGGGGGTTCATGAACTGCAGGTAGTTAGTGAGTCAATGAAAACCTAATAATTAAACAATGTAAAATTATAATAAATGTGGCTGCAGAATTAATCATAATAAAATTTAGTTCAGACAGTCCATAGCTGTGATTTTAAAGTGTTTCAGAGTGAAGAGAAACACTGTTACGCGCTCATCTTACGGTGTTCTCAGTGCACCTCGGTTCACAGTAAATGCTGCTTCTCGTTCTCACCAACTCTATCTCTGTATGTGCAGTGAATTTAACATGCATTTTGGTAATGCAATATGCACTAGGTTTCCTTTATTTAAACATTTGCATTTCACACAATTTCCAACATTTCTGTGGATTTAAGTTAGCAGCTTTCACCAGTATATGACAAAAGGTAATAGGTGGGTAAATGTGTATGAATTGGAGACACCAAATTGTGTGAATGACAGTGTGGATGTCTGCGTGAGCCCTGTGGTGGACTGGCCATCCGTCCAGGTGTCCCACGTCTGTGGCCAGAGTCACAGAGCATAAATCGGTTTGGAGAATGGATGGATGGATGTATATCGGGTTCAAAGAGAAGGGGGCATTCTGGGCAAGCGATATAATGGCAGAATAAAACAAAATAATAATGACATCATGTAAGAGGTGTGAAAGGTCTGCAGGGGGAGAACAAAAGGAACATGATAAGAGTGAATGGAAGGTTACAGGAGTTTGGTGTTTTTTTATTTTATTTATAAGGCTTTTAGGTTCTTCTCTAAAGAAATCACATGACATGATAAGAAAATGTATCATAAACTAGTTTGAGGTAACGCCCATATATATGAAATGGATCAATGTGAATACACACAAAAATACACATATGAAGATGAAGGTAGTCTCTTCTGCACATCAAGGCTGAATTTATTGGATTAAAAATACAGTAAAACAGTAATATTGTGAAATATTATTTTTAAATAACTTTTCTATTCTAATATATTTTAAAAGTAATTCATTCCTGTGATGCAAAGCTGAATTTTCAGCAGCCATGACTCCAGTCTTCAGTGTCACATGATCCTTCAGAAATCATTTTAATATGCTGATTTATAGCTTTATAATACATTATTAAAAAATTTTAGGATTATTTGACTATGAAGGTAATATGATGCCATAAAGAATCGCATGTGCAGGGTAAGATTTGTAAAGGTGTAAATCGCCTTTCAAGTGTAAGAAAAAAATTAATGCAGGCAGCATTTTACTGTTATTCGTAATTCATGTATTGTGAAACTGCAACTTCATGCTAACGCAAAATAAATACTATCTGTATTCTTCTGACTTCCATTTTTTTGTGCTCACACTTTTGCCACGTTTTTTTTCGCACAAATACGGCCAAAAGCATTGCAGGCCTGTGAACAGCGATTTGCAAGCGAAAACAACAGGAACTGCAGTCAGGAACTGCAAAATAGATTGATCACGTAAAACAAACCTTTGTGTAAAAAAAAAAAAAAACTGTTGCAAATGTCTGAATGACTTGTGTGCATGGGTCAAAAAGTTCCCAAAATAACCTGATTTGTGCAGTTGCGTCTTTCTTTTAGCTGCGCTTACAGTTCTGGCACGTTTCTCTCACTCATTGAGTTTTGCAAGTGTGAAGAGAAGGGCGGGTCCACCTTCTTCATGTAGCCAATCAAATGAGCTTCTTGCTGGCTCTCGATTTACTCTTATCTGATTGGTTCAATAAACACGCAAGTTGCCAGAACACATCTTTATCTTCTTTTGGCTCAGCATCGTTCTCGTTGCCCAAATGGTACTTTTAATCAAATCAGGTTAGTTCGGGAACTTTTTTTGCCCCATGCACTCAACAAGTAATTTAGACATTTGAAACAGTTTATTTTTTTCACACAAAGGTTTGTTTTACGTGATCAATCTGTTTTGCAGTTCCTGACTCTTACAAATTGCTGTTCACAGGCCTGCAATGCTTTTGGCCGTATTTGTGCGGAAAAAAAACGTGCCAAAAGTGTAAGCGCGGAAAAATGGAAGTCAGAAGAATACAGATCATATTTATTTTGCGTTAGCATGAAGCTGCAGTTTCACAATACATGAATTACACTTACAAATAACAGTAAAATGCTGCAAATATTTTTTTTCTTACACTTGAAAGGTGATTTACACCATTACAAATATTTTCTTGTGCATGCAAATTTAATTTGCACTTGCAATCTTATGTACACTTTCACAAATCTTACCCTGCGCATGTGATTCTTTATGGCATCATATTTCTTTAAGAACAGCATTCACCAAAAGATCTTACTTTTAAATGGTAAACTTTAAAATGGTAGTGTAACATGGTTTCCACAAAAATATTAAGCAGCACAACTGTTTTCAACAGTGAAAGTAAGAAGAAATCAGTAGAATGATTTCTGATTGATCATGTGACACTGAAGTATTGGCTACTGAAAAATCAGTTTTGACATCACATTAATAAATTACATTTTAAAATATATTTTAAATAATTATAATAAATATTAATAATATTTCACAATACTTGTTTTCTCTATTTTTCATAAAATAAATGCAGCCTTGTGAGCATAAGACTTCTTTTCAAAATCCTAACTAGCCCCATGAAGCTGTAGTTTAGCGATTCTAAAATCACTTTAAAACACAGCATCACAGAGGGATTTTCTCAAATTGTTCCTACACATAGCTGCCAATGTTTCATAAAATAAGCACACAGCAACACAAATGTATTAATTTATAACAAACAAAAATCTTTCTGCCAAGCAATGTTCTTCAGCGGATTGCTAATTAACACACCGAGATCATTACCTGTTCATTTCTTATAACCGGTATAATTGGTATTGCTCGCAGAACTGTTCTTGCATATGGCAGCTCTCATAAACTGTACTCTCTTCCTGGTTTGAGATATGCCTGGGATATCATTTTCAACAAAATGAATCTCACATATAGGCAAACTTCTTGTTCATAATGATAAGTGCTTGTGAATCATGGGAACTAATAAACTGGGTAATAAGAAAATGTTTTTTTCAGACTCATGGAATTTGATGTATTATTCATCAGAAAAGATCTATGAAAGAAGCTCAGCCTCTTGATTTTAATGTCACGTTGCTTCCAAACATTGTTTACATTGTTATTCTTCGAAATATTTGTCAATAGTGGCTAATGAATCAGAAGTCTTGAATATTCATAGAAAATATCCTACTTCCACATTGCAAAATACAGTGGATAAGATTAGGGATGTCAAACTCTGTTCCTGAGGACCTCCTTCCTGCAGACTTTACCTCCAACAGTGAACCAGTGAACCAATTAACCAAGGTCTTTGGCAGCTGCTGTTAGATTAGGGTTGGTCTGCAGGACTGTATCCTTCCAAAAGCTGAGTTTGACACCTCTGTATGATGATACATCTTGCATGAGTCAGAAGTGCATTCACATAGTGTATGAATTATGGCCACTACAGAGAACAAAAAATATTGCTCCTTAGGTGTTATGTTTTTAACTGTAGCCAAACATATTTCTTTGGAATAAGCTTCTTAAACATTAAAGGTCATGGGCCGTATTCACAAAGCATTTTATCTTACCACTAGGAGTACTCCTAAATCGCACTAAAAGATTTTAGCTAGGAGTTTTCTCTTAGAAGTTATTCACAACGCCGTTCAGACCTACTCTTAGTAAAGAAAAATGACAACTCCTAAACTAAGAGTGAGTCTTCGTTGCTATGGATGACGTCATTACTCATGCACGAGCTTGACTGAAGTGACCACCTTGATTGGCTGATGATTGTAACGCGGGAATGATTCCAAACACCTCCCCTACGATGATGAGTGACAGGTCAGGTGACAGGTCTGAGAATGCGTGCGCTACACAAGTAGTGCGAAGGACGGATGATGAATAACTGAATAAATACTATAGCCTAAATGAATAAAGAGTAGGCTAAGGCAAAACAAATAGCCTAGTAGCCTAATGAAACATATGGATTGATGCAATATCTTTGCAACATTATTGAATTAATCTGTCACTATATGCCTCTGCCTACGTTTGCAAAGAGAAGAACATTTTAATTTGATTCACAATGAAACGTTACAATTAGTTTACATGCAATGAGTAGCCTAGTTTTGGTTGTTGTTGGAGGCGTTATTGCATCCCTAGTTATGCCTACAATGCAAAATTGTTCCCTCGCGATTGGAAGCTCCTGCAGCCGCCGCATACGCATTTCAAAACATCGCAACGTGAAATGCCACAAAAAGCGGTTTGTGAATAGGTCTTAGTGAGTTAGGATTCCTCTCGACTTCTTTTAAGCTGTCCCAGGCTTAGGTGCTACTTTTAGGGCTAAAATGTTTCGTGAATTACTCTTAGTCAAAAAAAATTAGGAGTCCTAAAGTTACGAGTGACACGCCCATTATTTTTAGGAGTTGCTCCTAAATTCGCCAGTTAGGAGCTACTTTTAGCCTTAAAATTATTTGTGAATACGGCCCCAGAACAATTAAGTAGTCTAATAATATAAAGCATACCTTCTATCCCAAAAGAACAAGTTAAAGAAATACACAACTTAAGGCTGTGTTAGTGGGGTTATACCACAGGTAAAAACACAGATTAACTGCCTAAATAATCATAAACATATTATGCCTAAACATAATCATGGTAAAATCACTGTGTGTTTTCAATTGTCTTCTTGCTCTCACAAAATAGCAGAAACCATTAAATAAGAGAGGCCAATGTTCGTTCAAAAACACTTTTATTACTAATGAGAATCAGAATAAACAGTTCCTCCACCAAGTGATATTGTTTGTTTACAGTTGCTAAGCAATGTAGCAACTTGGTGCATTAATGTGTGGTTACAGTAATGCTTTTGAATATTTTACAACAGCTCCGAACATGACTTAAAACTTAATTTAGAGTAGGCTATAATCTTATCCATCTAAATTATCCAAAGACTACCATGTTCTAAGAACAGTTCTAGAACCACTAGTCCAAAGTTTAAAAGTAACAGATTTCTTTGTTTACACGATTTATTTACTACGAAATAAATGTTTTCCAAATTGTATTTGGTGGCACATGCATTTGTGTGGAATAGTTGTAATATTTTGGGGGGTGGTAGGGGAGACAGAACATATATCCTATGAACTATACAGAGAAAAAAAAAAAAAAAAACGTTTATTTTACAATAAACATCAGCAAAGTTCCTCCATGAATTACTCCAAAGCAGTGGTGATTTTGCTGTTGTAACGTAAAAGGAGTACACGCTCAAAATGTTCATCTGAGAGATGATTTCCTTTTGGGGTCACAGCGTTGGCCCCATTGCTGAAGAGCTGTTGTACTGGGGAGCTTGAGGGCAAAGTTGTGTTGAACTTGATGAACACTTTTTTCACACCTGGAAATTCATTTAGGCATTTCAGATCTTTGTTTGTGCCCTGGAGATACAGCCATACCTCTTCTGCTGCTTCCCTCTTACCACTTTTGTTGCCAGAACTTCCAGGTCCATACGAGAAGAATTCATCTTCATGAACAGAGCCTCCATTGGTCTCGGTTTCTTCAGTCCCTTGGTCTACCTGTACTACCTCAGTGATCAACTGTGCCCGAAGAGCTTCCCTCTCATCTTCTGGTAACCACCACAATCTAAATTGTGGCATGGTGGCTGTAGCCAATCTGGCATCAGAACTGTCAAATACCTGCTTGAAGCCAGAATCAATTGCCTTAACGGTGTCCTCAATGACTTTGGAGAAAAGGCGGGTGTTTGCTGCCTTCTCCTCGAGCTTCCTTTTAAGGGTCAGCAACGTTGGTATCACAATGCCAAGGAAACACTTTTCTTCTCCCTGCAAAAGGTCCAGCGCAAAAGCCACTGGTTTGAAGACATCTGTATATTCTGTGAGATACGCAGTTTCATCAGGTGTAAAACCTGAGACACCCAAGGCTTCAGTCAATTCGTTGAGCTGTGAATCAGTAAGTGACATCAGTTTGTTAACGGCATAGTATTCTGAGCTCCACTTATTCAGGCAAGGTACTGTGATTGTCATTTTTGCAATAGATTCCATTGCCTCAGTAGCTTCCGTAGAGGAATGGGTCTTATGCCATATCGCTGCACATTTTTCAGTTGCGCTACTGTGCAGTTTGCCTGACGGTCCCTTTGAGACAGCATCTGCTAGATCCTTTGATGCAATCAAGTTCAATGTTTGGGCAGCACACCTTTGGTGGGGAGGTAAGAAATAACTCAGAAAGAAGTCTCCACCCATTTCTCCATCACAAAGAATACTGCCCAAATCCTCAAAACGACTGTCTTCCACTTCTTGGTCGTCCTCAGATGAGAACTCTTTAAAAGCCTTCACGAAATTGTTACCATTGTCAGTGACAGTGGCCTGAACTTTGCTCTCAATGTTATAGGAAGAGTGAATTTCTTGAATTTTAGCTATAATCGTTTCACAAGTGTAGCTGATAGGGATTCTTGTGCAGGCAAGAGCAGCAGACTTCCTTTCGAGATTGTCCTCAAGCCAGTGACACGTCATTCCGAAATAACTTCTGTCCTGCACCGACCATATGTCAGCAGTTGTACACAATGTCTGTACTTTGTCGAGTTTTGCTTTTATCTCCCCTTTCATTTTATCAAATGCTACATCAAGCCTGGTGACAAAAGCATTTCGGCTCATGACTTTTTTGCCTCTGCTTAATGCTTCAATCAACTTTCTGAAGCCAGGTTGCTCTAGAATTGAAATGGGTTGCACATCCTCCACGATAAAATTAAAAACCAGTGCATTTAGCCTGGATTGTGTTTGATAATAAATGGTGGGATCAGCCTTAGCTTCTTTTGCTTCGGAGGATTCTTCCGTTTGATTTTCCAAAATGCTTGGTCCATAATTGCTTGGTCCATCACTGCTTTGTGCATCCCTTATTCTCTTCCTACACGGCACAGAATGCTTTCTCTGGAGGACAAAGAAAAATTAAAACAAGACATTTATTTTCATTGCTTAAACTTAGTGAAACCAAGACACATGAAACACTTTAAAACATTAACTGATAGGTATGTCTTGCCCTAGAAGATGAAAGATTCATTATTTTTCTTTTAAAAAGGCCTTTTGGAACTTATTTCTTCTAGGCTTGAAAACAAAAATGAATGAATGTCCTATGAAGGATACGAGTCCTTCTTGAACTTTTTATCCATACAATAAAAGTCAATGGGGCTCAATTCTGTTTTGGACCCCAGTGGCTTTAATTGTATAGTCAAAACTAGAGATGTCCCGAGCCATCTAAGGATCACTATCGGAGCTGATTAAGCTTCTTTTTTTTTTTAAATGTTCAGTGACTATCCTAAGCCAGATCCTTTATTTTACATCAGCTGTCATGCAGTAAGTGGCTATATGGACCTTCAAGTGGGTTTGCCAACCACCATTAAAAGGAAAAGAAGCTCAAATGTGCATGACACGCAAGAACCAATGAGGTCTGTTCTAGCTAGGGCTGTGCAATTAATCGAAATCATAATAAAATCGTGATGTGTAATAGAAAGCAACGGTGCCGCGACACTCATGCAGTGCGCTCTTTTTTCAGGCGCAACTACACCACAACGAGATGAAAAAAATCTCAACTTTTCAGAATCCTGCAAGCGCACCGCAGGTCTTGTGACAAGAACCAACCGATCAGCTTCGTCCTTTCCATAACAACATCAAAAGCTCAGCCAAGATGGACGAAAAGCTGATCATAGCTGTAAGGGGCGGGTTTTTTATTGCATGTCTCCATAAATATATGTAGTAGTAGAGCTAATGCAAGGGCTGGAAATCCATTTATCCTTTGCTGAAACTTCTTCGTCTTCATGGAGAAAGAGGCTTATGATTGCTTAGCAACACAAGACACCACTGGAGAGCAAGCGCTTTTGAAAAGCGGCTTAGCCGGCGTTTTCCAAGTAGGTATAACTGCAGACCAGAGATCTCCAAAAATGTTGTGTGAACTTCAAAAGTGGACAGAACCGCCAAAATAGGGTGGGGTCTCCAAGCGCAGAGACTTTCACCATTGGCTCTGGCTTCAGCCAATTGTCACAAAGCCCATGGCCAATGGCATTCGGACTGAAGTTTACTTCCCGCGAGTCGTCTCAGCACAGCACGTGGGAAAGTTTTTACTCTATCACTGTGTTCTAAGCAACGGGGGTGTCCCGGGGCTCGAGATTCGCAGGGAAGGAGGGGGGTTGTGATGCTGAGTGCAACTAAAAAGGTCCCATTGTCCGGTGAGGTCCGGTTGGGGAGTTATGGATCTGCCCGACTCGGCGATCTCATATCGCATAAGCTTATTAACTGCCATGCAGTCTAGTTCACTAGTTAAGGTTATGGTCAGGTGTAGGGTAGGTTTAGGGGTTTGAATTTGTTGTAGCATAGCATTGTGTAGGAAATCAGCACTGTAGAATCGGCCTTGTGGCGGAGTTTGCGCTAAACTGGATTTGTGGAAAAAAATTGTGCATGCATGTCATGTGCCTATCTGCCAATGAGAGGAAGCCACACCCTATTTTGGAGCTCCCACCCCATTTTGGAGTTCTCACCCCCATTTGGAGATCTCCAGGCTGCAGTTATACCCTTCTCGCGTTTTCCACACGTTTTTAGACGCGACATGTGAACGGCCGTGTGCAATCTGAATGCAGCACACCTTAATATAGCGCAAGAACAGAACACAGTGGGATTACCGAACGACATGGAAGAAACAGGTAAGGAGAATTCAGGGCAGGATAAGGACAAAAAAAATAAATAAAAATAAAATCAAGATCTGTGGTTTGGGCATATTTTGGAAACAGGAGAGATGATGTATCAGAGCCAGGTAAGCCAGGCAACATGTGCAGCGCAAGTCTGTCATATAGGCTACATAGGATTATAATGATAAACTACTGCAAAAGAATGTTGTGAATTCTTTGTTCGCCCATGTTTTGTGCTGTTACGGGAAAAGCGCATCCACAACAGAGTTACGCCTTCATGACTAGCACATTCACTTGTTCTCAAGTTCACTTGTACATTCGCAAAATTTTGTGCAATAGTAAGCTGTAGGCTAATATGTTAATTTTTTGTATGTCTGATTAATCACATATAGGATGCGTTTGGTTAAGTAAATTAATGCTGTAAAAGAGCGCTTCAGTTTACCGGGCGCTTTTATGATCATCTTTAGCTTTAGCACGCAGCTCAAACAGCAATGCACAATGTTAATAACTATAATTGGGAATGTCATATTACATAACATAATAAAGAGAATACTTGTAATAAAACACTGTGAATTCTTTGGATTTAGTTGCCTTGTTTCAGCGCATTGTTACGGAAAGAGTGCACCCACAATAAGAGTAACATTCTGACTACGTAACTTTGTTCAATTTCACTTGTGCATTTTCATTTTCATTTTGTGCAGATTTAAGTTGTAATATTATGTTGTATACATATCTGATTAATCTTACATAGGATGCATTTGGTTAAGTTAATTAACGCTGTGGTAAAGCATTCCAGTTTACCAGTGTGATCCCTGATCATCTTTAGCTTCAGCGCACGCAGCTCAACTTGCAATGCACATCAATAACTATGATTGGGACTGCCATATAGCCTACATAACATTATAAAGAGAACACTATTTTAACAAAACGTTGTGAATTCTGTGTCTAGTTGCCATGTTTCAGCACTGTTACGAGAAGAGCACAACAGGATCACACATTCTGACTAGCATGTAAATTTCACTTGTGCACTTGCATCATTTTGTGCAGATAAGTTATAATATGTTTATGTTGTATAAATATGATTAATCTCATATAAGACTGTTCATTTAGCTCTTCAGCTTGAGCGCACGCAGCTCAAACAGCACTGCTGTTTTTTGAAAAAGTAATATTAATTGTTGTTAATAAATTAGTTTCTTTTTCAAAAAACCTTGATTCATTATTAATAACTAGCACTTTTCTCTCATTTTATTTTCATAAACAATATGGTTTAATTAAAATAATTTCATTTTTGTCTGTGCTTAGAGGCTGTTTACAAGACACCGCTTTCAACTAAAATCGTAAAACTTGTGCGTTTTTGCTGTTCATTTACACGACAACAGCGGTTTGGGTGCCTGAAAACGCAAACTTTTGAAAACAGGTTTCAAAGTGCAAGTTTTTGAAAACAGTCTCCGTGTAAACAACAAAAACGTGAATCTCTGAAGATGATGACGTCATGCAGATGCGTATTACGTGTTCAGTCTATAGTGTCTATAGCAGAATACAGCATTTTTAGTTGTTTCCGCGGATCCGTGTGAATGGGGATCGTTTTGACAATGGTGTCGTCTGTACGCGGAAAACTTTAAGGAAAAATGTATCTGCTTTAAGCATATAGTTGTTGTGTAAACATACCCATAGACTATTCCATTATTTATCCATGGCACACCCATTTTCATTTTTTATACGTGTAGTCCAATGACCTGTTTGCATTATTATTATTTTTATAAAGAAATCTGCATTTGCCCCTTTTTACATTTGAGTCCCTGTCCCCGAGAAACTCTCTGCACGGCCCATACATTAGATTGATTTTAATATAACTTAAATGTATTGGAAGTTGTACACCAAGCACTAGGAAATTACAAGTATAGGATCGGGACTCTGTATCGGCAGATACTTAATATTCAATGACTCAGGACATCCCTACTCAAAACATTCTTCAAAATATATTTTGTGATTCACAGACAAAAGTAACTTGTACAGGTTTGGGGTGAACTATCCTTTAATATGTTGGACAAAGTGGGACAGTAACTTTCAGGCAAGCTGATCTAGAAGTGTAACGGTATGAGATCTTCACGGTACAATATAACACGATTATACTCTTGATGTTTTTTTGTTTTTTTTTATGTTGCCCTATAGTAATGTTGCATTTAGGGCTTACAGAATGCACCAACATAAGGTTGACCTACCAAAAAATTATTCATTTCAAAACTTGATGTGTATTCCATTTGCTTATGTATTTTATAAAAGGCGGTCTATAATTTATTAGTTGGCGATTTATAGTATTGTCACTTACATTCATCTTTGCAAATTCCTTGGGGTGGTGGTCACGGAGATGGTGCATCATGTTTGAAGTGTTGCCCGACCGTGCCGACACTTTTTTCCGACACATTCTACAAACTGGATAACCATCAACAGTGATGGTGCCTCCTGGGTCTTTTAAATACCCAAAATGCTCCCAGACAGCGGACTTCAGCCGCTTGGGTGGGAGAAAAAGAGGCTCAGGCTCCGACATTTCGGTGTGCTGCCGTTTGCGCATCTGGCAAGGTGAGTGACACTTAAATGAAAGAGGAGAAAGTCGCAATTTAGACATTTGTGATTCTCTCTTAATTAAACGTATAGTAAATAGAAAAAATTCTTATTTTGGTTTTATTCAAAATAAAAACCCTAAATTGTGTTCCAATAACCGTCTTTATTTAAAACCGTGTACCGTAAAACCGTCATACCATTACATTGCTAGTTTGAACAGATAAAGTGCTTTGATGAATAATAATAATCAATCATCATACTGTTAGGAATGAACATGTCACAAACCATGCCATATAGAAATTTAGCTGTGTCTAAAAATCACCCCAATCCCATATATTGTGCATTATTTAGGGTGGAGATTATCCAGTGCACTCATTCAATCCCATAAAGCTCTACTACAGAATGCATGGTTAAAGGGATAGTTCACCTAAAAAGTAAAATTCTGTCATTATTTACTCACCCTCAAGTTGTTCCAAAACCATACATTTCTTTCCTTTCCTGATCACAAAACCAGGTATTTTGAAGAATGTCGGTAACCAAACATGTATTGTGACATTGACCTCCATAGTATTTTTTTCCCCATCCTATGGATGTCAATGGGGCCCCATCAATTGTTTGGTTACCCATATTCTTCAAAATATCTTCTTTTGTGTTCAGCAGAAGAAAGAAATTCATACAGGTTTGGAAATTTTTCATTTTTGGGGGAACTATCCCTTTAACTGTACGAACATTTGAATACTGAATGTATTAATTAGGAACAGGGAGGGGGATACATTATACTAATGTATATGAACAATTCTGCAAAGGAATGTTTCATTTCCCTTTTTATAAAGCAACATTTTCTGAATTCACTCTCCAATTTTCATTCACCCCTTTCTAGTGTAGTGGATTATAAGACATTCACTAAAGGGATAGGGGACTATTTTGGATACACCAAAGTTGTATACAACACTAGCTAGCCCGCCTTAAAAACATTACTGACCAATCCCACCTTCGAAACTGCAGCCGTCCGCCATTTTCTCAGACGAGCTTTTTCTTTTCTTTTTTTAAATAGAAGTCTACCGAGGATATGCATGTTTCTAAGTTTTAGACTATATTTTACAAACATACAGTAAGATGGAGTTGTTGGATATCTTAAAATTGTAACGCAAGCGGCATTTTCCTTGTGTAAAGCACAATAAACAAACCGTGAGACGTACACGCGGTATTACCCCTCATTCACAAATGAACACGTATAACGTCAATAACATTTTATAAAGAGTAAACAATAAGCCTTACAAACGTTTTATCAACATTTTAGAGTCGACACTAACTAACGAGTTTGCAAATAGTACATGCGTTGTAACGTTAGAAACATTATAAACAGGAACAGCTCTGCTCACCGTCGCCAAACCGCCAATCGATTTAAAATGAACTTTCTTATTCCATGACTGGATATATTGCACGTTATTACTAGCGGGTAACTAGTCCTAATTTAGCACCTAACATCTAACTTAACACTTTTTAATAGAATAAATCTGTTGGCTACAAACTCAAAACCACTCCCACTTTTGTTTATTCTGTCCCCACGTTTCGCTTGAAACTTTGCCTGAAAAGCATTTAAAGTAAAACCAGTGCCTACCTGTATTTATATGTCACATAATTATATTATCTCGTGCATCCTTGTATTCACATATAGAAATGTAACAAAAGCTTTAATCTGTGCTCGATCGCGAATCTACCAAAAACAGTCTACTTTTGCATATTCGCTCCACAAACTCATGACGTTATACAGTATAAAAAAAGCAATCTTTGGATGTTAAAATTGAGAAAACACGCAAATGTACCTCCAAATGCTTCTTTAGATTAGACGTAGAGTCCCTCGCAGTGGACAAGATGTTGATCTTTGGAAGGCAGAGGTTGCACTGAACGGTTATGTTTCTCCCTCTTGTATCCCTGAACGTGAAGTGGTGCCTGTGCATCCAGTGGTCAAAAGCTGTTCGAGCCCGCTCCATCTTCACACGAGGCTCCGGCGCGGTCAGCTCTTTTAAAACGAAAGAACAAAAACAGTAAATTATTTTTGCTGTTTACTATTTTATCGTGTAATTAAAAAAAATATATATCCTATTCTATTTGCAGACTCTTGGTTTTTGTAATCTAATTACGTAATCCAAATATCGTGTAGTCCGTTACTACCAAACAACAACAGACAAATTTCTTCTCTCTTCCGTTTGCTGTTTCCGGCGGAGGACAAACTAAAATAGCTCATTGCCACCACCTTCTGCTAGCATGGAGCAAAGACGCTGAATGTTCTGGCCCTACTCATGCACAAGCACACACACCACAAACTTCATTGAGAATTTTTTTTTCTCATTTTGAAGGCTGTGCTCTCCGCTTTTGTCAGCCACATGTCATTGAAGATGTCTCATTTCAGAAAAATAACCATTATAAAATGTACTGTTATTCTCATGAGTTGTAAATTACACTAATTTCTTTCTCTACTTTTTTTTCTTTTCTTTTTTTTCTCAAGAAAAAAAAATTACAATAGTACAAACACTCATCTCTTAGAAATCTAGAACATTTTCAACAATGTACATATTAAACAAAGTACAAAGTTCTTGCACAATCATAGGACAAAAATGGAAAGAACAGGAAAAAAAAGAAACAAACAGAGATTAATCATGGTACATGAAAGATCTCATCATATTGCTTTAAGTAGTACGTTTTCTATTATCAATTATTAGTGATTTGATTAAATATTTTACTTCACATAAAAAATCTTTAAAAGTAGGAATTTTCTTAAGAAACCTTTGTTTGTGAAAGTAAAACTTTGCCACAAGGATAAGGAAGTTAACAGTATATTCTAAAGATTTGTTTGGGTTTTCAAAAAGACAAACGACATCCTTAATACGTAGATTACCGTTCATTAACTTTAGAAAAACATAAGAGCTCAAATCATTCCAGAAAATTGATGAAACATTACAAGAGAAAAGCAAATGACAGATGTCTTCATTTTCATTCTGTCACGATCCACACTCAAAGAGACAAGGGAAGATACAATAATGCAGTGATGTTTTATTAGGGAAATCCGTAACTCAAACAGTCCAGGCAGGGGTCAAAATCCAAATAAGCAATCCAAACACAACAATAAACAGGTAAACCAGAGCGGAAACAGACCTCAAAAGTGGTGTAATGAACAAGGACTCCGTAACAAACACTAAACAGGCAGTGTATTTATATACACAGAAACTAACAATCATGATGGGGAACAGCTGGGTGCAATGAACAGTGATGAGTGCAGACAAGGATTGTGGGGAATGCAGTTCCTAATGTGAGTGACACTGGGGGGGGGGGGTTGGGGGGGTTGGGGGGGGGGGGGGGGGGGGGTTGGGGGGGGTGAGGAATGGTGAGGATCAGGGGGCGGGATGGGGGGCAGGTCCATGGAGGGGAACAGGAACAGGGGGGAACAGCTTAGCCAGCAGCCAGGGCAAAACAGACAGTCCATCGGGCGGGCAAGGCGGAGACCTCCCCTCGGGCGGCCAGGGCGAAGACGACAATCCATCGGGCGGCAAGGGCGGAGCAGGCTGTGCAGATGGCCAGGGCGGAAATGTCAGTCCATCGGGCGGCCAGAGTGGAGACGACAGTCCATCTGGCGGTCAGGGAGGAGACGACCCTTCAGGAGGCCAGGGAGGAGACGACCCTTCAGGAGGCCAGGGAGGAGACGACCCTTCAGGAGGCCATGGCACAGGAACAGGCTCAGGTGGCCATGGCTCAGGAACAGGCTCAGGTGGCCATGGCTCAGGAAAAGGAATCGGCTCAGGAACAGAAACAGACCCCGGCTCAGGAACAGGAACAGGCACCAGCTCGGCGGCGGCCATCCTGTCCGGAGACACAGGCTCGGCGGCGGTCATCCTGTCCGGAGACAGGCTCAGCAGACGTGACGTGAACGGTCTCTGGATCGGCAGACGTGACGTGAACAGTCTCTGGATCGGCAGACGTGAAGTGAACGGTCTCTGGATCGGCAGACGTGACGTGAACGGTCTCTGGCTCGGCCGACGTGACCTGGGGCCTCATTTATAAAACTTTGCGTAGGATTTGCGTCAGAAGTGGCGTACGGATGAAACATAGGACGTGCGTACGCACAGAAATATTCAGATTTATAAAACCGTGCGCACGCACATCCTACGCAGTTTTCCCTTAATAAATCACAATCAATTCTAAATGTAACGCAGCTTTTGCGGCTTCATGTCACGCCCATAGTTGCCCATAAATAGTCCGTGAAACTCCCACAAGTTAATATTCATTGATTGCGAAATCATGGCAAACACAGAGAAGAAAACCAAGAAACGTAACTTCACTCACGTCATTACGCATTGTGATGGCATCATGGCATTTTATTGCCATCCATTTGATTGCATCTGACAAGCTACAGATGTGTTATGAGGATGAATTGCATAACATGCCAATATGATTGCAGAACATATTTCACTTTTGTGAAAATGTGTTAATTTGCATTTCTGTTGTAGCCTAATCTTCGTTTGATTTTGTTTGTTTTACAATGCAGATCGATCAAACGGGTGTTCGTGTAGGCTGTTAATTGTAAGACTTGCTTTGTGAAGTCTTCATATTATTTATGAGAGGCAGTATTGCCATTTCTTTTACACAACGGTCTACAGTTTCACTCACTTTCATGTGTTTCTTCCATCTGCCGACGGTTTCGCCATTTCTCATTTCACCCGTTTTTGTGCGTACGCCTGGGTCAGAGTTTGCATGAAGGACCGCACATTTTCCCGTCAAGTTTGCTTTTAATAAATACCAATTATTGCGTAGAGAGCAGCGTACGCCTTCTTTTGTGCGTACGCAACGTTTATAAATGAGGCCCCTGAACGGTCTTTGGATCGGCAGACCTACTGTGTCTCCTCCAAGCACGCAGTACTGCTACTGCATAAAAGAGGAAGACAGCCTTCTGAAGAGGGGCAAGAGTGGAGAATGGTGTCGGGATTCCTCTCGGTCACCTTCTCCACTGCGGCCTCCACGGGTCCCGTGAAATCTGACCAACCTGGTTCCCTCAAAAAATTGTCTTCTCTCCAGCTCGGTGGATGGGGAAGAGACATTGGAAAACATACCGCTGGATCTTGTATGACGGAGTCCCTCTGTCATGATCCACACTCAAAGAGACAAGAGAAGATCCAATAATGCAGTGATGTTTTATTATGGAAATCCGTAACTCATAAACAGTCCAGGCAGGGGTCAAAATCCAAATAAGCAATCCAAACACAAAACAATAAACAGGTAAACCAGAGTGGTAACAGACCTCAAAAGTGGTGTGATGAACAACAAGGACTGCGTAACAAACACTAAACAGGCAGTGTATTTATACACACAGAAACTAACAATCATGATGGGGAACAGCTGGGTGCAATGAACAGTGATGAGTGCAGACAAGGATTGTGGGGAATGCAGTTCCTAATGTGAATAACACCATGGGGGAAGAGGACCTCTAGTAGACACCAGGGAACATAAACCAACACTGTGACACATTCTTACAGAAGGTGCATATATCAGCTAAATCACAGTATTTGGACAAAAGTGCATTTCAAGGGTATATATTATGCAGAATTTAAAATGCACTTCTCTCATTTTATTGGGTGTGCAATATTTAAATGGTAACCATGTTTTCCAGAAATATTTCCCCTTTGGAGTAAATAAATTTCTTGATTGAGAGAGTTGACGAATACATTTATTATTACAATCTTTACTTAAGAGCGATACAGCTCCCAAACATAACAAGGATAGTTGTTTAACATGACTCATGGGTAAGGGAAGCTTTCATCAGACATATTAAACCACTTGGAATAGCCTTTATAACAGAGTTAAATTCTTTAAACGGGACAGGATATTGGTAGATATTCATAAAACTCAAGATAACAGATCACCATTAGAGTTGAATAGATCAGCAATAAAAATTATGTTTTTAATTAAACCATTATCAAAAAAGATTGATCTATTTCTAATTTTAATATCTGAATTATTCCATAAGATGGTTTTGTGGAGGGAAAAGTTGTGGTTGTGGTAGCCCAATTTCCAGGCTAACAGAGCTTAATTTACCAGTGGAGTAATTACATTTCATCAAAAAATAAAGGCCACCTACCCTTTTAGATATATTAGGGATAAAATACCACATCAAATCTGACCCAAGCAAGCCTCTCTTCAATCAATTAATTCTGAATGTGTGGTTAGTAACATCAAAGTTCAGGACTTCAAGACCCCCCTCACTCCTTCGTTTGCTAAAATATATTTCTTCAATTTTTGAGATTTATTTTTCCAAATAAAATCTGGATAATCCATCTGCTTTGGATAAAAAGACTAAAATTGCCTAAAGTCAGATTTCTTTGTAGCCAACTATTCAGAAACTGTCTATTACATTTTTTGTTAGATGAATCCCCAAATATTTTACTTCATTTTTAATTGGTATATTTTCAATTTCATTTTCTACATTGTCAAATAAGCAAATCATTTCACACTTGGATAAATTAAGTTTGAGTCCAGATGCATTAGAGAAAGCATTCATTTTAGTTAAACTTGCTCTTTATCTTTTAAGAATAAAATGGTATCATCTGCAAATTGTGAGATTCAAATCTCTCTGTTAAAGACATTAAGACCAACAAAGTTATTATTGCGCAAAATATCAATGGATAATGTTTCTACAACCAATAAAAATAAAAATGGGCTTAAAGGGCAACCCTGTCTTATTCCGCGAAGAATAGGAAACCTTGGTGATGTTCGTGAATTTAAAATTACAGCTATCAATATCTTTGTACAATATTTGGACAACATTAATAAAATTGGATGGGAATCCAAAAGCCTCCAAAGAGCTTATAAGGAACTGGTGCTCTTCAGTGTCTAAGGCCTTATAAAAATCAAGGAATAAGATAATTGCACCAGACTCAATTTCTTCTTTATAATCAATAAGATCCAGAACAAGTCGAGTTTTACAACTAATATGTCCTTTATACGCCTAATACGTCCTTTCATAAAGCCGGTCTGGCCTACTCCTACATTTCTGAAATGAGGCCTTCATATGAAGGTAAAACAGTAGCAAAACTCGAGAGCATGTAAATGTGAATTTGAGAACTTGTACAATAAATATTCGTACTTGTACATGAACATTTACACTCACAGCTCCAATGTGAAAACCTGTAAAATAAAAATCTGAAGTTGAATGTTGAAATTTGCACTCGCATACAATAGTCACAAACCTGTATTCTGAATCTGAAGCTGCAGACAAGTAGACACAAATGTGTAAAATGCCATTCACAGAAATACAACGACAGACACAAACTTGTAATATATATTTTGCGTTTAATCTTACGTTCACATTCGCGGTACTTCCTCAATTAGGCACTTGCAGCTTCTCAAATCTGTCACTGCAATTTCAAATTTCGCGCCTTGACTTTTGCTACTCTTTTCGCGATATATCAGGTGCAAAACTAACTTGTGCACTTGAAACTCAGAGGCGGTGAGAGGGAAAGGGGGGCGGGAGGAGGGGGGGTCAAAGGAGCCGTTTTATTGGTAGGCACCTAGCCAATGAAATGGGAGTTCGATGATGTCACGAAACCCGCGTGCACTGAAACACTAACATGGCTTAATGCATTAGACTGATATTAAAATAAATAAACGAAATTATCAAACTCAGTAGACACAATGCTAATGCATACTACAGAAAAGCAGATGAGCACAGAATATGACGTAAAACATATGACGTATGCCATATATATATATGCCCCATATATATATGGTATATATACCATAGACTGTAAAAGACACACACACACACACACGTACATATATATATATATATATATATATATATAATTTATTTATGTTTTGTTTGTTTTTGTGTGTCCAACAGTTAGGCTAGGGTGAATATTTAAAACATTTACATTTTTCCAAAGCGACTTACATTGCATAAGGTATACATTTTACATTCTTATCAGATAATTTAGGTGCATTTTCATATTGCAATGGAATTGGCACATATATATATATATATATATATATATATATATATATATATATATATATATATATATATGAAGAGTTCAGATGCAAAAGCCTCTAAATGCCATTTGAAATTTTCTTATAGAATGATCATTTTTATCAAGCTTGTATATTTAAGTTCAGTAATTTCACTTAAATGATAATTAATAGGTAATCTTCACTGCCATTTAAGTGAAATTATTGAATTTAAATATACGAGCATCTGAACTCTTCATATATATATATATATATATATAAGCAAATGTGTGTTCAGTGCAAATAAACTTGCTGCCTAGTGTTTTATTAATAAAGTAACAAATTATGTGTTTTTTTTTTTATTGTTTTTAATTTTTATTTTATAACTGTTGGTCCATTAAGCCTCATTAAGCGTTTTCTTGGGTTTCGAGGAAAACGTACAATTAAACGCGTTGCGTTCATATTCTGTGCTCAATTTTTTTCTGTATAGGCTATGCTTTATGGTGTTTCCTGTTTGGTCTTTTAATACCACTGTCTCAATTAAACGCGTTGCGTTCATATTCTGTAAAACTATTCCAGTAAAACTAATGACATTTCATAAAAATATTTTCCAAGCGTTTTAAAAAATAGCTGATACATATGCATACAAATGTTTGCATTGTGGCTGGCGTTGTTCATTGGTGAGGCATCGACCAATAAAATGACTTCATTCCGACCCCAGCCCCGCCCCCGACTCTGCTCTCTCAAGTCTGCATTTACAAGTGCACGAGTGAGTTTTGCTACAGGTATATCGCAAAAAGAGTAGCAAAAGTCAAAGCGCTAGGATTTGAAGTTGTACTGCCAGATATGAGAGGTTGTGAGTGCCGACTTGTGGTTGTACAACGAAACTGAACTAAAGCACAAAGATAAATGTGTAGTACACAATTGTGCCTGTCATTTTGTTTATGTAAATGACACTTTACACATTTGTAACTATTAATCTGCAACTTCGAATTCAAAACACAGGTGTTCTGAGTATTGTCTGTGTGTGCAAATCGATAGATGCAGCTTTTCACATCAGAGCTGCAAGTATAAATTTCAACTTACAAATACAAATATTAATTTTACATTCAAATTAGCAAGCTCTCGAGTTTTGCTACCGTTTTACCTTCATACCTTCATGATGTATATGACCCACAAACGCGACCCTATATCAAACTATAACTATAAAACAATGCTTTAATAAACAAAATCTACATTTGGGTGTTTCTTTAACTACATGCAATTGGCCTTGTTGATTTTAAGAATCAATTTTTTTAAAAAAAAAGAAAAAAAAAAAGAAAAGTCCACTAATATGATACATCCACTCTGTTAACAATGTACATTCCAGGAACTGTGACAATAGTTGGATTGTGTTACTCCCTATTGCTCAACTCTGTCACGATCCACACACACAGGAAACAAGAGAGATCCAATTTGCAGTATTTATTGGGGTAATCCGTACTCACAAAACCAGTCCAGGCAAAAGATCAAAATCCATAAAGGCAATCCATAAACAAGAACAAAACAGGAACCAGGCAGAAACAAACGTCAGAAGTGGTGTGAAATGTTACAAGGACTCAGTGACAAACACTGACACAAACAGGATATATATACACATACACTAACAAGGTGAGGGGAAACAGCTGAGTGCAATGATGATGGGGAACACCTGAGTGCAATGATCAGTGGTAGCCAGACAGGATGATAGGAAACGTAGTTCATGATGTGAGTGACACCGGGGAAGGAGGACATCTGTGGACACCCGGGAACACAAACCCAACACTGTGACAAACACTTCCAATAACTGTATCCAACCATAAATATTCGATATTGATTAAAACTTTACAGATGGTAGAAAAAGCTTTCTGTAATGCTCTTTGAGAATTTTTTTAATTTAAATTTTCTGTTTATTTTTTGGTTGTATGATTTATTTTGATTTATTATACCATTATAACCATTATGATATCCATGATCAGATATCCTTTTCTTGACTATGGTCTATCTTTACTCATTTGGATCTTTTGAGGCATGAATAATAACATCTGTGTGAAGTTATCATATTTAAATTATGCACAATCCCCACATTCCCGCACCAAAATTCAAGCCCTGAAATGGCAGCGGGATGTGCAACTCTAGCATATGGCGCATATGTCATATAAAGCTAGGCAAGGCCAAACAGCGTTATCCATGTTGTTGCGATTGCATCGCTAGAGTAAGCTAATAGTGAAACTGATAGCGTTTTTCATTTAATTACAATATGAGGACTGACGGTAGGCTATAAAAATCAGCGTTTCTTTGTAGGTGATGACAACCATCTTGACAGCAGCAATCAAAGCATCGCTAATTACAGTAGACCTTAATTTGAGATAGTAAATTTGTTCCTAATCAAAGGGAACACTCAACCACAGAACAGCTGGGTGAGTTTTGTATTGGCTTATTGGATACAGTAAATGAAGACTGTCAACTTCCTTTCAATAGGCTACTATTTCATCACCCAAAACACTCCCACTCTCTGCTGTATATTCATAACCAATTATTTCAAAACCAACATCCAAGCCACATAAACAATGCCATTGGCACTAGTCTACATTGCAGACATGTCTCTTAATGCACATAACTTTTCACCTTTTTGCACAATCTTGAAAAAAGTACTATTGTTGAAATTCTCAGATCAAGCAAACTTCGACGCATGCACTACCTGCTAACGTTAGTGAACCGCACCCGAGCAAGCACACTTCGCAGTTCCCCCGGAAATGCATTTTTCTAGTTACATATGTTACATGTACTTACCGTAGTAATAACAGTCAATTATGCAAAATTAAATGCAATTAACCCCTTAACCGAATCCTAATCCTACCCTAACCTTTAGTAAGTACATGTAGTTGCTTACTATTACTCAGTACTTAAATATATAATTACAGTGTAACAATGACACCTTAAATAAAGTGTAACCAACGGGTTAAAGTGTAACCCGTCCAAAGTTGGCATTTTCCACTTTCCTTGTTAGGATCTTTTCCTTCTGACCTTTAAAATAACAAAGCATGACATTAGTTGTCGATCTCTTCTACACAAACCCATCCTTTCATTCCTTGACCATGTGGATAAACCCAACCAAGTTATTCAAATCAGCAAAGCACATCTTGTAAACTCAGCCAATAAGCTTTTATCACTATGCATCAACACTTCTGTGAACGTAGGAATGCAAATGCAAAAGCCCCATTAGACCATATCAGACACCTGAACTGCCCCATGGGGTCCACATGTTCCCTGCATTTCACACCAGTATCGGGGCCCACAGTGGGCTGTCCGTACAGACTGTATCGAATAACAAAATAAGGTTACCGTATTTGCTTACACCTTGGTACAAAATGTATTTGTCTTTTATGTCTTCTTCATGTTTCTTAATATACCACAACCCAAGGTACCTTACAATAGATACCCAATCTAACTTTATTACATTGTCTCAACTTCAAATCTGTATACAAACTCTTATTTGTCTATTTTCATTTGTCAAACAATGGCCTGGTTTCACAGAAAGGACTTAGATTAAGTCAGGATTAGGCCTTAGTTCAATTATGGCATTTAACTAGAGCTTTTATAAATGTGCCTTAGAAAAAAAAAAGATGGTGGTGTGCATCTTGAGACAAAACAATGGCACTGACAAATATTAAGCTATGCCAGTGCAAGTAGCTTTCAGTTAAAACAGCACAAACATGCACTTTAGTCTGGGACTTAAGCCTTGTGCAGTGAAACTGCGGGAGAATGTTCTGTTTTCTTGCCTGTACCAAATAGCATATCATCTGCAAACAATGACTTGACAATAGTCCTATGAAATACTGAGAATACATCATGAATCATGATGATGAACAGTAAAACACTTCCTTGAGGAGTCCCATAAAACCATCTATAAGTTTGATAGAGATTCCCCTGCAATAATTGTCAGTATTCCAAAGCTCTCTTTGTGTACCTATATAATGTATTGATCTTTTCCTGTAGCTTTGTTTGTTGTTAAACTGGCAGGACTTGGAGCTGAGGCTTTTTCTGTTTTTTCTTTGTTTGGACACAATGACAAGCATAAACTGATCTTCAAGGCAGTTCTTCAGTTCTTCAGTTCTTGCATGACACAGTATTGTATGTGAGAATTTAGTGCAAATTTTGACCTGTGGAGGGCAGTATGCGCTTAGCTGCGTCTACTACCGGAATCCTAGAAGAAGAAAATGATGGGTCAACCGGTGAGCGAAAAGTGGCATTGCAAAATGGATCTTTGGATCACTGGATCTTTCACTTTGTAGCGTTAAGGTCAATAGGCGCAAGCGATTATGACTGAACCATGGCTTTGCCCCACCGTTTTACTGTGCATTTATGGATTTTTCTCCAGCCTCAGACCACTGGAGCCTTTTCTAACACGGTTTTTGATGGGACCTGACAAAAACCTGACGGAAACAGAGGTAAGTTAAGTGCTGTAACGTTAGTAGGCTGATGAAACTAAGCATGCGGTGAACGCTGTAAGATTTCATCACATGCAGGCAGGCAGGTAGGTCTACGACAACAAATTTCAATATCTAAACCGCTAGAATGAGGCTTCTCGATTTTATGAGAGTAAAATACAATAAATAATGGTAAAGCTACATATTCTGTTTTTTTCTTTCTCTGAGCACGATTTGAAAGAACATTTAAAGAGAATGAAAAAAATAATTTAATGTGAAGAATATACTTGGGTGTTGGAAGTAAACTTTTCCCATCAGCTGACGTTAGTTAGATGGAAAATCTGCCAGCTATTTGTCTAATCCTAGCAGCTTAATCCCTTTTCTAAAGTAAAATCCTGCAATAAATAAAGCTGAATCACAAGATTTTTAGGCTTCAGAGAGTGTTTGTGTGTCTTTTGAAGAAATGCTAATTGTAGGTTGTGAGATTGCATCCATTTTTTATATATATATATAAATCTCAGCTTTCGGTTTATAAATCAAATCAAATCAAGGTCATGGTGTGCCACCAACATGCGGGGAAACAGAAAGTGATATCATAGAGAGAACAAGATAAAAAAAAGTTTGTAGACAAGCTTTAAATTGGCATGAAAAAAACCTTGCTAGAAAGTTTGAAGAATTTTTAAAAGCTTGAGGTTTGAAGGTTTTTATAGTTTTAATTAGTTTAAGTTTTAGTATAGTAGTTTTAAAAGTTTGAATGTTTTCAGTTTGAAATAGTTTGTTTTAGTTTAGAAATATTAGATAGAATGGAAGCTTAAATAAGTCTTGATTGATTAGAAATATTACATAGAATGGCAGCTAATGGAGTCTCATGGTCTAGATAGTTAGAAAGAAAGAAAGAAAAATAAAGAAAGAGCAAAAGAAAGAAAGAGAATGAAAGAAAGAAAGACAAAGAAAGAAAGAAAGAAAAGAGAGAGAAAGAAAGAGAGAAAGAAAGAAAAGAGAGAAAGAAAGAAAGAAAGAAGAAAATAAAGAAAGAAAGAAAAGAGAGAGGAGAGAGAAATAAAAGAGAAATAAAGAGAGAGAGAGAAAGAAAGATAGAGAAAGAAAGAGAGAAAGAAAGAGAGAAAGAAAGAGAGAAAGAAAGAGAGAAAGAAAGAGATAGATAGATAGATAGATAGATAGATAGATAGATAGATAGATAGATAGATAGATAGATAGATAGATTAGAAATAGTATGGAAGCTTAAATGTGTCTTGATTAGAAAAATTTCATAGAATGGCAGCTAATGGAGTCTAATGGTTTAGTTAGTTAGAAAGAAAGAAAGAGAGAAAGAACAAAAGAAAGAGATAGAAAAGAGAAAGAAAGAAGAAAGAAAGAAAAGATAAAGAAAGAGAAATAAAGAGGGAAAGAAAAAGAAAGAAAGAAAGAGAGAAAGAAAAAGAGAGAAAGAGAGAGAAAGAAAGAAGGGAAGGTAGGTAGATAGATAGATAGATAGATAGATAGATAGATAGATAGATAGATAGATAGATAGATAGATAGATAGCAGAGGTGGACAAAGTACACAACTTCCTTACTTGAGTGAAAGAACAGATACTACTGGAATATTACTCCGTTAGTACACGTAAAAGTTGTAAAAAAGCACAGAAGTACTTGTTTTTAAAAGTACTTAAGTAACAAAAGTAAATGTCAATGCATTGTTTTATTATTTTGTTGCATTGTTGTGTGTAATACTTACAGTACCTTATGCCTCTGAATATATGCTTACCTACCCTCACATCAATATCAAATTTATTTCTAGAACACAGTTCCAGTAGTGGGATTGAATGTGAGATTGAATAAGTGCACTCAATAACGTCCACAATGGTTTCGGACACCCAAATGGCTGTTCCCTCAAATAGTGCCCTATTTAAAGTTTTTGGCCTTTTAGTATGAATATGTTAGTCAAATCGGGATGAGCAAGACTGTGATTACGTCAGTGCTGTCAAAATAGCCAAGAAACAAGTAGGGCTTTTGAAGGAATTTCCCTTGAGGTAATTTGACTCAGAGATTGACTAAATTGACTCAGAGATCATTTTTATCTCCATTTATGTATTGCTAAGTGTTATGCTGTGGTTAGCAGGCATGAAGACGAGTACATGTTCAGTATGCATTTCCCTCCCATGCATTTTATATGCCCCCCTTAAGACTGAGGTCTGGCGACAGCACTGTATGAAGGACAGATATTGTGTTTACATGCTTTTCCGCTTCAGATCTGCTGCGTGAGATCACGTGAGGCGCTTCCTCTGGCACGATAATCTTAATAACATTTTGTAGTGTGTGGTGCGCTGCGATTTTCAAATCTTGTAGTATGAGCATGTTTAAGATTTGAGGGAAGAAAATCTGCAAAGATTCTCCTTAAGTGTGTGCTGCAACCAGATTTCAAAATCGGTTAGGATTTTAAAACTCCTGTAGTGTGAGCCAGGCATTACTGTTATCTATAAGCTAGTGTGCACCAAAACAATGACAAAATTTGCATTTAGAAGACCAAACCCAACGTTAAAAATGAAAATCAGGTTGATTTCAGGAATCCAACGCCGGATTGACATTAATCTCCAACGTTGGACAGACGTTGTATTGTGGTTGAAAACGAAAACCGACGGATGTTGGTTTCTGACATCAATCTGACTTTCATTTCCAAACAAAATGCAACCAAAATCATCCCCTGACTAACATTACTACTTTCTACTCAAGGACCTTGACAGAATTGTAGTGGAGTAAAAAGTATGATATTTGTCTTTCAAATGTAGTGAAGTTAAAGTAAAAAGTTTCCAGAAAAAATAATACTCCAGTAAAGTACAGATACTCAAAGTGTACTTAAGTACAGTAAATGTACTTTGTTACTGTCCACCTCTGATAGATAGATAGATAGATAGATAGATAGATAGATAGATAGATAGATAGATAGATAGATAGATAGATAGATAGATAGATAGATAGATAGATAGATAAGAAATAGTACATAGAATGGAAGCTCAAATGAGTCTCGATTGATTAGAAATAGTACATAGAATGGCAGCTAATGGAGTCTAATGGGCCTCTCCAGCTGTCAAAATCTGAATTTAGACAGTTGAAGTTTGAATAGTCTTGGCTCAGTTTGAACATTCCGCAATGAAAGTCTATGGGATTTTTCTGATTTTTGATCAGCAATTTTAGGAAAACCTTAAAGTCCTATCAGTCTAAAAAGATGAAGCAACTCGAGTCAGAACAGTTTGAAGGTCTATTGTGAGTTTGGTGGATGTAGCTTGAACAGTTTAGAAGGAGAAATTTAGTCCAATAATAATAATAATCTAAGTACAATATCAATAAACTTAATTAGTTCAGGTTGTAAAATGTCCCCGAAATTAATTATATTCTTTAATAAAAAAAAAGAAGATGTTACTATTATATTGTATTTAAATTGACCTAATTAAAATGTGTACTCACATGTATTGAAGGTGTAAGGAAAATATGTTACTACTTTTTATTTGATGGTTACACCACATTACATTTTTTGGTGTTCAATTTAAAATGTGGCACGTTTTAAGCTAGATTTTAAAACAATCTTTTTTTTCACCATAAACACTGTTATCTACAGCAGTGGTTCCCAAACCTGTCCTGCCGGCACCCCAACACTGCACGTTTTCTTTGTCTCCCTAATCAAACACACCTGATTCAACTCATCAGCTCATTATCACATGGGTTAATGAGCTGATGAGTTGAATCAGGTGTGTTTGATTAGGGCGACAAAGAAAATGTGCAGTGTTGGGGTGCCGGCAGGACAGGTTTGGGAACCACTGATCTACAGTACACCATTTGAAGTGGATCAAAACCTTTCGTGAATTTTGAACAAAACCCGTTCTTGTCTTAGGACAACTTTTTTGATCCGCTTCAAATGTTGACTATTGTATTATTGACTCTTCTAACTACTTTAACTTTTATCACAGGTTGTGAACGAGATCTATCCATTATGGACATATTCCTACCTTGTCCTGCTTTTTCCTGTTTTCCTGGTCACGGATTACCTTCGCTACAAGCCTGTGCTTATTCTCCAGGCGGCCAGCTTCATAGTGACATATGCTATGCTCATGAAGGCCCAGGGTGTGCGGGCCATGCAGTTATTGGAATTCTTTTTCGGTTTGGCCACTGCCACTGAAGTTGCGTACTACTCCTACATCTACAGTGTTGTGGAGCCGTCTCATTATCAGAGGGTGTCTGGTTTTTGTCGCAGTGTCACACTGTTGGGCTCGGCCATTGGCTCACTCATGGGACAGCTTCTGGTGTCTGTAGGCCAGGTACCTCTTCTTTACTTGAGCGTCATCACTCTGGCGTCCTCCTGCATAGCTTTTGTTGCCCCTTGGTTCCTACCCATGCCCGGTAAGAGCCTGTTCTTTCATGAGAAAGAGCGCAGCTCTCAGGATGAAGCAGTACTGGAACCCATGAACCGTGGTCAGCTGATTGAGAAGCCAGAGGATCCAGAGTCCAAAATGCAGCTTAGTGCAGATGAAAGAACGGTGAGTAGGCTAGTTTTTATGTAATGATAGTAAAATTTTACAAATGTGTCCGGTTTATTTGTATGCTCTTCCAAAAAGTTTGATATGTTAATCAAAAACACATGCTTTTAAATTAATAAACAAGTATTCATTACTTCAATGAGCTCATTGTTTCTGCCTTAAATTATTACATTGTTTAAAAATAATACATTTTTGGCTAACTGTGATTTTGTATATGTACATTTCTGAAATGCATAACTTAGACAGTTACCTCTGATAACAGAACACTCAATTGTAATGTGGACTCAAAATATGCATTTTCTGTAAAGCTGCTTTGAAACGATGTGTATTGTGAAAAGCGCTATACAAATAAATGTGAATTGAATTGAACTGAATTAAGATAATTCAGATTAATTCTTATGTTACGACTGATATCTAGTATGATGTAATTATTGTATATTATTTTATAATAAAATTATATTTATGCACCATACATCTGATCTTTGAACACAGTGAGCCCTAGTATTACCTGCTACTATTAAAGGAATGGTTCACCCAAAAAAGCAAATTCTGTCATTTACTCACTCTGATGTTGTTCCAAACCAAAAGATTTCGGTTAATCTTTGAAACCCAAATTAAGATATTTTCTTTGAATCCTGAGAGGTTTCTGTCCCTCCATTGATAGTCCAGATAACCCAAACTTAGAAGATCCAAAAAGGTCATAAAGGCATCGTAAAATAGATCTACATGAATCAAGTGGATTGATCCAAATCTTATAAAGATATAAGATCGCTTTATATGATGAACAACAGATTTAATTTACATCAAGCAGTGATTGAAACATTATACATGGAGCATGTCACATATGGTAAATATGGAAGCTCAAAAGTGCGTGCGGGATGCATGAGGACCAGTGAGGTTTGTTTTAGCATGTGACATGATGTATGTGTGTTGTTTATATGTGAATAAAAGCCTAAATTAAATCTGTTTTTCATATAAAGTGATCATATCTCTTTACAAGACTTTAAGACACTCAATTCATATGAATTTATTTTAGGACATCTTAAAGACCTTTTTGGATTTTTGGTTGTCTAGGCTTTCAGTGAAGGAACTGAACCATCTCAGGTTTCATTAAAAAACATATCTTTGTGTTTCAAAGTTTAACCAAAGTCTTTAAATGATGACTGAATGTTCTTTTTTTTTAAAACATTAAAAAAAATGCTAGTATTTGCAGATACTGATATGTTCACAGTCATGTGCATTATCAGATAACTGTCTATGACTTGATTTGACTCATTTGTTTGATTTTCAGACTCTCAGGGACAACGCTAGCAGTAGTAGATTACTGGAAGTGTTAAAAATGCTCTGGGCAGACTTCCTGCAGTGTTACTCCTCCTCTACCCTACTGGCCTGGTCAGTGTGGTGGGCTTTGTCCACATGTGGTTACTTCCAGGTGATTAATTACGCTCAAGCACTTTGGGAGAAAATCTTGCCTTCCAATGAGTTTGAGATCTACAATGGATATGTGGAGACCATTTCTACCTTGCTTGGTATGGTCATTGGTTTATAACTCATTTGACTATATGCTCATTCTCAAATTACTTTATGCGTTCTCTGTTTTCAGCATTTTCATAATTATCAACACAAATTCAACAATCAATAGACGCACAATTGTATAAATTGATTCCCAATAATAGGGCACCTATTATGCTTTTTATTTTTACTTTTCTTTTAGTGCAGAGGGTATCAAACTCAGTTCCTGGAGGGCCACAGCCCTGCAGAGTTTAGCTTGACTGAAACCCCTTGTTTGCAGTCCTGATATTATTTCCATTAGCTACATAAACACGTTACACATTTGCAAAATGCCCGCCTACTGGCCAATTTGGCCTGTCCTCAAAGAACAGTTGGGAAAGTGATTTCACTATAGCCTTGTTTAGACTATCAGTCCAAATCCGATCATATTTAGCAAGTGTGAATGGAAAAAAATAACATGAAATCTGATTATTTATAAATCCATTTCAAGCTACATTCATTTGACAACTTTTGGCTGGATTTTGCCTACCCCACCTTTAAATCATGTAAATGTATTCTAGTAGACCCCAAAAATAAAATGATGAACTTGGAAATTAGCGTAATATGGGCACTTTTAATGACTTATGTTTCTCCCGCCAGGTGCTTTTGCTGCATTTGTTGTAAGCTTTGTGAAAGTGTCCTGGGCAGAGTGGGGAGAACTTGCTCTCTGCATTTTCTCTGTGGTAATTGCAGTGTGTGTGTGCCTCATGGACACCATCAGGAATATCTGGGTTTGCTACACTGCCTATGTTATCTTCAGAGCTACCTACATGCTGCTTATCACCATAGCAACGTAAGTAAAGCTGTCAATATGTATCAATTTTCTTTAGAAATTAGCTTTACGCTGGATAACGTTTAATTTTGTGAAGGTACATTTTGTTCGGACCACAACGTTCTAAGAACTTACGACAGCGAAAGAAATGAGGATGAAAGAAAATTAAAGAAAAAAGGAGAAATGAGTATTCCAAAGATACCCGGATTGTCTACTCTTTCCGGTTAGAATCCGAAGTGCAGATCCATGCACATTGTAACGGCTAATATTGCCCACAACCCATTGCGTGTTGGACAAGGATTTGATTAGAACTACAAACACAGATAAAAAAGTGTTAAACTACAAACATGGCAGATGTACAAGTCCGACAGTTAAGTAGAGAAGTTTAGATAAAGGGGTTTGAGTGATTAAAGGGATAGTTCACCCAAAAATAAAAATTCTATCATTTACTCACCCTCAATTTGTTCCAAACCTGTATGAATTTCTTTTTTCTGTGGAACACAAAAGAAGATATTTTGAAGAATGCCAGTAACCAAACAGTTGATGGGCACCATTGACTTTCATAGTATTTTTTTCCCTACTATTGAAGTCAATGAGGCCCCTTTAACTGTTTGGTTACCCATATTCTTCAAAATATCACAATATTACATTCACTTGGATGTACGTCATTGCTTACGTTACATGAGTGCTCACTACAGGCTGAACCCTTGCAATGGGTTTTTAATGGAACGCTCTTAAGCCCTTGATCACTTGGAATCTGCTATGGAGATATGGATTCAATATAGTTATATAAAATTTATTTTATTTTTTAATCGAAGATTAAAATGAACTAGAATTGTGTAAAAAAAAAAAAACAGTCAGCCTAAGGTAGCTACAAGTATGAAATGCGGTTAAATGTCAAAATAACTGTCAATACAATAGAATGTCAATACACTAGAGTTGTGTGGGGTGAGGGTAAATTAAGAGTGATCTTACGTCCCAACCATGGTGCATTGTGGTCTATGGTTCTGCTTAAAGTGTACATATTGAGTAGACTCGCAACCTCTGTCAAAATCAAAGGGTCGAGTGTCTGTCCATATAAACGTCCCTCACCCACTTTACGAAGTTTAACACACTTCAAAATGGCGTTGAGGATTCCTCTGAGGGGAAGTGCTTAGGGAAGTTAGAGTGGAGTTAAACAGTCAAAGAGAGAATACAGAGCACAGCTTGGGCACAACAACAAACCCTTACGGCTCTGGGAGTAACAACAGCAAAATGAACAAAAACTCCAAAACTCTTGATTCATTTGATTGCATGATTGAAAGAATCAATTACAAAGCAAGTGCATAATACTCTCTGGAAGATGGGCTAAATGAATAAACACTGTTTCTGCATTCCTAAATCACAGAGAGCCCAAACTCATTCATTGGTTCCATTTCCATCTATATTTGTCAGTGTTTGTTCAATCTTGTTGCTGCAGTACTCCAAATAATCATGTTTAAATCTGAAGTGAGTTTTGAATTAGCGACATTACCTTCTAAACTGTAGTCTTTCTGCTCATTTAGGGACTGTTCGTTATTTATTTAAGGGGCCACCGGAGGAGTTTTGAGATCAGTTGTCAAAAAAGACATGACCCTCCCTTCGCCAGCAATAATTTTTTCTATGACCCTCCAAAATGATTGTGAAAAAAGGCACGACCCTCCCCGATAATTTATTGATTAGCCTAATTCTGTACTAGTTTGGCTTGGCAAAGATGTTCAGATAGCCATTGTTTGTTTGTTTTTTAAACCATAAACTCTTGCTTTCTCATCTGGCTGTAACGATAGACCAAACCTATGATTCGGTTCGTATCACGATTTTTTATTTTAGATTTGAAAAAAAAAAAATCATGTTTTCGGTATTGCGGTGTGACGCGTTCAACATGTGGGTGGCGTTGCGAATAAAGCATCTAAAAGCTGTCACAAAGAACCGGCAAAATGATTATTAATATGTCAAATATAGCTAGACATTTTAATTGTTTTTAATAAACAAGTGTTTTCTGTGTCGACTGCAAAGATGAAGTTGACGATGCGTCGCGATCGTCTCAGAACGCGCCAGAGAGAAATGAACATTTCATAAGGAGAAAGCAGTCTGTTTTCCTTCGTTTTGAATTGTTCTGCATGTTTAAAAGTAGACATTTCAAGCTTTCTATATATTTCTCAGGTCTATGAGGCAAGTAGCATACCTTACGCTGAGTTTCGGTTCATTTATGAGACAAGAGTCCAGTTCACTCGCCCGCGCCTCCGTGTCATGATTATTTATTTTCTACTATATTTAGACTACTTATTTATTAAATCCAGATGAAACATTGATTAAAATTAAGATAAAATTAATAAAAAAACGAAATTCACTTTAAAGAAAGGCTTTGTGCTTTCTGTTTGAGGTCTCTGTGCAATTTTTAAAGTCGCTTCAGAGCAGTCATGTCCGTGCGTAATGGAGAACTGTCACGTCCGTAACATTTATTTTTATTTTTTCACATAAATGCAAACACGAAAAATAAAATAAAAATAATATAAAATTTAATTTTCTGTGGAGGCCGATCTTTATTCATCTTTATTCATCCGGTGGGTATATATATTTTGGTTTGCACAGTGTAATTTAAAGAATTAGCTAGGATGAGATGCGCTACTGTTTACGAGCAGTGCAAGTGACCACGCGGGCGCCTCTATGATTGTGTTGTCTGCTATATTTGGTATTTGGCAATTTGTTGATAAAAAAAAAAAAAAAAAATTAAGATACAATTTATACAAAACGAAATTCACTTTAAAAATCGTTTTCTGCAAAACAAAACTTAATTAAGTGGTCAAAATCATGTCTGACCCGCTCCATGTCTCTCGATATTGCGTATACTCGTGTGTGCGGTTCACTTTTCATAATCAACATAGATGAAAAAATAACATTATTATATTTTAACAAAAATGAAACTAAATGAGCTTATTTAATGGTAACAACACAGTAGGCCTACAGACTCGATTTGTGCAAATTGCTGCACATTCATTTTATTCTGAATTTTGCACACACAAGTTGAAAGGCATTTGTTTGTGCATGCATGTAAAACATATCTGCAACATTTATCAAGTTCACTGATAATTATGCGTGCATTTATTAATTATTATCTTAATGAATAATGAATCAAGGACGAAGCATGTAAACTGTTTGTTTAGAATTTGGATCGATCATCGCAAATAGATCCGAATGAAGAAACGTACAAAACCATATAGGCTATAGAAAATGGGTGGGCCCGGACCTAAATGCCCACCCGGGCCCAATGGTAGCGCCGCGGCTGGTGGTGGTAGCCCTACATCTTACACATCGTGGAAACAAAATAAGAATGGAAACTAAAATATGCAGTATCGCCCCACAGCGCACATTCTATTAGCAGTCCCAATACTGTTAAACTCGACGTACGTTCACATCACATGTTAATGCAGCGGTAGAGTTACACTCACAGGACACTGCACTTAACAAAAGTTCATTATTTGCTCGTGCTTTAAAGCTTTGCCGGGTAAACATTTCTTTGGCATTCTGTTCTGACATGATGCACTTTTTCTAAGCGCGAACTGAAGCGCACACTGTCAAACAGCGCCAAACTGGATTTTTGTTGGGTCAGACCCATCTGATATCGAAGGGGGGCTGTTAACGCGAGATCAACATGGAGCTAAATGGAAAAAAAAATAGCACCAAACAAGCCACTTTGAAATGTTGCTGTTTTAATGAATATAAAAGTTGGGTGACCCTCCCCCTAGACTAAAAAAAGTTGGATGACCCTCCCCTCAACAAAGAATAAAAAGACATGACCCTCCCCTATTTTCCTCCGGTGGCCCCTTCCATAAATACCGAACGGTCCCTTATCTGAAATTCGTTTGGCTGTTTCAGTCGAGTTGTCCATGTGCACTTGGACCCTGACAATACTTTCTTTTCTTTAAAAGTCTACTCTTTAAAAAAATTCCTTGTCAAATATTTAAATGCATAACACTTTAAATCGATGTTGGGAAAGATCAAATTCATTTGTCTTTTTTATATTGCAGGTATCAGATTGCTGCTAACTTAAGCATGAAACGATATGCTTTGGTTTTTGGTGTAAACACTTTCATTGCACTCTTACTGCAGACGCTTCTTACAGTGATTGTAGTAGATTCTGCCGGACTGGGCCTGGACATTTTTCTACAGGTAAAGTACAACATGAATCCAGCCAGAGTGAGTAATAATGCTTTTGCATCACTAAAGCTGCTAATATCCTGTGCAATTTTCTGCTTTCCACAGTTTTTGATCTATGCGAGTTACTTTGCTGCAGTAGCAGTGATATTCTTCATTGCTGGGCTGTATAAACTGTTCAAAAGAAGGAGATCTGGAGGACAGAATGAATTATCCACAACAGAGTCCGTTCCAGAGGCATGAAACGCAAGGTTATGGAATAAACCTCTGTACAACTGAACAGAAAAAAATGTATAAAAAAAGATAAGCAGCATTTCCAAATTCCAGCTTTATAGATTATAAGCACTGATAATTAGGATGCTTATTACTGAGGTCACAATAATACACTGTAAGTGGCTGTTGCAAATCACAGATTGTGTAGAAGAAAATGCACTTATTTAAAGAAAACCATTATGATGCCTTATTTTATGGCTGTTACTTGACTCTAAATATTTATTTTATTCAACGTTATAGCACATTTATTCCTCCGCCAAGCAATGTAGTTCCAAAGAGGTTGCCAAGCAACACATGCAGCTACAAAGAATCACAAACGACAGTTGTGCAATGTGCAGTAATACTATGTAATGCGGTCAAAGGTGTATGTTAGAGTAATTTACAACAACTTCGAACGCGGCTCAACCAATCAGAATCAATGACCGGAACTATCCGTTTTAGAATTGAATTTCTGCATTTCCACCGCGGTTAAGTACTGTGAAGATTAGGCAAATTAGTCCGGTGACTGCGCGCACCGCGACAGATTTTTTAAAATGGTGGTTGAAATGAAATGGTGCGTGGAGTCAATCAATCCAAATGCGGCATGAACTCAACCAGTCAGCATGCTCAGTGCCCAAGACCCAACTCCGAAGTACCTGAACTTTGAAAAAGTACTACCTCGCAAGCAGGGACTTGCTGTGGGGTAACCTTTTTTTTTTTTACCCAGAACTTCATTTAGACCCTGGTTCCTGCGGTCGAAACACACCGAGTACCTACAAAGTCCCTAGTTCCTGCGGTGAAAACCCGGCTTTAGTCACAAGAATTGGGCCAATACTAGTCAGACTGTTAGCTCGTACTATCACATTATGGATGCAAGCACAAGTTTGAATCTGCCATCTCATCTTTTCTTACACGTGTGCAGAATTAATGCACGTTCACTGCAAATTCATAAAATGTTTGGCTCAAACAAGATTTTGAACAATTATACCCAGTTTTTGCCTACCATCAAAAAACCACTATTTGGCCTTCATTGACTGTATAAAATGTTTCTTTGTCATCACATTTTGTTGAAGCTGGCGCACAGACAGCTCTTTTGTCAGCCCGCTGTTGTGCGGTCTATCCTATGCTGAAGGTCCCCGTGAACCGGAAGTTGCAAACGACTTTTCTCCAGTGTTGTGACGTATTTCCCAGTGAAAAGGAATATTGAACAGAGGGCAGGGTTTTACTCTAGCGCTCCTCCTCGCCATCTCTCACTCATAGCAGACTAACGGTTTGAGGGGAGTGGTTAAGCGTTTTCAACCCAAGCCGTCAAACTGATTTCATCAGAGAAGGAACGCCATTCCAGACCGGAAGTAACTTTTCAGACTTTGATTAAAGATTACCACGGCAAACAAAAAAATTTCTGTGTATTAACTTGCACCGATTAATTGTTCACTACAAGATTAGTAATATGCGCTAACAAAGTAAATACTTCAAGTCGACATGAAATCAGAATTGACCCTGTTTCTTGTCGAAAAAACCTGACGCACACATAAGTTCTCCTTCACATCTGTCACAATCTTTCAATTTGTTTTACCTTTGCAGTTTAAACAAACCATACATCTCACATATTTCAACAAGGCATCTTACTTTATTATTATTTCTTAATGAATTTCTGAAATAACCAAACTTCAACAACATAAGGGCAGATCCCTTAAGCGCAGCTGGTGAACCTCGAGTGATCAAGAATATCACTTGTTTCGTTCCCTTGAATCCTAAGTGGGGTGGAGCTGGGACATGAGGAAAGAAAGGGAGGATGCACAAAAAAAAATAAAAAATAAAAATAATGAAAAGCACCCAAAGCCTTTTTGATTCAGATTGCTTTTGTAAAGAAAGAGAGATGTAACATTTTAGTTATTTTTTGTCTATTCTAAGAAAATCATTCCAAATGAAGCCACAGCAGAATCAACCTTTGCACATCTTTGTTACATTTCTTCATACAAAAACTACACGTTTTGTTGAACATCCCATCTATGTTTTATTTAATACATTATTTAAAAAAAAAACATTTCTTCATTTACAGATAAAGGGGAGCATGTCTGTGTGTTTGAACACTAATAGTCCTTGATATATCATGTTACTACACACAACAGAAGGAAATTAATTTAGTTCAAATGTCAGAATAATAAGATTCAGTATTAACAATTTGTATATATACAATATTCAATTGACTACACTAAACAGCGACATAATTTACCATGACCAGCCGAAAGCTGCATTGCACCATCCATTGTACCGTATTTGCAAATACCGGCAAAGATCTATAAATCTTCATCTATGGTCTAGCTTTACAGAAAAATGATACAGTAGAAAGATGTTTTAGAAATATGCAGTGCATAAGTTACAGGCAGTAACACTGTCATTAGAAATATTTTCATACCTATTCAGCCTTCTTTTAAAAAATAACATTTTAAATGTTAAAAAAAGCAATAACATATGATTGCCTTGATGGACTAATAAAATTCAGTCATGATTGTGCTGACATTATAACAAATGTACATTTATGTTGTTTAATTTAAGTCTTGTTGTATAGTATTGTGGAAATTTGAGATCAAAACAGGGTTGTGTGTGGAATTAACATATGGTATGTTTTATATTGTAAGGTAATTTGGTTTTAGGTGTTGTGTGTTCTATGATGTTGGATACTGAATAAGTGTGATCTTCTAGTGCTGCTGTTTTTAGTATTCTTCTGTAGAGGTTTTCTAAAAATAAAATAAAAATAACCTGATCACATTTTGTGGATCTGTGCATTTCTTTTGGTATAAAATATTTAAGATTTGTACAAATTATTCATTTTAATGTTTTCACATTGCATAATTGCATATACTAACAACACATTTAACATTTAGCCTTTTTTTTTTTAAATATTCATTTTAAATCATCCATGTCATTAGGCAATGTATAAAAGTATGAATGTAGTTTACTAAATGTCTTAGTGCACATTTTATTACCCCTGAATGCCCAGTAGAGGGCAGTAGAGAAATTCCAGATAAAATAGCCCATACAAAATGTTCCCAGAATAAAATGTTTACTTGTGACTCAATTTATCAACAAAATATATAGATAATTAATTGTGGAACAAAATACACACATTTTTTTCCTTATTAGCAATTAATATTTATTACTGTTAAATTCATAAATGTATAGCTAAAAGAAACTGCATACAAGTACATTCAAATTGTAAAACATAAAACATGAATCAAAAACATTAACAGCACTTTAAAATAATTGGCAACACTTTACAATAAGGTTCATTAGTTAATGCATTAAGTAACATGAACTAACAATGAACAAAACATTTGTTACAGTATTTATTAATCTTTGTTAATTAATACAAATAAAGCTGTTCATATTAGTTCACAGTGCATTAATTAATGTTAACAAATACAACCTTTGATTTTAATAATGTATCAGTAAATGTTGAAACTGATATCAACTAAGATTAATGAATGCTGTAGAAGTATTGTTAACTAATGAACCTTATTGTAAAGTGTTACCAAATCATTCATGACGAGAGCAAATCTAAATATCAGCTTCCACAAAACGGTACATAAAATGAGGAGCTCATTGTACTGTTTAGGAAGAAAACTGCAAAGGCAAAGTCTTCTGTTCTGACATTTGAAACTATTCACACTTTTCCCTGTAGGGAGTGCACAGGATCAAAGACATCTCCCACTGTTCTTAATAACCGTAACCCCGATGATAGCCCTCATGGTAACCATCATGGTGACTGTAGTCGTCGTCTGGGCAACGCATGCCGAGAGACTGCTGGATGGCCATCTCCTGCCTGCGAAGCTGCATGGAGTCCACCAGCTCGTAAATGATTGACATGGACCACATAGGCGAGGGGTACCAGGATTTCACATTGCCGTCTTTCCCAACAAGCAGCATGGAGAAATACTCGTGGCTGATCTGGAAGTAGTTTCTGATGTCCTGCACCAGCGAGGCAGACAGGTCCTCACGGTCCACTGATGCACTTCCTGCAATACAAACCACAGTTTCCTCGTTTTCTTTGAAGAATAAAACAGCACTACATCTGCATTCCAGCAATAAAAGTGAGTGAGTTTTGTTCACTGCGAAACGAGTCGCTAATCTCACCATTTATGGGGTAAAGCTCCAGGACTCCACTCGTGTCATCCAGCGTTTTTCCAGTCATTTTCAGTACAGATATGTGACGCAGCCCTGTGAATTTGGGGAAAAAAGAAAGACTGAACATAATGAGTGTTGACTCATGGATTCAACAGAATTTTCACAGAGATGTTCTCTGAAACATGCATGTGATTTGCATTAAAAATATGTGTTGTTTTTTGTTCTAAAACGGGCCTTCGTTTATGAAGGCATCAATCAAGCTGTCATGCCCCAGAGAGGAAGTGGTCTCTGTTGGATCGCTACGCACGTCTCAAACATCCACAGGTCCTCCTGGATTGTAAAGAATGCAGAGAAAGATTCCTAAAAATGTTCCTACTTCCAAAATAGCTAACGAAAGAGCTGTAAATAGACTGTGTCATGCTATTTTTATTAGTGCCATTCCTCAGAGCCATTTGTGATTGAGGGCTCTTGTGCAGATAAGAGCTGGTTCCAATTAAAAGACAAGTATCAATACCATATGTGCATTTCTATAAGCGGGCAGCTCTCTGGAGAATCCTCTGGCATCTGACTTGATGATTTCCTAGTGCAAATAGTTTTTTATGTTAGTTGTCAAATTGGAATTATGGGATTGTTTGAAGGTCAAGACATCCAGATAGTGTAGAATGCACTTAAGTCATGCATTTTTGATTGGAACGTCCAAACAAATCACAGCTGTTGACATTATCGCATAGGGTGTTGACCGGGCCGAAAACAAAAAGTGTCTATTTTCTGACTTACATAAACAAGTAGGAGTGATGTTGATATAGCAAAGCTCTTAGAGCTTTCTGTATACAGTTCACAAAAAAGTACTACTATTGATAGTTTGAGTGCGGTGTCATATAGTCTCAACTTTCCTGTTTTTTCTTAATCTAGTAAATTCTCAGATTGGCTGCTTTAACACAACTGTGTCATGAACAATTCCACTAATGAAAAATTAAATGATTCCACTGGCTTATTAGAAATCCTTTTAAAGTGTATGCTGTCTGAACTTTATTATGACCATTAAGGTCTTTTACATTATAGGTTACATATAATAGCGCAGGGTTTCCCAAATCAGGGGGTTCGCAAACCCCTGGGGGTTCGTGAGTTGATGAAAATCTAATAATTAATGAAATCAAATGTAAAATTTAAATAATTAAATGGGGATTCACAATTAATCAAAATAAAATAGAAATCGCGATATAGCTTATCAGAGGCGTTGTTTAAATAAATATAGTCTGTTGAGTTTTAGAGTGAAGAGCAGCAATGTTTTTTACACTCAAGTAACTTTGATGAGTTTTATCAGTATCTTAAAGTGGTTTGGTTCTGTTTTATGTGCATTTTTGCAGTTTGTGCTTGCTGCTTAATAATTAATTGAAATGTAGCAAACTGCTCCAGTAGAAATTAAAAGATTTATCCTAAACTCTGCTATGGAAGCTAGCATGTATAAACCGTAATTAAATAATTTATTAATCAATTAAAAAGGAATTTCTACCTGTATGATATTACGGGGTTTGGAAAATGGATAGATGATTGATTTAGCTGCGGCGCCATCTCCTGGCGAGACGCAGGAATTCCTTCAGCACGCACTCTCACAGTGCATTATGGGTATTCTCTAGCCGTTGAGCGTTCATCAGTTGTACACTCGTTGTTGCGGTGAATTGTGGGATTGAATGAGTGCACTTAATATCGTCCACTATGGTTTCGACACCACTACAAATGTCTGTCCATTCGAATAGTGCCCTATTTAAGGGTATAGGGGGTGATTTCGGACACAGCCCATGGCTTCTCTTTGATTTGATTAACATGTTTACCTGTTATTCATTTAGTTGATTAGTTTGCCTTGTGTATTTAAACTCTGTCTTTGTTCAGTTCATTGTCTGTTCTCATTTGGTGGTGTTTACACGACAACAATATGCTTAAAACTGAGAAGTTTTTCCTTTGAGTTTTCCGCATACAGACGACACCATTGTCAAAACGATCCCCATTCACACGGATCCGCAAAAACAACAAAAAATGCTGTATTCTGCTGCCAGGCCGTTAGATGGCAACCATAGATTGAACACGTAATATGCATGTGCTTGACGTCATCATCTTCAGAGATTCGCGTTTTTGCTGTTTACTCGGAGACTGTTTTCAAAAACTTGCACTTTGAAACCCGTTTTCAAAAGTTAGCATTTTCAGCCAACCAAAACGCCGTTGTCGTGTAAATAAATGGCCAAAATGGATAAAAAGTTTTACGTTTTTAGTTTAAAACGGTGTCATGTAAACAGACCCTTAGTTACGTTGATTGTTCTGTTTCTGTTTTTGAAGATTTTGCCTGAGCACTTTGTTTCTTTTGAGTTTTTAAAATAAAATTAACTGCCGTGACTAAATCCTGCACTTTATTTTCATAATTTGTAATCACTCGCTGACATTTAAAAAAGAAATAAAATTTTTCAAATAAAAAATAATCAAAATAAAACATTTTCTGAAAAAATGTTCAAATATTTTATCTGTTATTTAATCTGCATGTCATTTGACCATTAACCAACATCAGAAAGCCGTGAATATGCGAATTTGAACTAAAATCTGAGGGGTACTTCAAGTAAATATTTGGCAGACCAAAACGTTTTTGGACACCTGTAATAGTGTATTACCTACAACAGTGTTTCTCAGTCCTGGGGACGCACATATACTAGAATGTTTTAGATATCTCACACATTAAAACACCTGATTAGCTTCTTAGGGTACGTTTACAAGACAATGATATCCTAAAAACAGAAACGATTTCCTTTGCGTTCTTCACGTACAGACGATAACGTTGATAAAAAGATCCTTGTTCACACAGATCAGCGAAAACAACTACAAACGCTGTATTATGCTGCCAGGACAGTAGTTGGCGATATTATTTTGTAAAGAAACACTACTACGCACCTATAGACTGAACACGTAATACGCAAGACGTCACTATTTTCACAAATTTGCGTTTTTGTAGCTTACACAGAGACAATAACGTTATCGTTATGAATCCCACTTGCACTCTGAATCCCATTTTCAAAAGTTGACTTTTTTTTTCAGGCCCCAAAACATTTTTTTTCAGATAACAAAACATGTTGTTGTCATGTAAATGAACTGCCAAAACACATAAAAATGATTCTGTTTTTAGTTGAAAATGGTGTCGTGTAAATAGCCCCTTAGTGTTTTAAACAGGGAGACACATTTTTGGGAGGTAGGTCCTGAGGACTGGAGTTGAAAAACATTGACCATACACTAGAGATAGTGAAATTGAACATTTCTCATTTTGCATACTTCTGGATTTGTCTATAGCATTTTGTAGTCTATTGTAAGTAGCGCTAGTGGTACGTTCACATTTAAAAGCACATGTTTATTTCACAGTGGAAGATAAAAATGCCACTAAGGTTTATCCAAATGATCTCACCTAGATTACAAGCTTGGCTATTAACGACGTAGAGTTGTTGCTGATAGGCCCATTCTTCATCATTAGGGGTGGATATTACAAACAGTCTCCGCCTCCAACGGAATCTTAAAAGACAATGACATGAGAAAGCATGCAGATGAGCACATTCCTTGCGTTAATGCATTATATAAATGATAAATTCAGACACCGACAGTGGTTATTTCGAACCTAGATAGGAAGTCCTCTAGAGATCTTGATTTGTCTTCTTTCTTGCACATAACCGCAAGTTGCCTCTGCTGTTCTATCTCTTTAATTCGAGTTGACAATGTGTCAGTGTAATCAAACACTGCTTGCATAACAATCGGGACTTCATATCGTTGCTGTGAAAACAAGGAATGCATAATTGTGTGTAATAAAATTAGGTCAGAAATGATTACATCTACATCTCATATTCACTAACAAAAGTTTTTTTACGACACACCTTGACTTTCATGTCAAAGTCAGTCAGCAACATGTTGAAATCATTATAAATCATCCCGAAATGTTTCCGAAATGCAGTGATGAGGTCCTGGTTGATGAGATCACTGTCCGGCAGGCCTCGTAAGGGCTTATCCTGTTCTGTTAAAAAAAGAATGAGGACATTTTGATAGGACATGTTACAAACACACAAAGACTGTAAGCAGCACTGACCTGTCTGGTAGTGTTCAATCTTCATGGTACTGTTTGTGAGGGGCCCAAAGATACTGATGATGGAAATTTTACGCAGGGCCATATTACACACTTGCTCCAGGTACTCATCCCTCTGTTCACTGTACATATGATTCTGCTCATCTGGAGCAGTTATTACCTGCAGACGATTAATAAAACACCCAACATTTTTAGACATTGATTCAGTGCTTGAATGAACCAAAATGCTTCTTAATTTTCAGGAACATAATGAGCAAATAAAGTTTTAAAAAGGGAGGGTTCACATTTTGCTATGAAATTTTTCATAGTATGAAGAACATTTTAATAACCTTTTTGCAACATATAGAACCTTTTGTGCATAGAAAAGATGCCATACAGAACCTTTATTTTTAAGAGGGCTCAACAGTAAGGATTTTTTCCAAAGGTTTCTTAAATAAATGGAAAATTATTCATTTAAATGTATACATTTATCTATTTTTCATTTTAAATGTATAATATTTACACTTATTATTTAATATTCATTTAAAAATGATTACAAATGTTCACACATTTTTACTGACCTTTAAAAATTATTAAAAGTGTTCACACATTGCAGTAATAGATAAAAATGATACATTATATATTTATATATCTATCTGATGAGTTTAAAAAGTCGATACAGAAACAGAATTCCATCTCACCAAATTTCAGAAAAAGTTTGGTGATGAGTCATGTGTAATAAAAAATGTAAGATATAGCGATGACCCATTGGGCATGTGACAGTTTCGACAACAGGCCCGAAACTCTCTCACAATGGGTCATCCTTATTGTTGAGCCCTGAGCTATATCTCTATGTAACTGT